>NW_024080981.1:338101-524829 GCF_003009895.1 Hyaena hyaena
CACTGTTTTCCAGAGGGGCTACACCAGTTGACATTCCCACCAACAGTGTAGGAGGTTGCCCATTTCTCCACATCCTCGCCAGCATCTAGAGTCCTCTGATTTGCTCATTTTAGCCACTCTGACCGGCATGAGGTTGTATCTCAGGGTGGTTTTGATTTGTATTTCCCTGATGATGAGGGACACTCATGTGTCTCTTGGCCATCTGGATGTCCTCTTGGGAAAAGTGTCTGTTCATATCTTCTGCCCATTTCTTCACTGGATTATTTGTTTTTTGGGTGTGGAGTTTGGTGAGTTCCTAATAGATTTTGGAAACTAGCCCTTTATCTGATAAGTCATTTGCAACTATCTTTTCCAATTCTAAAAGTTGCATATTAGTTTTATGGATTGTTTCCTTTGCCGTGCAGAAGCTTTTAATCTTGATGAGGTCCCAATAGTTTATTTTTGCTCTTGATTCTCTCGCCTTTGGGGATGTGTCAAGTAAGAAATTGGTTGAGGTCAAGGAGGTTGTTTTCTGCTTTCCCTTCTAGAGTGTTGATGGTTTCCTGTCTCACATTCAGGTCCTTTATCCATTTTGAGTTTATTTTTGTGTATAGTGTGAGAAAATGATCTAGTTTCACAGCTAGTAATTTACCCAAAGGATATAGGAGTGCTGATGCATAGGGGCACTTTTACCCCAATGTTCGTAGCAGCACTCTCAACAATAGCCAAAACATGGAAAGAGCCCAAGTGTCCATCAACAGAGGAATGGATCAAGAAGATGTGGTTTATCTATACAATGGAATACTACATGGCAATGAGAAAGAATGAAATCTGGCCATGTGTAGCAACATGGATGGACTTTGAAGGTGTTATGCTGAGCGAAATACATCAGGAAGAGAAGGACAGATACCATATGTTTGCACGTATAGGAGGATTAGGAGGAACTTAAAGGAGGATCGTGGAGGAGAAGGGGAAAAATAGTGGAGGAGAGGGAGGGAGTCAAACCATGAGAGAATCTTGAATTCTGAGAACAAACAGAACTGATGGGGCAGGGGGGAAGCGAAGGGGGGGTGATGGGCATGGAGGAGGGCTCTTGTTGGGATGAGCACTGGGTGTTATATGGAAACCAACTTGACAATAAACTATTTAAATAAATAAATAAAATAAAAATTTTAAATACAAAAAAATTAAATAAATATAGTTTGCTATTTTGGAACACAAAAAGGACATTTGGTAAAAAATAAGGAAATCCGAATGACCTACAGATTTTAGTTCATAATGTATCGATATTGGCTCATTATTATAACAAAGGTTCCACATTAATGTAAGATGTTAATAATAGGGAAAACTGTATGCAGGGCTGAGGTATATGGGAACTTTCTGTACTATCTGTTCAATTTTTCTGTAAACCTAAAACTGTTCTAAAAAATAAAGTCTAGGGGAGCTTGGGTGGCTCAGTTGGTTGAGCATCTGACTCTTGATTTCAGCTCAGGATATGATCTCACAGTTTGCAAGATCAAGCCCTGCACTGGGCTCAGTGTTGACAGCATAGAGTCTGCTTGGGATTCTCTCTCTCTCTGCCCCTACCCCACTCTTTCTCACACTCTCTCAAAATAAATAAATAAAAATTAAAAAAATAAAGTCTATTAAATTTTCTAAAAGTTCTCTAAAGGAGAAGTACATGGTCTAAGGGGGACTTGAGATCAGAAAAGGAAGCATGATGTGTTCAAGGAACAGAAATAAAATCATGATGATTTAAGTAGCATGATCAAGTGTGAATATGATGCAAACTACAATGGAACAGATATATAGGGGCCAGAATGTGCAAAGCTATGTAGGCCATATTAAGTATTTTTGCCTTTATCTTGAGAATAATGCTGTTAAGTAGCAGGGGATGGGAGGTGGCATAAGGCAAAAGGAGAGGTAAAAGATAACACCCACAGTTTAGTTTGGCCAACTGAATGCCTGATGCAGAATTTACTGAGACTGGAACACTAGAAGTGGAAAGAAATAAGTTTTAGACATGTGGGATTTAAAGTGCCTATGTGATATCCAAGTCGAATGGTGGTGGTGGTGGGAACTGTATTGTGGCTTCAGAAAGGAATGAGAACAGACTACTTCTTTCAAAAGTTTGGTGGTAAAGAGAAGGAGAAAGTTGTGACAGTCATTAGGCAGGAAAGAAAATTCAAGGAAGATTGGAGCAAGGCAAGATGACGGAGAAGGAGGGAGCTCCGTACATTTCACCTGCACCCATATCTCAAACAGAGAAGGCCTGAAGTCGTGGACACTGAGCCACAGGAGTTTGGGAAGAGAAAGAGACAGAATACACTGGGAAGGAAACCTCATAAGTGCGGCTGCCTCAAGAAACAAGCCAAACTACACATGGTGGAGAGTCCCAAATACCACTAGCAGTAGGGAAAAAAAAATAACCAAACGCTCAACAAAAGAAACCAAGAGACACCATCCAAAACCCACTTCCTGAACAGACAGGCCCTGAACAGTCAAAAGAGCCCTTTCTAATACAGCAGAACTTACAGGGGCCGAGTGTACAACAAGCTTTTAAAAGTAACAAGAGATAGAAAGCTAACCAAAATGAAGAAACTGAAGAACTCTCCTCCAGAGAAACTCCAAGAAGAAATGACAGCTAGAGACCTGCTCAAAACAGATATAACCAACATAACTGAACAAGAATTTAGAACAATAATCATAAAATTAATTGCCAGGGTTGAAAAAAGCATGGAGGACATCAGAGGAACTATGGCTACAAACAACATGGAGCTTAAAAATAGTTATGGTGAATTAAAAAATGCGATAAATGAGATACATAATAAACTGGAGGCGTCCATTGCACGGATTGAAGGGGCAGAAAGGAGAATAAGGGATTTAGAAGACATTATTATAGAAAAAGAAGAAACTGAGGAAAAGAGAGATAAACTGATCCAGGAACATTAGTTGGATGGTAATTTGAAGCTCAGGCTGTAGGCAAGGAGCAGGGTTTGCTTCCGTCTCCATCCTAGGCCCACCCTTTCTCTACAATCTGCTCTTCTTCAATCTTGTCTATTCCCTTTCCCAGTTTTCAGATCGTCAAACCAAGGACTTTCTTCCAACAACTGAAAACACAGGAGCCATGACTTCTGGCCCAGATCCATTGCCATTTGGTTTGTGGCTAGTAGACTAGGTTCTTAGAATTGACTTAGGCTTCCACAGGGGTAATGGTAAGTAACTGCATGTAGCCACCTCTGAATTTATTCTGAAAACACTGTGGGCCCAGCATTAGGGTTGCATTCACGTACTGTAACTACCATGGGGCAAACTGCATTATCACAAATGATCCTGACTACAAAGAAACTTAGTCTGCCTGTCCCCACTACTAGGCATAGTTAGAGTTAGGCATAGTACCCACTACTTCAATTGCACACACATAAAGACCTAAGTATGCCAGCCTGTTGGTAAGAGCTTTTTCTATCTTCATTGAGCATTAGATCCCAGACAGGGTGGCAAGCTGCACTGGCCAACACTCTCTGCCTTGCTTTGCACAGGGCACAAATGGGAAGCCCAGGAATGAAATAAAAAGTTTTATCCTCAAAGAGGATAATCATTTAAATACAAACAGGGAAGACACCTAAATATCCAAAAAGAACATGAACACAAAGCGGCAGTTTACTTAGCACTCACATCTCACCTAATTAATCCTATTCTTATTATCCCCAAGTTATAGAAGAGGAAACTGAGGTTCAGAAAGGTGAATCATTTGGCCATGGTCAAGTTTTGTAAGTAGAAAATACAGGATTCAAATCTAAGTCTGTTTGAATCTAAAATGTGTCTTCTTAACATCTTCTTAAGAACTCTGCAAGTCTGTCTCAACAAACATTGACCCCCCCTCCCACCATCAAAAGCTGGTAGAAACACCTGCTACAGGATGAGGGCATGTGGCTGGGGATTCTGAGAAGGGGATGCACTGGAAGAGTGGAAATATAGTCTGAATCCTATTAGTGTGGGCAGGTGCATACCAGGGCTCAACAAAGCTGCTCTATTCCTCTATGTTGTCCAGGCCAATCCTGTCCTGGAAGATGTGGCATTTCACTGACTATGCCCTTTGACTCTATAACAAGATTTCCTTCATCTCCAAGGAAAAATGATGGATTGGCTTTCTGCTTGCTTAGCTGCTCAGATTTGAAAAGTTGAGCCAACTTTTGAATCATTTACAGGAAAATAGTTCTGCTGCTAAGACCTGCACTCTGGCCTGACTCGGGTGTGATGGTGGATAAGTCTCTCTGGGTCTCAGATTTCCCATTTGTAAAAAGTAAGTGTGTTGAGTTTCATTCCATCTATGTTCCATCAATTGAGAAGGATAGATTTAGTCATTAGGTCCACAAACAAAAAGTTATTGAGGACCTCCTATGTGCCAAGCATATTGAGATAAAAAGTATACGGTGATGAATAAGACAGGAATGATCCTGGCCCTCATGGGGTTTAGCATCTATTGAGGGAGGTGGCCATGTAACAGGTACATTATAACACATTGTGATCACAGAATGAGGGCTGAGACCAGGGTGTCTAACTCTGCCTGGGGGATTGGATAACTTTGCCTTCCTCACCATTACCTTTCCTGGATAACTTCTATGCATCATTGATTCACTCATTCATTCATTCACTCCCTAGACATTTCCTGAGTGCCTACTGAGTGTCAGCCACTGGAAATACAGTGAAGGTCAAAAGAGACAATATCCTGACTCTGGAGCTCACATTTAAATAAAAAGAGATGCACAATAAGCAAGTAAACAAATATACATACAGAGATAACTCAGAGTGGTGAGTCATAAGGAAGAAAGCTCAAGGCAATGTGCTCATAATCCTAGTTAGGAGCTAGGTTGGCTAGTTCAGAGAAAGTTTCTCTGAGGAAATAACATTTGAGGTGAGAGTAATTAACAAGGAGTCAGTTAGTGATCTGAGAGGTAGAGCTATTCAGGCAAGTGGAAAAGTAAGCTAAAAGGCCCTAAAGAAAGAGCTTAATCCATTTAAGGAAAAAGAGGGAAAAAGCCCATGGAACTGGCATATGGAGAATGACAAGAGACTGGCACTAAATGAGGTTGGAGTAGTAGGTGTAGTCAGGTAACTCGAAGTCTTGGAGGTCAGGATAAAAAGGGTGATTTTATTCTGCATGCAGTAGGTAGCCATGGAAGGCTTTAAAGCAGGATAGTAAAATGATTTACATTTTTAAACATAAAGGGAAGGAGGCAAACCACAAGAGACTCTTAAATACAGAGAACAAACTGAGAGTGGACAGGGGTGGGGTGGGGGAGAGGGAAAATGGGTGATGGAAATTGAGGAGGGCACTTGTTGGGATGAGTACCGCGTGTTGTATGTAAGCCAATTTGACAATAAATTATATTCATTAAAAAAAAGAAACAGAACAAATGAACAAAGAGCAAAAGACAAACAAACAACAACAACAAAAAAAACCAGACTATAGAGAACAAACTGGTGATTGCCAGACAAGAGGTGGGTAGAAGGAATGGTTGAAATAGTGAAGGAGATTAAAAGCACACTTGTCATGATTAGCAATGAAAAATGTAGTGAATTCTTGAATCATTATATTGTACACATGAAATTAGTCTAACACTACATGTTAATTATACTTCAATAAAAAAGTCATTTAACCATATATGCAAGGGTTTATTTATGGGCTCTCTATTCTATTGGTCTATATTTTATGCCATTACCTCACCGTTTTGATTACTATAGCTTTGTAACATTTTGAATTCAGAAAGTGTGATGACTCTAGCTCTGACTATTTGTGGTCTTTAGTGGTTCCATATGAATTTTAGGATTTTTTCCCTATTTCTATAAAACACCACATTGGGATGGTGATAGAGATTGCATTGAATATGGAGATCATTCTGGGTATGAATATTTTAGCAATATTAATTATTTCAATCCATAAACATGGAGTCTCTTTCCACTTCTTTGTATTTTTTATTAATTCTTTCATCAATGTTTTGTAGTCTTAGGTGTACAAACCTTTCACTTCCTTGCTTAAGTTTATTCCTAAGCATTTTACTGTTTGTGATTTTAATGTAAATGGGATTGTTTTCTTAATTTCATCTTCAGTTAGTGTATAGAAACATAACTGGTTTTTGCACTTTGATTTTGTATGCCACAACATTACTGAATTTGTTTATTCTTCAAAAAAAGAGATCTAAAAATGAACAACAGACACATGAAAATGTACTCAACATCACTAATCATCAGCGAAATGCAAATCAAAACTACAATGAGATATCACCTCACATCTATTTGGATATCTATTGTTTAAAAAAATAACAAAAGACAAGTACTGGTGAGAAACAAGTGTTGGTGAAGGTGTACACTATTGATGGAAATATAAATTGCTGCACCCACTATAGAAAACAGCATGGAGGCCCCTCAAATAATTAAAAATAGAACTACCATGTGATCCAGTGATCCCATTTCTGGGTATATACTTAAAGGAATTAAAATCATGATCTCAAAGAGATAGCTGCTCTCTCATATTCATTGCAGCATTGTTCACAATAGGAAAACATAAAAGCAACCTTAATGTCCATTGACAGATGAATGGATAAAGAAAATGTGGTGTATACATATATACCATGGGATATTATTCAGCCTTTAAAAAGAAGAAAATTCTGCCATCTGCAACAACATGTAGGGACCTGGAGGACATTTTGTTAGATGAAATAAGCCAGACACAGAAGGGCAAGTACTACATGATGCCATTTAAATGAGGAATAAAATAGTCAAACTCCTAGCATCAGATAGTAGAATGATGATTTCCAGGGGCTGGTGGCAGCAAGGGGCAGAGTGTTATTTATCAAAAGGTATTAAGTTTCAGTTATACAAGATGAATAGGACCTAGAGATCTACTATTCAGTATAGTGCCTATAGCTAACAATACTATATTGTATATTTAATTTTATAAGAGGATAAGTTTTATATTACGTGTTCTTATCATCATAAGTAATAAATAGGGCAAGAAGAAACTTTTGGTGGTGATGGGTGTGTTTATGGTAGAGATTGTGGTGATAGTTTCACCGTGTCATCTGCAAAGTCACTAAGTTGTATACATTAAACATGTGCAGTTTTATGTGTGAATAATACCTCAATGAAGTGGTTTTAATTTTTTTAATGTTTTATTTATTTTTGAGAGAGAGAGACAGAGAGAGAGAGACAGAGAGAGAGAGACAGAGAGAGAGAGAGAGAGAGAGAGCATGAGTAGAGGAGGGTCAGAGAGAGAGGGAGACACAGAATCTGAAGACAGGCTCCAGGCTCTGAGCTGTCAGCACAGAGCCCGACAAGGGGCTCAAACCCACGAACCGTGAGATCATGACCCGAGCGGAGACCAGACATTCCACTGACTGAGCCACCCAGGCACCCCTCAATGAAGTGGTTTTAAAAGACATTCTAGCTGCTGAGCAAAGAATAGATAGGGAGGCAAAGCAGGAGTGTCTAAAGCAGGCAGTGTTCGGCTGCCTTAACAAAATATCATAGATTGTGTGCTTAAACAGCAGACATTTCTCACAGTTCTGGAGGCTGGAAAGTCCTAGATAAAGGTGCCAGCACAGTTGGGTTCTTGGTGAAGGCCCTCTTTCTGGTTTGCATTTAGCCACTTCTTGATGTGTCCCCATATGGTAGAGATCGGAGAGAGAGGAAACAAGTTCTCTCCTGTCTCTTCTTAAAAGGGCACTAATCCCATCATGAGGGCTCCACCTTCATCACCTAATCACTTCCTAAAGGCCTAACCTCCTAATACAATCACATTGAGGGATAGGGTTTTAACATAGGATTTTTTGGAGGACAAAAACAAGCAGTCCATAACACAGAGAGACCAGTCACAGAGGGAAAGGTAAAGTGGCTTTAACAAAGATGTTCTATGATAACTCAGTCAAGGACAGTGAACATTCTCAGAGACTTTCTGGCAGACCTGATATATCTCTGTAGATGTGAAGAGTGACCTGATTTCTGTGACAGCTCCTACCCTTCCTCACAAGCTAAAGAGGTCCATCTGCAAGGAAGAAGATACATGTAATGGGGAGCCAAGAGGCAGAGGTCCCTCTTCCCACAGTCACTCTAAACTTGGCACCTGGTGTCACTGAAAAGCCCTAAGATTTCTGCCTATTTTTGCCATATCAATGCCACTTCAATGTCGTGCTATAAATGTATCAACTGGGCAATTTACTCCCCAGATTCCTTCCAGGCAGAGAGGCCTCAGGCACCCCTCATCTTGTCTCCTGATCACAGTCTGGAAGAGCCTGGCCTGGAAGATTTGCATTCAGTCTCCACACAGGCATCACATTTGTGTGTAAGGCACAGGGCTGGATACTACCTCTCTCACCTCTCATTGTTTGCCAATCCTAATCTGTGCATGGGTTCTGTCTGACTCTCCCCACCAGGAAGGTGAGAAAAATACCCAGACAGGACCTGGGTCATACCCAAGACCACTTTCAGAACTGGAAGCCAACCTAGGACCTGAATCCATCTTTCCAGATTTCTAAACCCATACTTTTGTCCATTCCACAGTGTTGCCAGACCTTTCCAAGAGGAAAGCAAAAATTCTGAGAATGGCTTTGGATCAGGAAACCAGAACTCACTTGCCAAGCCCGCATGCCTAGCATAACAAACTGCTTTCATTTTCCTGGTACCTCAGCAGTAGAAACCTCCCTGCCATATCCATCCCTTTCTACCTTTAGTCCAGATTTCACTTTGCCTCACAGCATTTGATTCTATCTCTCTCCCTTCCCCTACCCTGTGTCTCTCCCTCTCTCTTTCTCTCTAATGTGAAGACACAGTGATCAGGTGGCCATCTACAAGTTGGGAATAGAGCCCTCATCAGAACCCAATCGTGCTGGCACCTTGATCTCACACTCCCCACCTCCAGAAGTGAGAAAATAAATGTCTATTGTTTAAGCCGCCCAGTCTATGGTATTTTTTATGGCAGTCTGGGCTAAGACACCCCTCATAGAAAACCAGAGCTTTGCCCTTCACTTGCATACTTATCAGCATCCCTGTGGCTTAGGCATGAAAAGAAAAGTTAACTGCATTCTACAGGGAACTAAACTGAGGCCCAGAAAGCAACCTCACTTGGCCAAGGTCACAGCGAGACTAAGTTTTGGAGCTATGATTCAAATCCAGTACTTTTGAGTCTAAGTCCAATATCTTAGTCCCAGTTTCTCAAGGTGTGACCCAGGGACCAGATGTTTCAGAGTCCCCTGCAGAACTTCTTGGGCAATAATACTGGTGGGCCCCATCCCAAGTTCACTAAATCACAGCATCTGGGGGTGAACCTATGAATCTGCGGTTTTATCAGCTATGGTGTGATTTTTAGGCTTCCTAACACTAGAGAAGATGCATCACTTTGCTCAAACTGCTGTAACAAAGTACCACAGGATGGATGGTTTAAAAATGGAAATGTATAGTCTTTCAATTCTGGAGGCTAGAAGGCCAAGATGAAGGTGTCAATAAAGATTGTCCCTTCTGGGGCTCCTGGGTGACTCAGTCGGTTAAGCGTCCGACTTTGGCTCAGGTCATGATCTCACAGTTTGTGAGTTCAAGCTCCGCGTCAGGCTCTGTGCTGACAGCTAGCTCAGAGACTGGAGCCTGCTTCAGATTCTGTGTCTCCCTCTCTCTCTGACCTTCTCCTGCTCACACTGTCTTTCCTTCTCTCTCTCAGAAATAAATAAAAAATATAAAAAAACAAAAGATTGTCCCTTCTGAAGGCCATAAGGGAAGGATCTTTTCCAGGCTTATCTCATTGGCTTACAGATAGCCCTGTGTCCTCACATGGTCTTACTTCTGTTTATGTCTGTATCCTAATCTCTTCTTCTTGTAAAGACACAAATCGGATTGGATTATGCCCACCCTAACAATCCCATTTTAATTTAATCACCGTTTTTAAGACTATATCTCTAAATAGAGTCACATCCTGAGGTAACAGGTGTAGGGACCTCAACATATGAATCTTAGGGGCATATGGTTTAACCTATAACAGAAGCATTAATTAAAAATATGATTCCTGGGGCACCTGGATGACTTGTTGGTTAAGCACCCACTTCAGATCTGGTCATGATCTCAGTGTCCGTAGGTTCGAGCCCTGCATCGGGCTCTGTGCTGAGAGCTAAGAGCCTGGAGCCTTCTTCAGATTTTCTGTCTCCTTCTCTCTCTGCCACTCACCCACTCTCACTCTGTCTCTCTCCCTCTGAAAGCTAAACAAAACAAAACATTTAAACAATATAAAAAAAAAAAAGAAAATAAGATTCCTATGTTTCATCCCTAGTGAAAGACAAGTCATTTCTCTTTCTCTCCTCCTTCCTCCCATGCCCCAAACCTCTAAAAACAGCACTGGCTTCAAGAGCCCCTGCTTCTTGTTCTCATATCTCCCAGATCAAACGAGGCCTTTGAAGATCCTCAGGAAGCTGGGGTCATCCCACCCTTCCTTGATAGTGGGTGTACACTTGGGTGATGTGTGGCATGTGGCAAAGTAGCTTGTGAAGAAAGGCTTTTACCCTCAGGTGTGCAAATTGGCTCAGTCTATGTTTCTGAGGACTGTAATTAGCCCCAAACCAAGTGTAAGGAATACTTCCAGCAGCAGAAAACACACACCCATCATTCTGGCTCAGTAAAAACACAGTAAATATATATTGTCTTTCATGCCCTGAAGTTGACAAGCTCATGTAACTCACATAAAACAATCAGGACTCATTGCTTACAGCAATAAGCATGACAGCCAAAGATAGCAGAGAATGAGGACAATGTCTAGGGGGCTGCATAAAGATGGTCCTTCTTCTGCCACACTGTGCATCCTTGAGCCACAGTTATTGGTGGGGTGGTGCCATATGGAGCACCTCAGCTTTACCAACAAGGCCCAGCATAGAGGCTGCAAATCTCAACCTAATGGGACCCAAGATATTTTGGGTCCTTGTAGTGCTCCTTTTATACCACATTTGGCATTGGATGCACTGGAGCTCTTGTTCCCAGAGAAATTTGGTCACATGGCCCTTTCACACTCTCTGAAAAGCCTGGGAGCTTTCCAAGGGCCACCTCCAATCCTTGTTCCCCCTTAAAGCTTTGGGCAAAATCCAATGCTATCTCCTCTGAACTCCCCAGCCCCTGGCATAAAGATTCCTGATTTTCATCACTCTTTTCAATCACTTAGTACAGAATTCATTCACACTGGGAAATTCTATTTGTTCTGAGAAATGGCCACCTGGGCTGGGATGGTTCTAACAGTCCAGGAAATCAGATTGCATCCACTCTCCTTTAGCTCTACTTTCTGGCTTCCCAGAGATGCTGTCCTAGTAACCTTACTTTCCAAAGCTCCTGTACTGGAAAGCATATGTGTGCACCTCCTCCACCACCCAGCCACCAGGGTATTAACAGGCCTGACTCCTGGGGTATGAGGAGAGAGGTGACAAGGCTATAAAGGACTCTCTGGTAGCAAGAGGGGAGAAGAAGGAAGGAAAAACATGTGAACACAGCTATGTGACAGCAACACACATATAAGCAGAGAGCTGGAAGAGGAATAGGCATACTGGGAGAAGGAGACAATCAAAAATTAAAGCAGGGCAAAGGCCCACTGTGCTGAAACCCATCATGCTGCTGAAGGCTTCTCAGCTGTTTACTTAGGCTTTTTACATAGAAGCTGTTTATAGAACTCCTGCCTGATCCAGACATGGGTCTTCTTTATCCCTGATGATTCAGGTAAAAGGCTGGGGAGATAATGTCTCAGCCTCAGAGTTCAGGCATCTTATGAAAAAGGGCTAAATATCCCTGTAGGTCACATCCTGGTCACACCAGGCTCAACAGGCAGGAGCTGAGCCATTTCTAGTAACCATGAAAGAAGCTGCTGTGATGCTGTCCCATTCAAACAGCTGTTTCACAAATGGATTTGATGTTATTCCCCAGCCATCTGGGGTAGGATTGCAGAGCTCCCCCCATCCTTTTTTTGCCTTATTTATGTGTACATTTGTCTCCTTCACTTAAATGACAGCCCTTCTAGGCCAACAATGGCCTCTGGTTCCTGTTTCTATCAAACTCACCCCACAGCCCACACCCTAGAACTAGAACCTGACACTGAATGGCTCAGTGTTTGCAAGGGAGCCTAGTAACCCAAGAAACCTATAAAGAGGAAGTGTGAAGTCACAGCTTGCAAATATGGGCCAGGAGGTCAGTAATTCTGGGCAAGCAGCCTCCCCCCTGAGACACATCTAGGGCTGTGGCTGGGGCTGGGGCTGATGTGAAACTGTATGTTTCTTAGTATAAAAGAGCAGGCTTCCTTCCTCCACCAATAGGGGATGTGCAGCACCTGCTAAGGAACCACTGGACTCTGCAAAATGCTTCAAAACCTACACTGGCTTTGCAAGGCCTTTCTTTTCTCCCTCCTCCTCACCCTCCCTCCATCTTTGCATGTTTTGATTTTCTTTATTTTACCAGCAATTTTTGTTCATAAAAGAATCTGTGAAACATTTCAAATAAGAAAAATAAGTAGAAAATGTCATACACATTCCACCCACCCAAAGATAGCCACAGTTAAGATTTTGAAGTGTTTTCTTCCAATATTTCCTCTAATCTTTCTAAGCAGTGAAGGTTTCTGTGTGTTTGCTTTAATTCCACTGCTTAGTGACAACTGACAACCAGGTGAGTAGGAGGGAACAGAATGAGACAATGTAAATGTTAGAAGAGTGGCATTTGAGCCCCCGCTAAGCTACTGTTGCGCTCTATGGTATTGGGCATGGCTTGACCTTCCCTGTGCTTCAGTTTTCCCATCTTTATAATGGAGTATTGGATTAGGTGAGTTCAGAAGTTCCTTCCAACTTAAAATTCTTTGACTCCATTAAGGAGTAAGGAAATCTTCAGGGATAAATTGTTATTTGAGCTGAGATTTGAAAATGGAAACTTCTGTTAGTTGATTTAGAAGACAGAAGTCTAGATGGAAGAAAAGGCAGTTGCAAAGACAGAAATGTTGGAAGACAAAAGCTGCACTTGGGAGATAGCCCCCATAATGTTGAGTGTGTGAGAAGTGTAGTGGGAGATGCAACTGAGGCCAGATACTAAATACCAAGAATTCCTTCAGTAGAAGACTGGGTCTGACATGAGTTCCAAACACTGGGTGTCTACAAGCCTGTAGAGTAGACAATGGCTAATGGGAGATGAGCATGGTACAAAGTCAGCTGTTGCTCATTCAGGTGTGAGATCTCAGGGCAGATCTCTCTGGCATTGCTAGCCAAGCTGAGATGGAGACCCATGAAATCAAGGAGGGCTGAGGTCAGGAGCCTAAGGACTCCATCAACTGCAAGCCTGGCACAAATCTGAGGGCAAAGGACTCAAAGACGCTAGAATGAGAAAGAAAGATCAGAAATCCCAATAAGGAAACAACTCAAAAACAAAAGGAAAAAGTAGAAAAAGAGTGAAATGATGACTTAGACACAGAGTTGAGATTCTACTGCCCATCTACACCAGGCTTATTCTCCCAAGTTACACATTAATATGGGATAAGTTGGCAGATGGGTGTGAAGATGTTGAGAGAAACAGTCACACTTCCTAACAAAGAAGATGTTTGGAGATAAGGGTCTGGGTGTTCATTCACCTGTTAACAAACATCTCCAAGAGCCTGCTGAGTGGCCAGCCCTTGGAAGAGGGTGCCAGCCAAACTGCTGACCCTCCTTATCAAGACTTAAATGTATAGAAACAGCTGGGAATTGCCCAAGACTTTGTCCCAGTTTAAATATACTTTGGGGGGAAGAGCTGTGCTTAGGTTACTGCCTCATGGTCTATACACCTTGGCTTTGCACAAACATCATTAGCTTGAGATATTTAATTGTGTACACACACACACACACACACACACACAGCCTGTGTTTCTATTTACCCCTAATACTTTATTATCACAAAATATAATAAGAGAATTTCAGGCTTGGAATGGAACTTAAAAATCACTTAGTCCAGAAGCATTATTACTGATTTAAATGGCAAATATAAATATTTATTAGACTTGATGTTTCTAAAAAGAGACACAGGTTTCTAAATGCAAGGGGGCAAAATAAAGTTATGTCCCCACTCACCAATCTCCTACTGTTATCCACCAAGCAAAAGATATACCAGGCTTGAAGAGAGCATCCTGCAGGGTTGCCTCTGGTAGGTTAGAGGCCTTCCTGAAGTTTTTCATCAATTTATATACCCAAGCAACCAGCTAACATGTGGTCTCATTTTAGCTGAAGAGGCATCATTGGCTGGTTCAAGAACGTGGGGGATAACTTTGGCAACCCGAAGAGCCCTTTTCACCTATACCGTGTAGGTGTTTGCCATGGTTCCTTGCTTCCTTGCCTTTCCTCTTGTCTAATGGTAGTACAAAAGGAAGAAGAAGAAACATAGTAGTTCATCATAAATCTGTCACGGTAGGTTTTTTTGTTTTGTTTTTTATTTTTGTTTTTGTTTTTGTAAAGGCTGTCTTCCCTTTCAGCTAGCTTCTGGATCTTGAAACATGTCTCACATGTGAGGAGAACTCTGGTCTTCCAGAACCAACTGTGTCTATTTCCCATGCCTGCTATAAAAGGCAGAACATGATTGACCCCATGACCCATTCACTGCCAAGTTTGTTTTTGCCTCAACCAATCCCGAGAAATACCAGTTACATCCTCTGAACCTTTATTGGGCATTCTCTCTTCCTTCTTCAACAGGAGATTTGGGGTCTTTTAGTAAGATACTGCAAACCTCAGCATGAAGTGATGTTAGTAAGGAGCCCAGAGTAGGTCATGATCGTGGTGGTATAGTAAGAATGGAGGGCTGGGTGTGGCCCTGGCCCTACTTAATGTGCTTGGTAGGGGGACGTCTGCTAGTTCTAGAAGGTACTCAGCCCTGTCTCTAGCTTGACACCCTGTCCAGCCCCTTTCTCTGCTTGTTTGCTGCTTTCCTTCTTTTTCAATGAGCACAGCATGTTGCAGAACTATGGTATAGCAAGAGCTTTTCATGGTGATCATAAAGGCACCTTGTTTTTCTCCACCCTTCCACCCTTTATCTCCACCTATTTGGCCATGATAAATCCAGCCCTGCCAATGTGGACTGCAAGTTTCCCCTTGCCTCTATCTAGAATTATCACTGTGATTGCAGCTCGAGCTGCAGATTAAATATCTATCATGCTGATAAATGGCTTCTGCAGTAGGAGAAGAAATGCCAAGTCACCTTAGAGCAGTCAGTGACAGGTGATCCAACCAGGGCAACCCTGTATAGGAAGCCCAGAACCTGAGAAATCAGTTTTACATCTGTGGCATTGTGCCCAAGCTCATCTGTGGCTTATCAGTCCCACAGATCAGCTCATATAGAAGGATGCCAGGAAAACTTGTTGATGCCCTGGCTAGCTACTGGACCTAGGAAAACAAACACCACAATTCCTCCTTTGTTATTCCCAGAGAAAGTTGGAGTCCCTGACCTGAAGACACAAGACTGGGCTTGCAGCCTGGGCTTGCAGGGCATTGGGTTATGGATGCAAAGTATGAGGTAAGGAGCTTTGGCTGCCTTTACCCCAGACCATTGGAAGGAAGCATCTGGGATCCCTGTGGGGAGGGAGACTGATGAGTAGGTTCCACATTTGTGCATTCCTACAGTGTCCCTGGTAACCAAACCCACTTATACACCACAGTAGATGAATTTGCCAGTTAAATTTTGAGGAGTACAGAGGCTCATGGTGCAGCTCAACAGTTCTGTCCCCAGGGGCCCACCATGACTCTCTTGCTTCATAAGGAGCTCCAGGCTGTCTCTAAAATTCTTGCTGCTAGGAAAGAGAAGGCCCCTGGGGCCTCATTCTTTTCCATACTAATTGACAAGTTCATCTCCAAGGCTTTTGAGTCATTGGTATCTGGACGTTCTCATCCTTGGTGAGTCACACTTCCTCAAGGGAGGGTTCCCTGATGTCTCTGCTGCCTGTGGTGCCACCAAATGCCTCTGAGGTTCCAGCAACAGGCAAGAGAAAAATGCTGCAAACATTAGTGCCAGTGATGCTAAAGTCATGGCTCAATCTCAGGCTGGGCCTGCTCTCCTGCCAAAGAGTGTCCTTCGTCTCCACAGGGGGCTGATAGTAGAGGGACAGTGTGAAGGCTTCTCTTCCCCCAGCACAGTTCTCACTGATACTTGACTGATACTGATACATACAAGGTCTTCTTGCTGGCCTAGCAGCTCTTTGTTGACAGGGTTTGAATCTTCTTTGGTTCTCAGGAAAGAATTGCTAAATGAATGAATGATAAACAACTGAAAACAAATGAATAAGAGTGTAAGAAAAAGATTTCTCAGGCTTTGAGTCTTTTGGTAGCCAACTACTTCCTCTAATTTACACCCTAATGGTTCATGTTAGGATTTCCTACGAGGGCTTACAGGGCACAAGTCTGCACTATCCTCCACAGGACAGACTTTTAGAGACCTCAAGATGGTGGCTATGTTCTCCCAGGAATCTGCTCCTCCATATCCTGAATAGTTCTTCTATTTATTTCTTCCCTTTACTCATCTTAGTAGTTTTCTTTCTCACAGAAGTTTTCCCCCAACTTCATTCTATTCTGGGGCCCAGACCTAAGCTCAAGAGTATGGACATAGTCTGCTCAACAAGGAATCACTACTTTCCCCTTCCTGGACAGCACAACTAACTTGTGCTTGTTCTCTAGCCACATCACACTCTGGACCACTGTTGAGCTTTGTGGTCAACCAAACTAGTTATTTTTCCTCTGAGTTCCTTTAGAGCCTGAGATCTTTAATCAGGGGTACAGAATTTATTTTTTAAAATATAATGGATTTCTATATGACCCTTTAAAACATCATCTTGTTTAGTTGGGCCAGGATGCTACAATGACTACCTTTTTCTCTCCAAGCCGTATATACATCTGGTAAATTTGGCAAATGTGCCTTCTATTTCTTTAGATTTTGGACTGATAAGGTTAAAAACAGAGTTCTGGGACATGTCATATTTGACCTCTGTTCAGTGTTGAACCCCAGCTCTCAATGAACAGTCTTTTGGTGCAGTTGCTCAGGTGGTTGTGAATTGACTTATTGGTATGAACATTTAAATCACATTTATGAGAAGGTCATGAGAATCTTGGTTGGGTAGTTTAAAACACAGAGATTCCTAAAATGTCACAAGTGAATCACAACTGGGACACTTAGTGATCACTTGTCCCTTTTTTATTGGACAGGCAAGACAGAAGCCCAGAGAAGGGAAGAGTTTGCCTAAATCTACCAGTGTAGCAGAACAGAATGAAGCTCTGTCCCCATAGAGTCCAGACCTTGTCTTCCATTCCTTGCTGCAGGTCTCCATCACCAGAATATTTGAAATTTCCTTCTAATTGACATTGAAAATAAAAACAGAGACATGCCACCCCATACCCTTTCTTCAGTACAGGAGTGGAAATTCAGAAAGCATCACTGTTTTTTCCATTTGGCACTGAATGCCACCAGCTCTCACATACCCAGTGTCAAGGCAAATCCTTAGATGCTACAGCAGTGGCTCTTCTCCCATACCCTGAAGACACAGCTGGGGTGGTTTACACAAGGACCAGTGTTAAGTGGAATGTATAAGGAGCCCTAAGATGCTAAGGCTGGGGCTAGACCATGAGGCAGGTTGGGAACAAAACCTTCAGCAGGGTACCTGGACATCCATCAGTTATTTTGAGGTCTTCTCTGAGGGTGAGAAGCTTGTGTACTTACTTTCGTGCATAGTTTTTACAGATTGGGATCAAAAGGAAGACAAGCAATGGATATAAAAATTTTTCAAATAGACTTCTTAACCAACCAATAAACTTGTTTTTACTTGGTTTCCCTTGATATTTGGGGATCGCTCTTTTTTTTTTTTTTAACTTAACTTCCAACTCAAGAACTTATATACATCTCGTTCACTGGAAGGAAGAAGTCATTTATCAAAAGCTGAGCAAGCCAACTCACTAGGTATACACACTTGAGCTTCTTACTGGGCCTCTGGCCCTTTCTCACTGGTATCATCTTTCTCTGGCTCCTGAGCCTATCATAGTTATTTATTGTGTAGTTCTTTGTCTCTGTCTTTTCTCATTCTCTCTCTCTGTCTCTGTCTCTGTCTCTCTCTGCCTTGCTCTCAGATTATATCTCTTTCTTTCTCTCCCTTTCTCTGTTTCTTTCTCATTCTGTCTCTCTTCTCTCTGGCCGTAGGTCCATCTCCCAGTTGGTAAAATCTGGAAGTTATAGTAATCCTTTCCAGAAGCACAAACACTTTCCCTTCCAATTTTCAGCTATGTCCCTTGTCCCCAGTTGTCTAACTTTGAAAAACAACTGTTAATGGAACATCTGATATTGAAGATTTAGCACATGCTATTCTGAAAGCAAAAACAAAAACAAACAAAAAGCATTCCTAGATTCAGGAGAATGTAAAGTAAGAAAGAAAGGGAAAAAGCATTCCTAGACTTGGGAAAATGTAAGGTAAGAAAGAAAAGGAATTGCTGGGACTCCCTGGAGCCTAATCTGGCTTGCATAAATGCACCCTGGGCATTTGAAGGGGACTTATAGTGAGAGATTCTTGGAACCATATAAAGGAGGCAGAGCCTTAATTTTGAGCTGTTCTTCCCCATATCACACCCCTTCCATGGCTCCCCCATTGCCCTTAAAACAAAATAGAAGCTCTTTTAGCCTGGAGCACAAGGTCTGCTTTGCCACATCTGTGCCATCATCTCCATCTTCATATCTCAACATGCCCCACATATACCTTCTTATTCAGCCATCCCAAGATTTCCACTTTTCTCTCTACCCACCCTCCATTTCCATGGCTTTATGCCATTGATCATGTTGTTTTCTTACCTAGAATTCCTTTTTCTCCTTCTACATGACCTAAGTGACAATCTCCTGTAAAGGTCTTTTAAAAGACCTTCTCCTCTTCTATGCCCAAGTCAAAAGTTGCCTCAATGATTCAGCCATTTAACAACTATTTATTGAGCATATACGATGTGCTAGATACTCTTCTAGCTACTGGAAGCACAATTTTGAACAAGTCAGGTAAAGTCTGTGCCCTTATAAATCTTTTAGCTTTAATGAAAGAGGTAGATATTAATCAGATAAGCACACCAATGAAAGTATAATGACATCTGGGTTAATAGCTATGAAGGAAGGGTCCAGGATGCAATAAGAACATGTAAGAACTTGATCTAGTATAGGAGATGGGGGAAGTCTTTGCAGAGGTTGTGTATGAACTGAGGCATAACTAGGAGGAATTAACTAGATTTCAGCCGAAGAGATAAATATATGCGAACGCCTTGAGGTAGAATGCTCATCTGTGTTTCTGGAAGAGTTAGGGAATCAGTCTATCCAGAACCTAGTGGAATATGAGGAGCAAGGCAAAAGATAAAGTCGAGAGGTAAGCAGTAGCAAGATTAAGCAGGGTTTGCAGACCAGAAGAAAGAGTTTGGATTTTATTCTACCTGAAGTGGAAAGCCACTGGAAAATTCTGAACAGTAGTTACAAGGTTTGTAAACATCCTTCTGGCTGTTGTGAGGAAAGTAGACTTTGGGAAAGTAGACAAGAACAAAGGCAGTGAAACCATTTAGGAGACTATTGAAATCATCCAGCAAGGGATGGTGGTGGCTGGACCAGAATGGTACAGATGAGGAAGAGATATATTTAAGAATTAGAGTTGACATATGTAAAATACAATTGGGAAGTGAAAGGGGTATGGATGGTAGAGACATTATTGAGTGGAAATACAAGAGAGGAGAAACAAATTGAAGAAGGTCTTAAATTTTGCTTTAAACCAATTAAAATGGAACATGGCAATATTAACTAACAGATTTTCAGGGCAGTAGGGCATTCTGTGTTCCAGGCCCTTTTCCCTACATTTTACATCTATTACCTCACTCCTCATCAATGATGATGATGATGATGATGATGACGACGACGACGACGGTTTTCATTTTTATTATTTTTTTTTAATGTTTTATTTATTTCTAGGAGAGAGAGAGAGAGACAGCGTGAGCAGGGGAGGGTCAGAGAGAGAGGGAGTCATAGACTGAAACAGGCTCCAGGCTCCGAGCTGGCAGTCAGCACAGAGCCCGACGCGGGGCTCGAACCCACGAACCGCGAGATCATGACCTAAGCGAAAGTCGGACGCTTAACCGACTAAGCCACCCAGGCGCCCCGGTTTTCATTTTTAAATGAGGTAACTGAGTCCCAGAGATTAAATAATTTCACAGCTAGTCAGTGAAGGAGCAAATATTTAAACCAGGCAGTTGGGCCCATGAGTCTAGGTCAGCTGCTGCTCATATTGTTTACAGTTTTACCATGTCCAGTAGGTTATTAGAGCTATGGGTCAGGTGCTCAAAGGATAGGTCTGGGCTGGAGATGGAGGTCTAGCAGTCACAGGCACAGAGGTTATCACTGAAGTTGTAGAAGGTGAATGAGCTGGCCTGGGGAGAGGTGACTGATATCTTGCCCTCAGCTTCCCAGTAGTTTTCCCTTGGTGTACCTTAAAGGACCCTTAAAGCTGTTACTCTACAGTCAGACCTACCTGAAAGCCCTTCCACCTTCTGGACAACAACTTCTGATGTGTTGCCAGAGAAGTTAGGCCTATGGTTTGGGAACTTCATTTTGAAGACCACAAGGAACATTTTTGACCCAGGCCAGGTCTTTGCCAAATCAATGTGTGCTTTGTTTAGTACACACAGTGCAGAATAAGAATGCCTGAGACCTTTAAATGAAAAATACTGGACAAGTGCCTTAGCTACATTGTTTTTGGGTTCTGAAATAACATGGATGGACCTTGAGGGTGTGATGCTGAGCGAAATAAGTCAGGCAGAGAAGGACAGATACCATATGTTTGCATGTATAGGAGGATTAGGAGGAACTTAACAGAGGACCATGGGTGAGAAGAAGGGGGGAAATGGGGAGGGGGAGAGAGGCAAACCATGACAGACTCTTGAGTGCCAAGAACAAACTGAGGGCTGATGGGGGTTGGGGGTGAGGTGAAGGGGGGTGATGAGTATGGAGGAGGGCACTCGTGGGGATGAACACTGGGTGTGTTATATGGAAGCCAACTTGACAATAAATTATTTTAAAAATAATAATAATAAATAAATAAAAATGTGCACTGCAAAAGTAAAAAAAAAACAAAAAAAACCACACCTATATAATCTTCCACCTTCACAGAGAGTGGGAAACTGGGAGTCAAGAGAAGCATATGGCAAACTAGGCTCTCAGTTGGTGAACCAAGACAAAAGGGCCTGACCCCAGGGAAACCTCACAAGCTGGAGTAGAGGCAGGGCAACTTTTGGTGACCAAAAACAGAGGCACAGTGGCCTACAACCCTCCAGGCTGGAAATGATCTCTAAAGGATGATCGTCCGAACATGTATTATGCAAAGTGTGGTCCACAGGTGAGTGCTTGCTGATGAAATGGGTACAACAATAAGAGTAGTTATTTAGGTACTGTTATAGAGATTTGGTACGGCTGCAACACAGAAGTGTGTGATTTTGTATTTTACAAAAGTATCAATTGTGACAAAATGGACATTGGAAAACTAGTTCTTCCAACCCAGGCAGTGTGAGAAGCACTGCTCTGCATTTGTCATTTCCTACCTTGGGGTAAGTCAACAGGGTAGGGACTGTCACCTGTGTTTTTAACCCATTCCCAAAGCGACTCCCAAATCAGCTCAGAAACCAGTGGATCAATGGCGTAGAATAATGATCTACACTCCAAACACGTGCCCAAACCTCACCTTCTTGTGGCCATGCAGTCATTCCTTAAACACCTCCAGTGCAAGTGACTCTGACCTTGAAAAAGTGCCTACTCAACTAAGATGAAGCTGGAGTGCTGGCTTGCAGCTGGGCCAATGTAAGACTCCACTGGGGCAGTGTTTATGGTCATAAGGTGCCTGGAACAAGTCTTGACATTGATCTGCTGCTCAGACTGAGTCCCTGTTTGGACTCCTGGCTCCTCTTCAAGATTGTGTCAGGAACCCCTGCTGTGTATGCCATCTCTGTCTACAGGGTCTAATTCTGGCTTTCTAACTGCAGTTACTGGTGCCACCATGTACTTTTCTCCCTCTCCTGACCCATGTTCCCTGCTTGCTTGCTGGAGTGTAAGAGGGCTTGATTTGTTAAGATCTACTCAACTGCTTTCATACCCACCCCTTCAATGTCCCCCTCATCTAACTCCAGAACTACTTTTACTGTCTCCCAAACCCTCCTCTGCATTGATTGTAGCCTCCCAACGATTTTTGATGACTCCCTTGACTCACTAGTAATTGAGAATATACAAATTGAAAGAATAAGATTTCACTTGGCCCCTATCAGTCTGGCAAGTATTAGAAAGTTGAAAAATGCCAATTGTCAGCAAGGACAAGGTGCAATTGGAGCTTCCATGCCCTACTGGTAGAGTGTAAACTGCTCTACTGTTTTGGAGAGCGAACCAGAGGGGTTTAGTAACATCATTTACACCTGTACTTTATGATTGACTGAGCCCACATCTGGGTGTCTATCCCAAAATAGGCCCCATCAGGACATGTTCAAGGATAGCCGCTGTGACACTTCATGGAACTGGGGATAAGCCATCTGCCATCCCCAGGAGAATGGATAGTTTAAATGGAAAACTAAGCAGCAGCTTGAATAACTAGATGTATGTGCAACATGAACTGATCTCAAAATTATAGTGCTGATTTTATTTTAAAATAAGAAACAGAACAAGATTTATAGCACAATAACATTTATGCAAATTAAGAACACATACACAAAACAACACTATATTTTACAAGAACACATACATATTCAGAGACTAATCTGAAATGCATTAAAGTGGGTGCCCCTGGAAGGGGGAAAAGATGTGATGTGCAGATCTAGAATAAAGGGAGAAAAACAAAACCTTGTACATCCTGTCTATGATTCTCATCACTAGGCCTGGAATGAAGGGTTGATTTAATTCAACTCTCTGCAACTGAGGTCTACAGATAAGTTTCAATTAATCTTTTCAAAGGAAAAAAAGGGAGAGAGGGAATAGTAGTAACTGCTTATTGCATATGAGGTTTCCTTTTGGGGTGACAAAAATGTTCTGTAATTAGGGGCGCCTGGGTGGCTCAGTTGGTTAAGCGTCCTACTTCAGCTCAGGTCATGATCTCACAGTTCGTGGTTTCGAGCTTCACATCGGGCTCTGTGCTGATGGCTAGCTCAGAGCCTGGAACCTGCTTTGAATTCTGTGTCTCCGTCTCTCTCTAACCTTCCCCTGCTCATGCTGTCTCTCTCTCTCTCTCAAAAACAAATAAAATATTTTTTAAAAATGTTCTCTAATTAGAAAGGGATAATAGTTGCACAACATTGTGAATGTACTAAATGCTATTGAATCGTGCTCTTTAAAATGGTTAAAATGATGACTTTTATGTTATATAACTTTTATCTCAATACAAACAAAAAGGAAAAGAAAGGAAGAGAAGAAGGAAGAGGAGCTGGCCATTCGGGACTCCTTGGAATGCACCTGCTCTGTGGTGTTTCCTCACCACAACTCTGTCTCCTGCCCATAGGCAAGGTTCCCCACTATAGCGCAAGGACCTCTTGGGCCTGGGTTGGGCCCTAAAATGGCATAGATGGCAGTGCTCTGGGCTGCCTATGCCTCCTTGGATAAGCTAATCTTGGCCCTAGGGATCTCACAGCTCCATGGTGAAGATCTAGTAGACTGATGTACGGGAAAGAGCTCAGCACTTGACAAAGCACTATGCTGGTGCAAAAGATTGTTGGGGATATTTTTGACTAAGCCAAATTTCCCACAAGGCAATTTTCTCTCCCTTATTCCTTCCTGATATGGCAGCCAATTTCCATTTCAGAGACTGGGGACTTTAAGGGGGCAATATCACAACCATCTCCTCTTTCCCAGGTCTTGCCAAAAATGTGATCATCCTTCTTTTTTTTTTTAAATAGTTTATTGTCAAGTTGGTTCCCATATAACACCCAGTGCTCGTCCCCACAAGTGCCCTCCCCCATGCTGTGATCATACCTCCTGATGTCAAATTAAAACAACTGAGAGGTGCGCAGTGCAGGGAAGTGTGTTGGGGCCAGAGTTCAGAGCGCATCACTCAGACACAGGGTGACTTCTCAAGCAAAGTTTGCTTTATCCCAGAGCCCCAGGCGTACAGCATATATGTGTGCAGGTTCTGGTCCATGCATAACACTCATGCCCAGCGGTCTTAATCTTCACTCTGAATGGAGATGTCCTCAGAACAGCCAGCTCTGGCATGGATGGGACACTTTTATGCTGCAAGACAAGATGGTGGGAGGCATCAGGACATTTCCTTTCTTTAGAGGGGCTTCTGGAAGCTCTTCCTTTGCTTGGAGTTCCATGCAGTTACCTCATTGGTACTACTGTATCTCAGGATGCTTAGGAAGGCAGATTTCCCTATGGTCTTGGTATTCAAGTTCAGCACCTTTGGTCAGGAGAGGTCAGGGCTGGAGCTGGTAATGCTAACATTCAAACACACATGTCTTTTGTTCCATTACAAGCCAGGTCACAATGAACAGTCCATATGTACCTTCCTGTCTAAGGCATGCACTACTCTTTCCGTAGATAGACTAATCACTGCTCCCTTCCTCTCCATCTATGTTGCTGGCCAGCAGAGAAATAGTATTAAAACAAAGATCTGAATGTGTATCTCTCCTTCTTTCAAACACTGCAAATGGACAACCCAAAAAATACAAATGCTTCCACCTGGCTTTCAAGGTTCTCCATGATAAGGCTTCTCATGGCCTTTTCTGCTTTATCTATTATTTTCTCCTACACCTAACTCTAGCTAAAGCATTTTCATGTTCTTATGAACACCAGGATTTTTTCCTATCTTAGATTTTGCACATGTTGTTTCCCTTACTAGAAATGTCCTGTCCTACACTTCTGTCTTGAAAACTCCTACTCATCTTTCAATACTTTCCCCAACTCTCCTAAGCAGGGGTAGTCATTGCTTCCCCTGGGCTTTACAGCAAATATTCATTAAGCTTCTGCTATGTGCTGAGGTATCTAGTATAGATTAGGTGTAAGGCCACAAGTCTAAACGTCTAAACCAAACTGACTCCATGACAGGCTTTAAATTTCCCCTCTAAACTAGAAGGCCCGAGTTTCAACTTCCCCAAAACTATCAGGTAGTTACACATTGCCCAAGGCAGGAGTAACCACCCTTGCAACACCCAATCAGGAAAGGCCAGCGACCACCCTCCACATTGGTAAGGGAGAGGCCTGGAGATAGAAACTATAGATAGGACCCTGTTACCTAATGTTAAAGTTAACCCGTTAGTTGCCGAGTAAGACCCTAGGCTCGCTCTGTGATTGGTTAAATTTAAAGGTACTCTAAATGTTGTAATTGGATCCTGCCAAAGTAACGAATACTCTAGACAATGTGTATGGTCAAACCCGCTGTCAATGATGTTGAATAATTATGATTGGATCAATGTTCCCATGTCACAACTTCTGTAACTCATCCGTCTCAAACGCCATAAAAACCCTACTCTGCCCTTGTTCGGGGCTCTCAGCATGGATCTATTGTGTCGGTGAGGTCTGGGAGCCTGAGCTTAAGCCCTTTGCCTTTGCATACGTGACTCGGACTCCTTGGTGGTCTTGGGATTTGGGGGAGATCGCGATCTGGGCATAACACTAGGTATCTAGTCTTGCACTCACAGAGCTGGCAGCCTAGTAAGTGGAACAAAATGGAGGGGGTGGGGAGAGGGAGACTGAACAAACAAAGAGATAAAGACAATATGAGTGAGCAGTGTGGGCCAGAAAATAAAGAGATAAGGTGGTGTGACAAAGATTGGTTGAATGGCCACTTTAGACTGGGTGGCCAAACATGGTGATATTTAGGCTGAAGACTGAATGTGAAGAAGGAGCCAGTACAAGTAGAGACTGAGAGACAGAGAATATAGGCAGTAGAAACAGCAAGTGGCTAACCAAACATTCAGAGCCTCTGCCATTACTGAAACAATGAATAAACACACTGCTTTGTGGGAGGTTTCCTACTTCCCAGCTAGCCCTAGGGATGGGAGGAAAACAGCTGGTCAAAGGAAACCACCTCCCTTGAGAAGTTCTGAGGTTTGTCCCCAGAGGATGGGACTTTATTCCCATCAAGTTGTTGTTCCTGGGCAAGAGCTCAGAGTACCCGATCTCTGGACCAACACCATCAGGAAGCACCTTGATACAGCAGGCCAAGGAGTGTAAAGCCAACAGACCTGACTCTTCTATTTACTCACTGTACATCTATAGCCAATCACTTAAACTTCTTGTGCCATAGTGATTGTATGTGCAAAATGAGCAAACTCAGATTGTTGAGTTAATAAGAGGCTTAAATGTAACCACATGTGCCTAGAGCAAAATGGGCTTTGATAAGCCAATATCACCACAATTGAATGACCATTTAGTGCAGTCCTCTGCTTAATAGAGGGACCCTGAGGCCTGATGTTACCCTAGCTTTGCTTCTGGCCCCAGTTCTTGGACTGAATTAATGTAGTGGCCTAGTTGGCCTTCAGACAATGTTTGTGCAGCCACCCTACCCCTACTCCTTGGGCACTCTCCGAGTCCCCAGATTGCCATTGTTGTCCTCTGGCAGGTCTTGGTGCTATGACAGAATTGCACCTGGTAGGTGATCTATATCTCCAGGAACTCCCCTGGGCCTTGTGAGCTGTCTCTGTGAAGGGCGCAGTCCTCATTTGGCTTGGGATGTGACTGGAGAGGACTGATAGCTTTTCCTACTCTGATGCAGAGCCTATGATCAGGTTGTACTGTTGTCCTGTGAACTTCAGGAACCCCCTCCCCCTACACTGCCTCCTTGTTGATGAGCAGCTCCAGTGGCTTCCCAAGGAAGTTTCCCTAGCTGCTCCACAGCAGGCTGGGAGCAGAGGGACAGGGCAGCAAAATAGGCAGGGGCAGAGAGTGAGGCAAGCTGGAAATAAGGGCCAGGACATGGGCCTTGAGACTGAGGCACACAGGCAGGGGAAATGAGCAGCTGAAGGTGCAGGTGATAGGCAAGGATGGCCAAACTCTATAGGAAGAGGCTATGATGGAGAGACATCCAACCGTGGAGAGTACCCTTTGTTCCAAAAGGAAGACAAAAGGGTCATTGTACAGGAGATCTGCCTGGCGCTCAGCCCATGAACTTGCTCTGTCACAGATGGCTCATTGCTGGGGGTACCCATCAAAAGCAATCTCCACTGGTGACACACTGACTAAATATAACACATAGCTCACTAAAGCCCAGGAACCTTCACAGACCCCCTTCATCATTTTCCAGGTGGCCATGAGTAGCCCCATTTGGCATGTTAGCTCAGAGGGAGGACTCTGCCACAGCATACCTGCCTCCCATGGCTTGCTCTTTTTCTGAGTCTTTGCTGCCTGAGGGAGGGCTTAGAATGGCCAGAGGAGTGGAGTTGGGGTTTGAAGTAGGGGTCCAGGCTCTTGGCTCAGCACAAAGTCCACTGAGGCCCAATCCTCACCAGCTCTAGAGGCTGGGATGCAAGGAGGAGTGGAGGGGCAGGGCATGCAGGCCTCAGAGAAATGGGCAGGGGAGAGGCTAAGAAGGAAAGGAGGAGAAGGGACTGGAGACACAACTTGAAGGACAGAAGGGAGATGAAGAGAACTTGGTGTCAGGGAAGAGCTGTAAGAAGTAAGGGCTGGACAGTGGGACAAGGACTACCTAGAGAAGACAGAGAGAGGAGAGGGTAGGGAGGGGTAGGAAAGGAGGACAGAGACATATTGAAAGGACAGCAGATGAGGGAAAGGATTCTGAGGAGAGAGGAGGGAGGGGGGAGGAAATGGCGAAAAGGATGAGAAGTGAACATGAAAGCAGAACAGAGTAATGGAGTGGAGGAGGGATGGGGAGGACACTTCCAGACAGGAAGTAGGAAAAGAGGAGGAGAAAGAAGGAGGAGAAGAAACACAAAGAAAGGGAGCTATTGAGGGAGAAAGAGGAGTGGATGAAAAAGAGAATGAGGGGGCAGGAAGGGCAGTGGAAAAGCAGAGAAGAAATGGTAGAGGAAGGAAGGAGGGTGAGGGAAGAGAAAACAGCAAAGAAAGAGCCAGAGAAAGTCGACCAAAAAGGGCTTAAAGGCAGGGGAGGACCATTTCAGATGACACTTGTGATCTGGACGAGTGGAAAGACCGGTCAAGTCTGTGAAGATTCATTTCAAAAGGGGCATGACAGTGGCCCACTGGCCAGGTCTCAGAAGACACTGCAGCATTTCCCCAACAGAGTCAAGCCAGCACATCTGCATGACCCACCGATTCTTTCCACTCCATGAGAGACATTTATGCCAGCCTCCCTTAGGTGAGCCTGCCACTCCACAGAGCTAAGCACTAAGCTCTGAGTGTTGGGTGCTGGCCTACCTAGGATTTTCCAGCTGTCATCATTATGTGGCCCCGACTCACCAGTATAGGGCCCCGGGAATCTCCCTGCCTCTCTCCCTTCCTCCTTACCTACATTACTTCCTTCCTTCCTTCTGTATGTTATCCACTCAGAGCTGGTCACAGCTTTACCTCGCCTCCAAGTTCTTCACTGCCTCAGTAAGGTGGGTGGAGGTCTGGACCCCATCCCAGGTCCAGATTGAAGCTCACAGTGGAAGCCAGGCAAAACCCAGGTCCTTGTGTGGCAGTGCCTCACCGTTGGCTGCTAGCTAGTGCCTCCACTCCTTGTGTAGCATGGAAAAAGCTGCTTCCAGCTCAAAGTTGTGGCTTTGTAGGGCCACTAGTCCAAAGCACTAGGTATCCCCAAATGTAAGGTGGCAATTACAGATCTCGTTATAGTCACTGGCTATGAAAAATATGTTCTTAAAATAACTGGCAAATATGAGCTAATATAGGGTTTTCATGCCATTCACAAATGGTTCAAAACACAGCAAGATTTGAAAATAGACAAAAATCAAGTTCTAGCCAGCTCCAACTCAAAATGCTCAAATGTCACCAGTTAGTGCTTACTCCATCTGGCTGTTATGTTATCTCTTCACTTGGATAAACAACCCACCAGAAACCTGAGTTTTGGGCCCATGCTGACTCATTTGGGGCTTCTGTCACTATAGGCAAAGCTCCAGGTCACTTGCTCACAGTGGCCAGTGCTTTGAATCACTCACATCATGGGGTCTTTCTGAAGGTGTCCTGTAGCAGGCACAATTAGCTCTCAGCACGTTTGGACAGTCATTAGCTCACCCTACATTGTCTTTGGGCCAAGGAAAACTATTTTCTGTTCCAGAAGATCAGAGCAAAAAGGGAAGAGCAAGATTGTGCCTACAAAATGAGTGGCATTCCTGGGACTCTTTTCAAGCATATTTCTTCTTTCCCAGATTGTTTCCCCACCTAATCCCTGACCCACATCTGCACAAAACTGATATATTTCCTGAAACCACTGCTATCTTATGGACATACTGGACACACACTTGTTTCCTTCAGGCTATACTTTTATCCCATAGGTATAATAGGAAACATAGACAAATCCACACATATTAAAAAAAATAAATAAATACACTGGTTTCCTCATTCTTTCAAGAAACATTTTTTGGCATCTTCTCTATGACAGGCACTGAACAGGGTCAAGGAGGTCAAGCCACAAGAGGTAACTTGATCAAGCAGGGCCAAGGGGATTTCTGGAGACCCCCAAATCAGGGTTACTTTGGGAAAGGCCAATTTCAACTTGAAACCTAGGGAACTGGTCCCAGCCCTTGGAAAAGAGGGGTAAGGAGGGAAAGAGACAAGGGCCATGGCTTCTGGGCCCCACCAACCACGTGATCCTGGGCCCACATGGTACTCTCCAAATTGTTTCATTGTTTAGAAGGAGGGCTCCAACCCAGCCTGTCTTTCCAGGCACATTGCATATCCAAATTCTCCGCAATGAAATCGACCTGCAGAGGTGACTCACAGGCAGACAGCCAGCGCAGTCAAGGAGCCTTGTCTGCATTCCCAATTTGCCTTCTCGGGTTGTCGCCTTGTTAATGTTATTTACCAAGCCCAATGCCCCCAGTGTCTGTCCACAGCCCCTGCTAGAGCCCTCCAGGCATTGTCCCTGTAAGCCTGTCACATCTTGTCCATGCCTTCCTGAATTCAACAGTTCTGGGCAGCCTGTCTACAGACTTGCCTGCTCTCTCCGAGGGGGGCCAGGATCCAAGAAAGTGGCCTCCTGGCTGCAGCCCCATTAGGTCTCAGAGCAGGTCTCATGGGGAAATGTCCCACAGCTGCATACCTCCTGCCTTTCCTTGGGCAAAAAAGAGAAGGGGTTGCCAAAAATGGCTCTGCAGCGTGGCACTGTGCTGTTGCCAGATGTGGTCAGAGTCCGAGTCAGTGAAAGGTGAGTGTGAACGGATGGGAGGGGATTCTATGCAGAGGGGATGGACTGACAGGGAGGGGAGGGTGTGGGGGGAAGAACTTCCTCCTGCCATGCCCTGTGTCCGTGGCTGCACTTCTCATCTCTCCCGGGGGTTTCTTCTCTCTCCATTTCTCTCACAGGGGTCTTGGGATGCCCCAGTTCCTTCGAGTCCAGGTCCTGCAAAAGGATTCCTGTGACATGTACAGTGGGCAAGCGCTTGGAAAGCGCGGTGTTAATCTCCACTCGCGGCACTAGAGCGCCCCCGCCAAGCTCTCCTGCCAGAAATGGAACAGCAGCTGGGCAAGTGATCAGGAACCTGAGGCAGCCTGGCCAGACAGCACCTTCTAGACTCTAGGCCAGGCTGCTGCTCACCTCCACTGGCTGCCTGTTCAGCCCACCTCGCTTGGCCTCCAAAACCTGGGTTACAAAGGCTTCTCCCCACTCCAGCACTGGACGTTCCTGACAACTCTAGAGCCAGAGTTCTCCAAACAGCCAGTACAGAAGGGTCTCCAGACACATTACTAATTATACAGATAAGAAAACAGGCTGCAAATTCGTGGGCAGTGCTAGGAACTTCAGTTTACTATCATCTCACCACTGCTCCCACCCAACGCCAGCCCTGAAGCTTCTCTAACCACCCACCTTGCCCTTTTAGACTAGCAAAGAGAGTCAGGCTATGCCCCAGGGACTCAGAGCCTCAAGAGCCAGAGGATCAACCTGAAGATCTGAGGGATACCCATTCCTCCAGCTGGCCTCTGATTCCACCACTCTGGGAAGAAGTTGGAAGGATTGGGATATGGCACAAGCCCAGATTATATAACTGAGTTGGCATTTAAATAACCTAACAACAAATTGCCCAATTTAATTTTCTTACTCAATCCAATAAAGGAGAAACAAGAGAATGTATCTAATTAAATACATTGATCCATAGAAACTGGCAACTCTGAAGTCTGCCTGGAAGTGAGCAGTTCCACAAACTTGAGTGATGCAAGGGTATGAGTTAAGACAAACTCATCCCTTCTCTTCCTCAGAAGCACTTCAAAAGGTCCTGAAAAATTCTTTCTTTAAAATAAGTGGAAAGTTGGCCCCAAAGGGAAAGAAACTCATTCAAGTTCATCCAGTGAGGCCAAGTTAATTCCAGAGTCTGTGGAACTCAAGAGAGCATTGGGTTCATGTTCCACTCCAGCTACAGACCAGAGCCCTTGGCCTTGGTCTTCAGCTTATTTGCCCAATTGGATCCTTGGACTTGGCACACCATCCTGCTTGCCTAGACAGCTTCTCTACATCCTTCAAGACCCTGGCAAACATCAGGTTTTCAGGGACAAATCTGTATATGGATAGAAAATTAGCAGCTTGTTCTGAATCCCTTAGAGCACTGCCTTGTTTGAGTCCTATAAGTACAAGTAGGTTAAAGGTTCTGGTAAAGAGCAGAGCATCACCAAGCCTGGGGGAGCCAAGAAAGAATGGTTTGATTGGAAATAAAATAATGTCTTCTTTCACAACTCTCCCAGTTGTGCTATGACCCAGGATTCCAAGGGTAGAAATTTCCAAGTCTCTAGTAAATAAGGGTGGAACAACTTATCTTACATTCCTGGGCTCCCAGGCCAGTACCCCTATCAGATCTTATACAGGCATGGCCCTGGTCCCAGGCACAACACAGAGCCCCTTTGGACCTGTGCTTACCAAGCCTTTTAGCTACAGATGCATCTTCATCATCCTCCCAAATGGAGCCAGCTGTTGCTGGCTTGGTGTTAGGTCTTAAATCAGGGCTGGACTGTCCTTCCAGGGAGATGTCTGCCTTGGATAAAAGCAAAATCACTTAGTAGTAGGCATCTCAGTCCATGCCAGGGGAAAGGTGACCTGCAACAGAACCCATAGTCAATATGGCAAGCCATTCTTCCTTCTGGAACCAGATCACATCCCATGCCTGCCTACCCTAGCTCCCTGTTCAGCTTGAGGAGCTCTGCCTTCAGTGGGGCCATCACCCATACTTGTAGCCCCAAGTAGCTTTGGTTATGGGGAGGGCACTGTGAATCCCACACAGATCTCTCCGCAAGAAGGAAGGAGAAAAAAAAGACACAAACACAAATGAGCAGTGTGAACAGGGATGATACACCTGCTTGTAAGGCATCAAAAGAAGTTTCAGGGAAATGTAGCTTTCTGGCTGACTTTGAAAGATGAGGATGTTGCAGACAGAAATTTGAGGGAAGAAGTAGGTATAAGCTGAGTTCCCTGTGGGACAACTGTAGGTGGGTTATAGAATACCAGAGAGTCTTGTGTGGCCACAGCATACCTAGAGCATATGAGGATAGGAAGAGAGAAAGATGAAGCTGCGAAGATGTGGTCTAATCATTCCATCAGAGAGACAGGAGGGAGGCAGCCCTTCAAGGAGTTCCCAGCATTCAGCATTTAACAAGCACTGTAACTTGCTAGTGTCTGCTCTCAATGCTGGCAATACAATGGGGAAGAGCAATCATGTCTGCTTCAGGGTGTCAACAGTGAAATGGCGGAACCAGTCAATAAACAAGAAAACAAATAAGGAAGATGATTACAGAGTAATAAATACTTTAAAGAAAGTCAAACAGGCCAATAAGACTGAATGCGACACAGGAGGTGGAAGCTGTTTTTATGTGGATCTCTGTGATGGCACCTTCAGAGGCCTAAAGACAAACAGTCTAGAGGAAGGGGGATCAAGTCAGATGGACAATAAATGTGATGCCACAAGAAAAAACTTGGTAGGCATGTGCAAAGAATTAAAAGAAGACTAGAAGGCCTGGGGCAGAGAGAAGCAGGAGGAGAGAAATAGCAGGAAAGGTCAGAGATATGGTCTGGGACTATAACAGATGGGGCCTGGAGACCACAGCCATGAGTTTGGATTCTATTATAGGAATAATGGTAAAGCACTTGGAGGTTTTAAGCAGGTAAGTGGAGAGGATTTTAGGGAGACAAGGTAGAAGCAAAGACGCTAGTCTGAAGGCAACTGCAGGCATCTAGAAGAGAAGTTATGGTGGTCTGGACCAGAGTGGGACCAGTGGAGGTGGGAGAGGTGTGTGAATTCTGACTTTACATTGAAAGTTAGGCAGAGACTATTTCCTGGCTGGTTGGATATAGTGGATGAACGAAAGGGGTAAGTCCAGGATGGCTTAAAGTGTTTTGGCCTGAGCAACTGGAAGAGTGGACAAACCATTACTGAAATGAGGAGGATTGGAGGGAGCTGGTGTGGGAAAAAAATAATCAAAAGGTAAGTTATGATGGTGTTGATTTTGAAATGTCTTAGTGGTATCAGGTAGGCATTTGGATATTCACCATTATCTGGTCACTACCTTCATATGCCATTGGAATAGTTATTCATATAATCATTTTTTTAAAATCAACCTTAAATCAGCTCACTTTTTTCTTTAGCTCCATGCTAGGCAATAATATTCATGACATCAAGGGGTTTTTAAATATTTATTTTTTAAATTAATTAATTAATTATTTAAAAAAAAATTTACATCCAAGTTAGTTAGCATATAGTGCAACAATGATTTCAGGAGTAGATTCCCTATGTATAACACCCAGTGCTCATCCCAACAGGTGCCCTCCTTAATGCACCTTACCCATTTAGCCCATCCCCCCACCCATCATCCCTCCAGCATCCCTCAGTTTATTCTGTATATTTAAGAGTCTCTTATGTTTTGTCCTACTCCATGTTTTTATATTATTTTTGCTTCTCTTCACTTATGTTCATCTGTTTTGTATCTTAAATTCCTCATAAGAGTGAAGTCATGTATTTGTCTTTCTCTGACTAACTAATTTCACTTAGTATAATACCCTCTAGGTCCACCCACGTTGTTGCAAATGGCAAGATTTCATTCTTTTTGATTGCCAACTAAAATTCCATTGTGTGTGTGTGTGTGTGTGTATAACATCTTCTTTATCCATTCATCTGTTGATGGGAATTTGAGCTCTTTCCATACTTTCTTTATTGTTGATATTGCTGCTATAAACATTGAGGTGCAATAACATCAAGGGTTTTGTAGACTACTAGTGTTTTTTGTTCAATACACGTTAAAATTAATAATTACAAACATAGTTTCCAGATTCCCTTGAAGTTCAACCCTGACATTTCTTCCATACCCAACCCTCAGCAGAGTCTGGCACCATTGGTTTTGACACCCAGGAGCCTCTGAGGGCATTCGAAGGGACTGCCCTTCAGAGTGGGGCATTCAGAGAGGAAGACTTGGTCTTACAGCTCAGTGAGGCCCTAAGGGCAGACACCTAACTGCCTCAGTGAGCCTTGCTCTGCCCTCTGCTTGATGGGGTTTTTCAAGGAGCAGAGCCCACCACCATTTTCTTAGGTCCATGCGCCCTCTGGTGGCTGGGTTTTCTCGCTCTGTACACTGGGGGCTCCTGAGCTCTTGTTTCCAGGCTACTCAGTAGGGGACCCTCCAACTTGGACTCCTTTCAAAGAAAGAGGAAGAGGTCAGATTAGCTTTAGACTCAAGTCTAATGGACAGATAGGTGCTGCTGAGGCTGAGACTCAGGCTGGGCTGAGGTCGAAGCAGCAATCTGCAAGCCAGGCTGAAAACACCAAAGGTCAGACCAAAAGGGGAAGGAAAGTGGTGGGTGAGAGCAGGGGCTTTGTTTTCTACAGAAGGTCACCAATGCAAAGAAAAGCACGTTGATGGATATATACAAATAGGGCAATTTACCTTAAGTGGGTATTTTCAGAGGAAAATAAAAAAACATTCCAATTTAAATATTTTAAAATTAAGAGCAGAGAGCATCAGACTGTGCTGAGTAAATACAACACATAATGGAAAATGTACTTCAGTTCTTATATTACAGCCAGTTATGGGAGAGAAGCGGGGGCGGTGGCCAGAAACAGGCAGGAGAGAGTCATGCTTTTGCAGAAAGCAACTGAGGAGGGGACTGGGAGGGGGCACAGAGACAGACACTGTCTGCCTAGGCTGACATCCAGATGCTCACACAGGCGTGTGTTTGCACACACGCATACACCCCAAGCTGCATGGATATTCTTTCTGTCACTTTTTCATCTTTTTCTCAATGAACAAACTGTATTTAGAAGAGAAAAGACCAATTGATAAACAGAACCTCACAGTCCAGTATGCAGGCTGTGGTAAGCCTGTGAACTGAGTGTCAGAGGAAGAAAAGGCAGAAAAGAGTGATCCAGGTAAAGGGAAGAGCATGAGAAGAGTCCTAGAAGCCGAAGAGAACATAGATACTAAAGGAACCACAAAAGGTCATGGGTGATTTGACTCAAAGATGTCTGGGTAGAGGGTGGGGAGCAGAGCCCTGAATCCTACATCTCAACCCAGTGGGTTCCCCACATGACCCACGAGTCAGCTGCTTTGCACTGGGGAAAACCAGATCCAAGTTTCAATGTCCGCCAGGTTGATATGGCCTGGAAATCAGGCACCCATGGGGGCTAGAGAGAAGGTGAGCCACATTCCAGGGAGAAAGACTATGGATTTCTTGCTATAACCAATGAAATATTTTTCAATGTAATCTTCCCCTTTCTTCTGGGCCCAGTGCCATTCTAGGGCAAAAAAAACAATACCTACTCTGGGTTCCAGATGTAGGGAAACTTAGCTCCTTCATGTAGCCTTAGCTATGAGCATCTGAGCAAGCAACTGGTTGGCTCCCCAAGGACTCCATCTCCTGGGGGCTCAGCCTCTCTTGAAGTGAAGAGACTTAGAGTTTTTCTTCCAGCCCAGCACCCAAAGGGAAAGCATACAGAGAATGCTGTTCCATTATGAATGCTGCCTCCCTACTCCTGCCACTCTCAGGTACCAGGTCTAAGCATGGGTAAGGTTACAGATCCCTGCAATTGAATCTGCCCCTTGTTAAGATGTGTTACCATAAGGTAGGGAAGAGGCAAGAAATTACATTAACTGTAAAATAAGTCTGGCTAGAAGAATGAATTCCAATGAAAATCAGTGGTGACACCTACCTCCAGGCAAACTGGACTGTATCAAAATTAAACACTTCTGTGTATCAAAATATATAATCAACAGTGAAAAAGCAATCTATGGAATGGGGGAGAGGAATTGCAGATCATATATTTGATATCAGTTAACATCAAGAATATATAAAGAACTCCTACAACTCAACATGAAAAAAAACAAATGACATGATTGAAAATTTTGCAAAAGACTAAATATAAATTTTTCCAAAAAAGATAAATAAATGAACAACAAGCACATGAAGAGATGCTCAACATCACTATTTACCAGGGAAATGAATATAACGACTACAATGAGATACTACCCCATACCAATTAGGATGGCTACTGTAAAAACAAACAAACAAACAGGAAACAAGTATTGATGAGGATGCAAAGAAGTTAGAATCCTTATGTACTGTTAGTGGGACTGTAAAATGGTACAATTTCTATGGGAGACAAGATGATGGGCCTTCAAAAAAATTAAAAAATAGAATTACCATATGATGCAGCAATTCCACTTCTGGTTATAGTCTCAAAAGAAATGAAAGCAAGAACTTGAGCAGATATTTGTGTACTCATGTGCATAGCAGCATTATTCACAGTAGCCAAAAGATGGAAACAACCAAGTGTCCATTGATGGATGAATGGAAAAACAAAATTTGCTCCATCCATACAATGGAGTATTATTCAGCCTTAAAAAGGAAGGAAATTCTGACACATGCTACAACATAATGAACTTTAAGAACATTATGCTAAGTGAAATAAGCCTGTCACAAAAGGATAGATACCATATAATTCCACTTGTATGAGGTATCTAAAGTAATCAAGTAATAGAAACAGAAATTAAAATGATGGTTGCCAAGGTTTAGCAGGGAGAGACAATGGGAAGTTTTGTTTAATGGGGAGAGAGTTTCAGTTTGGGAAGATGAAAAATTCTGGAAATTTGTTTCACAACAATGTGAATGTACCTAACACTATAAAACTGTACACTTAAAAACAGTTAAAACGGTAAATTTGATGTGTCTTGTACCATGGTTAATAGATAGATAGAGAAATAGAGACATAGAGAGATAGATGATAAATAAGCAGAAAGAGAGATAGGTAGATAGATGATAAAGATAAGTGGTGTGCACAAAGGCATCTATCTAGTCTGCACCTAAAACTTCTTGCCCACTAATTAGCACTTGTCCTTTGGATTCCTGGTCATCAAGTGGTACTCACTCAAATATCTGCTTCTCCAGAAAATTGTCCATGAATCCCCAGGTGTAGCCAGTGTTTCTGTCAAGACTTGGCTACCGGCAAATGGAAACAAGAGTTTCAGTGTATTCACTTACTGCCCCAGTAATTAAACATTTTCTGAAAGACTGCTCTGGGCCAGGCATGTCCCCAAAGCTGAAGACAGAGCAGTGAAGGAGAGTGTCTTGGCCCTGCCCTCAAAGATCCCACAGGATGGGAAACCAGTTCTGGCAAAACCAACCATAAGAACAAAGCAAAGAACCAAGACATAGACTAGCAAGTGCTGTGGGAGCTTAGAGAGGGTATGATTGACTGTATATGTGGGAACCTTCTCTGGGAAGGTGGTGTCTGAGCTGAGTCCTGAAGGACCAGTGGGGCTTAGGCAGACAGCAGAGAGTGTTCCAGGCAGAGTGAGTCCTGGATAAGAAGAATAAAGAGCGGAGAAATGGAAGGAATGTGAATAGCAGAGTTGAGCAATAACCACAACTAGTTCAAATGAATTTACTAACTTGTAAGTGCTTCTACTGAAGATATGAATTTGAAGAGCTTCCCACACACTGCCAGCCTCAGGGCCTCTTCAGTAATTCTCTGTATAGAGGGGTGATGGCCAGAGCTCCCACTCACCTCCTTCCCCAGGTGGCATTTCCTTGCTCCTCACTCCCTGCCTTGGAATGGACCAGAAAACAAGATAATAATCATCTCCCTGGTCCAGAGAAGACTTGCAGAGAACTTGCTCCTGGCAGGCAACATTCAAATGGATGAAAAGACCAGAACTTGGAGTGCCTGATGAAAAGGCACCCCTAAGAGAGCACTTTTCTACCTGCTCCCCTCTTTTCCCTGCCTTGGGATACACTGGATGGATACCTGTGCTAACTGTCTGTAGCCATTTATTGAACTACATACATGTGCAGGGAAATGGGTATATTCAGAACACATATTTAAAAATCAAGGGCCAGAACCAAGTGGGAAGTGGCTATGTGCAAAGGACCCCAGAGAGAGGACAGTTCTACATTAGGGTGCACACTGTCCTGCAGATGGGCTTCTTCAGAGCAGATCGTTGCCCAGGCTCCCAGCCCCAAGACAGACCCCTTGAAGATAGTTCAGATACTCCTCTCTTCCCTCCTCAGATTTGGACAGGCTAAGGCTCCTGGAAGCTGAGCCAACATGGTCTGTATTGTGCATAAGCTGCACTTGGAAGAGGGCTCCTAGATGGTTGAGCCAAAAACCTAGACAGAGAGGCTTTGGGGAGAATTCAAGAGGGTGATGCATAGAAATATGGTCACCTACACAGCTCTTCTAGTTCTTGGGGTCAAGGCCAAGGCTGGTAAAGCAGCTGGGCCCAAGCCCTTATGGCTTATCAGCAACAACTAGCTCAGGGCTATTCATCCCATCTGACAGGTAATCATCTTCATTGTTCTGTTTCATCTTGGTTTCCAGAACAGTAATACGCTGTTTAAGCTTTTGCTGGGCTCCCGTGTACTCGGCCAGCAGGCGGCCAAAGCGAGTGTACAAGGTCTCCATGTTGGTCTCCAGCTGTTCTAGCTTCTCCTGCACATCTACCTCCATGCTGGCTGCCACCTCATTCTCATCCAGTAGCCCCTCCTTCATCAAGATCTCCCGGCCCCTCTCCTCCAAGACCTTCTTGGCATCAGGGTACTCAGTCACAGCTTCCATAAGATCATCCTTGGATAAGCAAAAGAGATCTGAGTAACCAAGGCTACGGATATTGGCTGTGCGTCGATTGCCCATTTTGCTGCCCTTAATGTTAAGGATACTGATCTCTCCAAAGCAACTCCCAGCTGAGAGCAAGGCATATTGAGTAACACCATCATCAGCCACTACTGCCAACTTGCCCTCCTTGATTATGTACATCTCCTTGCCAATATCACCCTTTCGGCAAATGTAATCTCCAGGGCTGAAGACCTGAGGACGGAGCTTCAATACCAGCTCTACCAGCAGGCCAGCTTCACAATCCTGGAAGATGCGCACTTTTTTGAGGGTGGACAGATGGACATTGATGGCTATCTCAGCCCTCAGCTTGGCTGGCAAGTTCTTAAGAACTTCCCGCTCATCCACGCTCTTCTTATTAGTCCATAGGTAGTCAAACCACTTAATGACCTTGGCTTCCATCTCCTTACTAACCTTTCGGAACTGCATATAATGTTTGACAGCATCAATCTTGGCCTGGAATTCAGCCCGAGTGGCATTCATGTTGGAGATCATAGAGCCCACATTTCCCACAATGGTGGCAAAGATGAGGACACCAATCAGGAAGTCAAAAATGACAAATAAGTACTCCTCATCCTTTACAGGAGGTGGTGTCTCCCCAATGGTGGTGAGTGTCAGTGTAGACCAGTAAAGGCAGTAGATGTATTCCCTAGCCAGGTAGCCATACTCAGGGTCAGTGATATTAGGATAAACCCAGGTGTCAACCCCAAAGCCAATGGACTTGGAGATGGCATAGTAGATGCACGCATTCCAGTGGATAATGACCAAGATGTAGAGGACCAAGTTGCTGATTCGGAAGATGTTGGGGTAGCCGGTGCGTGTCTCAGTGCGGTCAAAGAATTCAAACATGCGGGCAAAGTGTAGCAAGCGGTTAAAGCGCAGCTCTGGGCTGTGGATGCCCACAGCAAAATAGATCAGGTCCGTGGGAATGATAGAAGCTACATCCAGCTTGAACTGCAGGGTATGGATATAGTTGTCCCGCAACTTCTTTGGATCTTTGACCAGCAGCCCCTGCTCCAGAAAACCTAGTAGAGATGCAAATCAGTATGTCAGCTCTGCCCTCAAGCCTGTCCCTCCTAATTGGCTAATGCATAGCAAGGGACAAACTAGACATTCAACCCTCCTTCTCAAGGAGAGATATAGGAAACTCACATAGCAGAGCTGGCCTGAAGGATCCTAAGAGATGATCCCCAGGTCTAAACCTCACTAAGCACATGGGGACTGTGAGGTTCAAAGAGAAGCAGACACCAACTGAAGTCCCAGCCAGGCATTCGAGTCTAACACTGTGTCAAGAGAGCTTCCTGAAAATGTGGACTCAGGAGTTTGGACCTATGGGTCATCCTCCTGCCTATGCATCCCAGTTGCTCAGTTACCTGTGCGCAATCGGATGAAGAGGTCCGCAATGTACACCACATCTGAGAAGTAGTCCAGCACCAGCCACACTAGGTAATAGCTTTTCTGTAGGTCACTGAAGCAAGCTCTGTAGGAAGATATGACTGGGCTTCACCCTCAAAGCCAGACAACAATCCCTGGAGACCTCAAACTGAGTGCTTACTGAGTGCAGGTCTTGGGATGGCTACCAGGACACTGATGAGTCACAGTCGGTCTGGTGTCATTCAGAAACTTATTGATAAGCAACTTTTACTTCAACTCTTATTATTACATAGACATCCCTAAATAGACATCCACCCTGATCATCACCTGTCTATCTCATTCACTCAACTGTGAATCCCAAGAAGACAGAGGCCACCTCTTAGTCATTACTGCATGCCCCATGCTGTAGCCCAGAGCACCAGGATTTGACAGGTATGAGTTAAATGAAAAATGAGTCATTGGAGGTATGAATTATAATACACAGCTATTGAGAGCCCAAATACAGAGCACTGTCCAATCCATATGAGAGAGAAGATAGTAGCTGGGATAAGCCTAAAGTCAGTGGGATTGAAGAGAGGTTGGAGGCTGCAGGAGAGTTTTAGAAGGAATTAACAAGACTTGGTGACTGAATGGGTAGGGGCCCAGAATACGGACAGAATAGGAGATAGAACCCAGGATGATGACCCAGTAAGTGTAATAGTCAAAGGGAAAAGCAGTTAATTCTGACTAGTTAGTCACATTTCAGGTAAAACCCCAGCCTCCTCCTCTGGTGCACAAAGCCTACAGAATAGTCCTATGCCTGTCTGATGTTCACTTGGAGTCCTCCAGCAACACTAGGCCATCCCGAGACAAGGTCTTGGCATTTGTTCCTCCTCCCCAGAAAGTTTCTTTCACTAGCTTCTAGTCTCTTGGGAATTTGTTTTGTTCATATTTACTTCCAGTGTCTCCCACTAGCCTGAGAGCTCCAAGACAGTAGTGACTCAATGGGTGTTCGGTCAAATCCTTGCTGAATGAATAACTGTAGTGGGGAATGGGGCGGAATGGGAATGCTACCTGTAGAAAGTGACTTTGGAACTGGAATTGCAAAGAATCTCCACAGGCTAAACATGGGAAAAGGAAATTTTCTTTTGAGGAAAGAAAGTGTTATTATCCAAGAGTAGAGAATGCTAGGGCTGGGGTTTGTCCAGAAGGGAGAGCTAGTGAGATCAGGTCCAGAGAGCCTTGAAGCCCACAATGAGGGTTTGAACTTCATCCTCTGAGCCATGAGGGCCATTGAAGTGTTTGTGAGGAGGGACTGACAATGAAATCCAAGTTTCTACCAAGCACACTAATTGCAAGTGTGAAGGATGCATTAGATAGGACAAGGGTGCCTGCAAGAAATGGGTGCATGGCTGCTGTACTTGTCCCAGGGAGAAAGGAGGGTGGCCTTACCCAGGACAGTGTTGGTGTGGATGAAGAAGTAGGAACAGATTATGGATACCAGGAAAAGAATAGAGATGAAGGTTTAGTAGCATATTAAACTGGAAGACGGGAGAGGGAGAGGGCATTAAGGGTTAATAGGGCAGAGAGAGGTGACATTGGCAAGCAGGAAATCCAGAAAGAAGGCTGAGCTAGAATGGGCTTTGTGTACACAGCTGGGACTGGTGTGCTCTGAAACCCAAGGCCTGTGCACTGGGCTGCTTTGTCCACCCCCTCCCAACTCCCTCCCTGCTCACCTGGCCACCAGCAGGCACCAGTTGTAGAGGACAGGCATAGCAATGACAAATAGCCAGCGGTAGTACCAGTCCCCAGCTGGGTCCAAGACAAATAGTTCAAATTTCTTCCTGAGGAGACAGAGAGAGGCCAGGCTTGGGGTCTAGGTCCCCAGTGTGGCAGCACCCCAGCTCCCAGAAGCCAAATGTCCCTTAAAAAGTAATGCTTATGAGGATGTGCAGGGTAAGGACTGAGTTGGCTCAGGGCCTCATTTTCAGGAAGCCACAACTTGGTACTGGGCATCTGAGTAGAGGTCACATGGCTAAGAGTCACTCTTCTTCCTATTTTAATCCCATATAGGCCCACTGGCTCCTATGCCTTACGAAGACCCTTTGCTCAGAGGGCGTGGCAAGGGGTAGTGTTTTTATTGAGGTTGGCCTCAGGGCCTAGGGAGGGACTTCCACAAGATGGTAATGAGGGCTCAGGGATCCCTCCTGGGAAGAATGAGGAACTCCAAGCAAGTGAGTGCCACATGCTTCCTTCCCACCCTACTCTCTCCCTGTTTGGTCCCTGGCCTCCAGCTCCCAAATCACTTTCCCAGAAGCTATATCCTGTCTTGGCAAAAGTTCCTTTCCTCCACTGGCCAGAATTGTGGAATGTCAGCTTGACCAGACATCTCCAGTTGCCTACTCGTTCCTCAAAGAATAGATCCTCTGGCTCCATCTCTCTGCCTTTCCTGCTCCCTCCTGCACAGTTGTTCCCAGGCCTTCCTCAGACAGCCCCCCAATATGGCCTCTTCAAAGACCCACCTCTGTACCCACATTGGCACTGGTGTAGGCATTATTTCAGCGTCAGTCCCCAGTTGCACCCTTCTCTGCATTTACTGACTGCTGAAACTGAGATGGGCTGGTACACATTTAGGTGCCCTTGCTATTTGCTTCATGAGCAGCGAAAGGACATCTGCCAAGGGGCAGCTAAGAGAAGAAAAGCCACCAGGGGCTCCCATGGCAATTGACCACTGGGAGTTGGAAAGTTTGTGAACAAGGACAATGGAAATGTACTAGAGTTAAAACAATACCAGGTCTCCTCTGCCAACTCCTTTCCCTGTCATGTCAGGGTTTGGTATAGATTCCAGTCTGCCCTTGGTGGTGGCATAAGAAATGCCACCAAGTCCTACAACTGCATGCTTGGGAGCCCCTCCAGTCCCCAAAGCTGGAAAACTATACTTGGTGCCCTTGCTTTCGCCATCCTTGTTGCCTTTGCCATCATCTTGCTGTGTTGTCACGGTCTGGAGCTCAGGCCCACGGAAACGCTCCAGGAATGAGTCAGGTCGAGGTTCCTCCTCACGGAAATTCTTGTTGGCCCAGTCTCTGATGACCCCCACCAAGCGGACAATCCTAGAGATAACAGGGAGCATGAGCCAAAGAGGAGAATCATGCTGTTCAGAAAGGACCCGAGTCCAAGAGCTTCCTATCTGGTGAGGGAGATGGAGAGAAGACCCTGGAAATAGGCCAGTCAATGATATCCTCCATGCTAAGAGTTGGGATGGGGGCATCACTGAGGTCATGGAGCTGGAGTTCAGGTACGTCTCCAAATGCAGCCTAAGGGATAAGGGGTAGCTCTGGGAAGACTTCTTGTAGGAGGTGCCATGTCAGTTGATTATGAAGAACAAATAGGTGGTCTCCAGGGCAAGATCAATGTTGTGCTACTGGAAGACAGGCCAGGAGGGAGATTGGCCTAAGCTCCCTGATTTCCCTATGGAGCCTTATGACTCTGGTCTGCAGATCTCGAGGCCCTCTACTTAGACCCTTTTGCTGAAAAGGAGCCCTCCCCCTTCCTTCAGTGCTGAGACAGGCAATTCTAAAGGGAATCTGCCACTGACCACTTCCAGCTTGCTCACAGGAGACTCCTCAGAAGAAAACTGCTTCCCAGGGATCTTGGCAGAAAGGCTCAGTGGGAGGGAGACAAGAAGACTCATGGTAGCCACTCTGATAGGCCCCATGGGCAGGAGCAGGTGGCAGGAGGGCAGTGGTGGAACCCACCTGTGGAAGCCACCCCTCCCCCGCTGGGGGGCATCCATCTCCGCCAGCCTCTGCAGTTCTGAGGAGGTGTCATCGTCGGCTGCAGATTGTGGCCTATAGAGGAAGGAGCAGAGTTGACCAGGGTTTCTCTGGGTGTACCTTGTCCCCTATCTGTACTTTTATCTCCTGGAAGGTTCTTAGAATCCCATGATCCCTTTATAGGGTATCCTTAAGCCAAAGATTGTTTGCTCTGTGACAGTGAGGCAAAGCTGGGGGAAAAGAGAAGCCTCCAGGCCATCTCTGAAATGATCCAGCCCCAAAAGATTCACCTGCTGCTTGTCCTGTGGTCATCTTTGCCATTGGCCTTGATGGCGGGAGGTGCGTGGTGGTTGTGGTTATTGGCTGGGGAACTCTTCACACCATTGGATTTTTCTGTCATTCTCTATGTACGACTGGTATCCTCACCTGCTAGGAAGATGGCCAAGAGGAAGCTCACAATCTTAGATATCATATAAAGTAGAAGAGTTGCAGGTGAGTAGTGAGAACAGAATGAGTGCTCACCTGGCAAACCTCAGCATTCCTAGGTACTGCTATGGCAATGCCACACAGGGGGATCCAGCAGTGCCTACGTACCAGGTTCTAAACACCAAAAAGAAGATGGTTATGTCCCCACTGTGCCAGGTAATTTAAAAGGCAATAGGAGTAAATTGAAAAATGTGCTTATTTTTCTTTTACTGCAGTGAATTTTTTGACAAATGGACTATCAATGCTAAAATGAAACAAAACAAGGGCGCCTAAGTAGTTCAGTCAGTTAAGCCTCCAACTCTTGATTTGGGCTCAAATCATGATGTCACAGTTTGTGAGATCAAGCCCCGCGTCTGGCTCAGTACTGACAGCTTGGAGCTTGTTTGGGTTTCTCTCTCTTTTTATCTCTCTCTCTCTCTCTCTCTCTCTCTCTCTGCTCCTCCCCTGCACATGCTTTCTCTCTCTCAAAATAAAATAAAATAAAATAAAATAAAATAAAATAAAATAATAAGATAAACAAAAAAGATAAAACCTCTCTAAGACATCTTCTGGTGCCTTGGCTTTGCAGGTGTCTCACATATACTTATGCTGCTGAGCACCTTCAAACCAGCCACCGCCCTGAAACTCCTGCCCCATGGAACAAAATGTATGTCCTTGGCCCAAAGCAGCTGCCGCTTACCCTGGATCTCTGGCTCTCCTGACCCAAGACCACCTTAAAGCTTATGCTCTTCAGGTGGGAGTCCATCTTTCTTTGACTTTTTCAACCAGGGGTACTGTCTCTGGGGCTCCTCCTTTCAGTTCCACTCATATTATTTCCAGCATACACCCCCAAGTAATATTTCACAAGCTGAGGAACAAAGAGGGGCCCTGTAAGTGGAGCAGGTGGTGAATAAGAGAGAAGGGAGAGCCCTCATGGGCTCCATAGGCAGTGGTACCGTTCAGGACTCTGTCCTTTGGGGTACAGGGAGCCTTGTAAGAGCTGAGAAGTAGCATAGGTAGAACAGCATTATATTCTAGAAATATCCTCTGGCTGTTAGGTAGAGACTGGATTAAATGGGGAACAAGATTGAAGGCAAGGTGGTAGGGAGAAAGCTGAAGAAAATGGTACCAAGAGAGCTTGAGGCAAGAGAGCAGAGTGGAAAACTATTCAGGAGGGAGAAAAGGCAGGGCTCAGAGATGGATGGGAAAGCAAGAGGGTGGGATCACACAGAAAGAGAATACAGAATTCAGATCAGTTCAGAGTCTGGAAAACCCCAACATTTAAGATATGAGGAGAGGACGAGGTGTCCACAAAATAGACTAAGAAGGAGGATCCTGAGAGGGCAAAGTCCAGAAGAGAGACAGGAGATTACATTCTGCAGTATTTCTTGCCATGGGGTCAGGGTAGCTGGAGCAAGAGAGACTCAGGACAGCTCTTCTCTGCTCAGGCTGGTCAGTATGTTCCACACACACCCAGGTTACCTATGGCCCCTACTGCTGAAACCCTGTCCTACTCCCCACCTCTTCACCCCCCCATCTACTTGTTCCAGCTTCTGAAACTGTCACCATGGTGATGGCAGGCACACCAAGCTCTGTGGTGAGTGATAATAACAAACAGCCTCAAAGCTGCTTGCTTGATGCTCTCTGTGGGACTACATCACTAGGATGCTAATGAGGGCACCTGAGGAATAGGAACCAGCATCTCTGAGTCCCTGCTTGGACCCTAGAGGCAGCAGACCATGGAGACAGAAAGTTCCAGGCAATGCAAACAAAGCTGGTGCCATTCACACTGATCAGAGTGGGCCTCAGTGGAGCACTGTTTAGTGAATAAAGAGCAGGGGTATATGTGGGGCAGTAAAGGGCAAATCCACTGCAGGGATAGAAAGGACACTGGTGTGAAGGGACCAGGCCCAGAGTGGGGAGTGAGCAAAGGAGGTCAAGCCAACCCAGGGATGCTGCAAACACGAGACAGAAGACTAAGGACTTCTCACTGATAAATATCCAGTGCAGGCCCTGCCTGTCACCAGTTGGACTTATTCCTTACTTACTAATCATCCTTAATAGCAGTGGCTCTCAGCTCACAAAAGGGACAGCTCTGGGGGCACATAACACTTATGCTCTCTCTAAGATCCTAGCACCAAGACAGATTTGTATCCCATAATTCCTGTTCTCTCTGCTAGGAACAGGCCCTTCCTTCAGTCTGGTTGCCCAGCAGCTGCCCTGCCACACACATTTCTCTTACTCAGAACCACCCTTTCAGGATGCTTGGCAGGGAACAAAGGCAGGTAGCAATCCCCTTACCCTGTAGGCAGCTATGCCACTGGTTCTCATATGCACACTCTCCAAAAGAACTTCATCTAGTCCTAAGGCTTCAGTTACCATCATGTCCCAAATCAGGATCTCAACCCAGGCATCTTTCCCAAGCTACTCACACATATCTCCAGCTGCCTGGTAGATATCTCTTTTGAGGCACCTTAAATACAACATAGCTGAAACTAAACTTGACACCTTTGCCTGCAAATTGGCTTCCAGGTTATCCATCTCTTAAAGGGACCTGCCTTCTACCCAGTCATCCAAACCAGAAACTTGGATGTCAACCATAACTCCTTGTTTCCTTCAATCATCACATCAAGAGAGCCTCTATCCTCAGTTAGTTGTCCACCCAAAGTGTCAATGATCTGTCCATCCACTGCCTTCCATTCCCAAGGCACTGGCCTGGTCTCAAACCTTCACTCTTGCTCTCCAGACCTGCTGCAGCAGACTCTGACTGGCACAATCCTCACCAGGCTCTGGACTGGAGGTAGGACATGAACACTATCAGGGTTTGCTGGGAGTTAAAGCTCTCAGAGAGGATGAGAGCATAGAAAGAAGCTGAGGAGAGAGTTCTGAAGACCTGCAAAGGTGAAAGGTGATCCAAGGAGCTGAAAGAGTGGGGGAGACTGAGGACAAGCCCCAAAGAAGGGAGATTTTCAGGAAGGGAGGAGGCTTCATAATCTTACTCCTGCATCAAAAAGAGCAGAACTGGGGCCCCTAGGTGGCTCAGTTGGTTGAGCATCCAACTTTGGATCAGGTCATGATCTCACAGTTGGTGGGTTCAGGCCCCACGTCGGGCTCTCTGCTGACAGCTCAGAGCCTGGAGCCTGCTTCAGATTCTGTGTCTCCCTCTCTCTCTGACCCTCCCCTGCTCATGCTGTCTCTCTCTCTCACAAATAAATAAAAACATTAAAAAAAAAAAGAAGAAGAAGAGCAGAACTGCCTATGGGGACTGTCTTTGTCTCCTGCCTCATTTAAGAGTATCCTTCCACCTCCTGCCTCCTCTCCTATGGCAGCCATTAGTTTGTTCTCTGTATTTATAGGTTTGATTCTACTTTCGGTTTGTTTGTTGGTAGGGAGATGGGAAAAACAGGTGAAAGGGAGTGGGAAATACAGGCTTTCGGTTACTGAATGAATAATGAGTTAATTGAAGTAACAAGAATTAAAAAGGTACAGTGTGGGGAATATAGTGAATGATATTAATGGTGTTGCAAGGTGACATATTGTAGCTACACTTGTGGTAAGCACAGTATGGCACAGTTGATTCAATATGTTGTACACCTGAAACTAATGTAACATTGTGTGTCACCTATACTTAAATTTTCTAAGAAAAAAAGAGCAGCCTCAGGGAGTGATGGTAAAAGACAGCATGTTTTGCAGGGTTTCATAAGTAAGTAGTAGGAGGTGAGAAATAAAAGATATGAATATAGCTAACTCTTTCAAGAAGCTTGCCTGAGAGAAAGGAGAGAGATGGAGTGCGAACTGGAGAATGTGGGGTTACAAGAGGTTCTCTGTGTTGCTCCTGTTATTCTTTTACTAAAAGGAAATTAATAAAGCAGGTATAAAGGTTTTGAGGAATGATTCAATGGATAATGAAAGTATCTGTGCATGTGACCCATTACATTTAAGCCTGGAGCTCATGAAAAATGGATATAATGGGTGGGTCCAGGTACCAGAGGAGTAAGAGGAGACTTACCAAAAACATAGGTGAAGGGGCCACCAATGAATAATCTAGGAAGGAAGGAGGTGACAGACAGATTATATGGGGATGGGTATATGGTGAGAAACGCCTGAAGGGGCTCACTCATGTAAAACCCTGGCATTCTCAGTGAAATGAAAGAGGTTTTATCTTCAGAGGCATCAGGCAACAGTAGAAGCAGACTGGAGGCCAGAAGGTTTGCAATGGTTGCTGCAGGGTTACACAGGGGAAACTGAGCAAGTGTGAGGGCAGGACTGGGCTGGTCAAGGAAGACAACAGACAATGTAATTGGCAAAGAGAAGAGAAATGGGTAGTGTCTTAGATGGAAAGTGGGATCCCCAAAGAAGGAGGCTTTCAGAATAAGGTACAATGATTCTGTAAAAATCCTGACATCAGTCATGATGTACTTCTGGGCCTCTTTTCTCTAAGTTGAACAACCAACCCAAAACTTTTATAGAAAAACCAAGGTCTAAGGAGTTTCTTGGAACCTGGTTGAAAGCATTGTGAGGACAATTCTTTCAGATGCTAAAGCCAGGGACAGAAAGGACAAGGTAGTCATATAACCAAGACAAAAAGCCAGAACTATTAGCTTCCAGTTTGTGGCTCATTCACATTCTCACTGCTGCCTGGCACCCTTTTATTCATTCACCTATCCCATGCATATTCCAATGGCACCTGTTGTGCATCAGGTCTGTGGTAAGTGCTGAGGTTAAAGAGAGTTTGGCCAAGTCTCTGAAAATGTTCCCAGAATAAAAGGGAAGAAAGGAGCACAAGTCATTCTCAGAGTCACTTCTTAATTCATGTCTATTCTGTTTCTCAGCAGCATTTGATACAGCTTATCTACTCTTTCTTTACTGAAATAAGGGATTCCACTCTCCTTGTTCTCCTCCTCCCCCACCGCCACTTTACAGAGTCCTATAAAAACAAACAAACAAACAAACAAACAAACAAACTCTTCCTTTTTCCTAACTCTGAAGTTTGGAGTTTCCTGAACTCAATCTCTGGATGGATTCTTTATCTTTTCTTTCATTACCTTAGTCAGTGTTATGGCTTTAAACACATCTGTATTCTGATGACTTGCAAATTTATAACACAAGCCCAGCCTCTCACATGAACTCATTTACCTCCTTGGCATTACCACTTGGATGTTGAATAGGTATCTCAGACTCAATATGTCCCAAACTGAGCTCTTGATCTTCCTCTCCAAATCTTATCCCCCTATTCATCTGCATCTCAATAAAGGCAATGCCATTCTCCCAGTTATTCAAGTCAAAAACCTCAGAGTCATCCTTGACTCCTTTCTTTCTTTCATACCCCTACACTCTACCTATGCAAGTCTTGAGGACTCTACCTTCAAAACATACTCTGACTCCAATCACTTCTTGTGATCTGTACCATTAACACTTTAGTCCAATCTACCATCTTATCTCAGTGCTTGACATATGGTATATGCTCAATAAATAAGTTTTGAACAAATAACCAATGCACATTCCCCAGTCCATTACTCCCTCTGTTTCTACATCCATTATTTAGCTTAGGTCTCCACTATATCAATTAGGTGATTTTAAAGGAACATATGACACTTCTGCTTCTGGACAAGATGGAGTATCAGGGATTAGATATACCATCCAGAATGAGACAACCAATGTTAGACAAAATACATGAAACAGCAGTTTTCAGGCTATTAGGGAAAAATGGGCAATGACCACTAAGATACAGGAAGTAAATGGTACCTACACTTGCTCCAGATTACTTTTGTGAGAGGTCTCAGATTGTGTCTCAGAGACAGGCAACCCAGGTGGAACCTTATAGATTCCTTGGAATGAGAAGACAGACAAAAGTATCCAAGGAGACCAAGGCAGCGAGTGGGCGGAACAGAGTACTGGGGAAGAGAGAACTGCAAAGAGACACAATTCTGGAGATTTGCAGACTCCCTTTTAAGTATTCAGCTGAGCATTTATCAACACACATCTATGAGGAAGGAAGTTATCCATGGCTGGGGAAAGAATGATTCTAAAAAATTAGAGGTAATAGCTCCCAACCCTAACACAGAGCTTGGAATAGAGTCTGATGCTACCAACCAGACTGGAAAACCTAATAATTCATGGGGTATTTGGTAGTGTATCCAAAGGGGTCCTGATACTGTAATGGGGAATAATGCATTCCTAGACTGAACACTGTTCTGATCCCACTGGAAAAGTCTCAAAAGCAAAACGCAAAAGGATCAAACTCTTTCCAAATAACTTAACTTCATCCCAGAGCAAGACCCAAAAATATTTGTAAAAATATTTTTAAAAAGCACCCAGCATCCAACAAGGTAAAATTCACAATGTGTGGCCTCCACTAAAAAATTACCAAGCATACAGATAATATCTCTATAATGATGAGGAAATTATGTATCAATTTAAAACATTCCAGAAGTGGTGCAAATGTAAAATGACCAGACAAGGGTATTAAAATACCTGAAACAACTGTATTCCATAAATTGAAAAATTTAGGTAAGGGTATGGAATATATGAAAAGACCCAGCTCAGGCTTCTAAAGCTGAAAACTATAAATTATGAAATGAAAAGTATATTAGATAGAACTAATTGCCAATCAGATGTTGCAGAGGAAGAGATTAATAAACTTGAAGACAATACAATAAAATTTTCCAAAATGAAGGGCGCCTGGGTGTCTCAGTCAGTTAAGCGTCTGACTTCAGCTCAAGTCATGATGTCACAGCTTGTGAGTTCAAGCCCCGCATCAGACTCTGTGCTGACAGCTCAGAGCCTCAAACCTGCTTCGAATTCTGTGTCTCCCTCTTTCTCTGCCCTACCCTTGCTGGTCCCTGTCTCTGTCTCTGTCTCTCTCTCAAAATAATAAATAAGCATTTAAAAAATTTAAAAAACAACTGTCCAAAATGAAGAACAAAGAGAAAAGAGGATCAGAAAAAGAAAGAGCAAAGCACCAATGAGCCGTAGGACAATTTAAAATGGCTTAATATAGGTGTTGGTGAAGTTCCCAAAGGAGGGAGAGAGAGAAAAAATATTTGAAGAAAAAATGGCCAAAATTTTTCCAATTTTGAGAAAAACTATAAGCCCACAGATACAAAAACTCAATGACCTAAGCACAAGAAAAATGAAGAAAATGACACCAAGGAACATTATAATAAAATTCCCCGAATCCATTGATGATGTAAAAATCTTAAAAGTAGGGGCACCTGGGTGGCTCAGTAGGTTAAGTGCCCAACTTCAGCTTAGGTCATGATCTCATGGTTCGTGGGTTTGAGCCCACACCGGGCTCTGTGCTGACAGCTAGCTTCAGAGCCTCGAGCTTGGTTTGGATTCTGTGTCTCCCTCTCTCTCTGACCCTCTCCTGTTCACGCTGTCTCTCTCTCTCTCTCTCTCAGAAATAAATAAAACATTTTAAAAAAATTTAAATCTTAAAAGTAGCCAGAGAAATAAGACACATTATGTACTGTAACAAAAGTAAAACTGAAATCAAATATCCAATAATAAAGGTAAAGACTTGATAATAATAAAGGCAAAATCTCTCTGCTGAGCTTCAGGCTTTCCTTCCAACTTCCAACTGGACATCACTCTGTGGCTCCCCTTGGATAGCAGCAGTTCACCTTGTCCCAAGTCTCACTGAATTCATCACCACCATCAGCCTTTCAACAGACATTTGTGACTGACTGAGACTTCAGATCTTCAGCTTCTGGCCTTCAGCGTGGCTTGGCACTCAAGTTTCTTCCTAAAGAGCATGTTCAGGCTCATTCTCCTTGTGCGCAGCTTCTTGCCAAGTTTTCAAAGTCCGAGGGTAAAGTCAAGGCTATGTCACCCTTCTTGTCAACACCTCGCTGTACTAGAATGTGCACTGCCAAAAGGCAGGCATCAAGGTCTGTGCTGTCATGCACTGCATTCCCACACAACACTGCAGCTAGCTCCTGGAAAGCATTGATACACACATTGATGAATGAAAGAAGGGAAGAGATGGAGGGAGGGGTAATAAAACATAAAGGTTAGATAGACCTTCTGAGGAATCTCAGAAGTTTGGGCTCAGAGAAGGAAACTGCTAGTAGGGAGACTCACTCCAGTGGGGCTTCCTGGAAAGCTTATGAGTCCTTCCAGGTGACCAGGTATCCCAATTTACTTTATAGTCCAGGCCATTGTGGCCTCAGATTTAAGCTATTACCAGTCATATTTTTTCTGCTATGATTAGGAAGAGAATTTTTTCATAACTGACAGCCTAGAAAGGCAGGCTCCAAGCCTCAGCAGAAGCTAGTGTCTCACATATTCAATTCTAGCCTTTACAGCAGAGAAAGTCCTAGGGTGCAGGCAAAGAATGGTACCAAGAGGTTAGTCATGTGCATCGTGGGTGGCAGGGAGGTTGGGGCCAGCAAGCAGGAAAGCAAGGAGGTAGGCAGGCAGGCTGACAGTGATAAGGAGAACCAAGAAGAAGCTAGAACCTGAAGGTGCTGGGGCTGCTTCTCAATCATTCAGTAGCTACCATGTGCGAAGTACTTGACTTAAGTTAGTTCATTTAATCCTCACAATCTGACAAGTCTGATACTATTATTATCCCCACTGCACAGACTCACACCTAAGCAATCTGGTTCCAAACACACACTCAGCCACAGAGCCAGCCTGGAAGGTGAACAGAATCAAGAAGTCAGGCATGAGTACCAAGAGAATTAGGTCAGAACTGCACGGGGCACTGCAGGCTCTTGTAGAGCTGAAGTTGCAGTGACCTTTTGTGCCCCAGGCCTGGAGGAACAGCTGAAGGGGACCCACCTATGGCAAAGGATAATTAGCAGGAGCTCAGATTGGGCAACCCCAAGCTGGAGATGGAGTAAGTACCTGGCAGGCAGTGAATCCTTGATGGTTATACACTTTTGGCTCTCATCAGCTACCCTGAGGCTTCTTTATGAAACAGATGCTTAAGAACTATTTGTTGAATGAATAAAATCTCCATAAGGATATACAGAAGACAAGGCTTTGCACAAGAGGTCTAGTAGGCCAGCATAGTTGACCATTCCTTTGACAATGGGCTGCAGCCTCTAGTGTGGGCACCACGACATCAAAAGCTTGCCATGGTTGGGCTTCTTTTGCCAAGACATACTTCATTTCTTTACAAACATGGGGCTAGGGCAGTAAATCTGACATCAGCCACATCCATTCCATACCCCAGGCTCTTCCTAGGACAGGCTGGGCCCTAGAGATAGTAGTTCATATCCCCAACACCTATTGTCCTCACTGAGAAGCCCCTTCTGTGCACCACATCCCCAGGTGCCCATGGGCCATCTCTATCTCCTGGGGGCAGTCACTGGGCTTTGGACTCAACATGTCTCAATCTGACATGACCTTCTGACTCCAGCCCCAACTCTTATCTCCCCAGTGCCTTATTCTGAGAAAGCCACACCTTTCCCCACAGGTGCTGAGTCCAGAAAGCTAAGAATCATCCTTGGTATGCCCCACCCCATCTGTAAATCCTGTTGGTTCTACTGCTGAAATCTTCCTTCAGCAATTTCTTTCTTGTCCAGCCTGACTGTTGTTGACTTAGGCCTGGCCCCAACCCTTGTCACAGCCTTCTGACTCTTTGCTTCTTCACCTCCAAACCCACAGCCCTACCTTGTCTCTACCTTCCACACTACTAGAGCAAGTTCAGTAAGTCTATACCAGGGTCTGTCACTCCTGCTTCTAAAACCCATGGAATGGACAGATGCCCTCACCTTATAAACTTTTTCAGAGCAGACACTTGGATATTGTGTTTAGTCATTAATCCCAAAAGCCTAGCCCAGTGATAAGCACACATGTATTTGGGAACTCAATGAATGAACAAATGAATGAATGAATTTCCTGAACTTACGCTTTGTCAAATCTATGTCTTGTTCCATGTTCACTTTTCCACACTTTATTTGTATTGTGAATGGATTGAGAAATCATCTACATGACAAATTCCAAACTCTGCATTTCGGCATTCAAATCTTTTCTCGATTTCACTAGACCCATCTTTGCAGCTTCATCTCTTATAGGATCATCTCATGTTGAAGCCTGGTGGGCTGTGGCCAGGTCTAGTCCTGGCAGTTTTGAGGCCACCATGGCACCTAAGGACCAACCAAGTATACACCCTGTCAGCCACATTTGAAGCTCAACTCAAAGCACATGTGCCCAGTCCAAGCACTCAATGTCATTCCCTCTAGGAAAGGCAGCCACCACACTGGAGGCCTCACCTCACAACTGCTACTAATGGCCCTTCTCATGCTCTGCCAATAGCAGGGCCAGGACACTGGCAGGAAATATAGATACTAGGCCACCCCAACACTAGCTGCCTCTTATGGCCACAGGCCAACATAGATGGAGCTGACACTTCCTGGCCTGGGGTTAAGCTGAGATAAAGGGCAAGCTCACCTGAGGGGTAAAAATGAAGCCTGTCCCTGCCCTAGGCCTGGCTCTGGAATCTTTCCTCACCCAGAAGCTCCAAAAACTTCATTGCAGGTGTATTTGCCTAAATGACAGAAGGGCTAGCTTCCAAAGCCTGAGAGGCCTGCAGTGGGCACTCTCCCTCGAGGCTCTTCTGAAGAAGCCAGACTGAACTCAAAGGTCTTAAAGCAAAGGCTGCAATCCCAGTAGGGATTCTGAAAGAAGCATTACATAACCCATACTCCTACCTCCATTGTTCCTCATATGCAGAGCGCCATGGAGCTCCAAGTGGCACACTCTCCAAGCTCTGAGACTGGGATACACAGAAATGTCCTGGGCTAGGCAGGCAGTGGAGGCAGGTGTAGGAGATAAGACCCTCAAGATCCTCCTTCTTTCCCACCAAGCCCCATCTGGCCAAGCAGCCCCTAAGCCCCTCAGCCCCTCTATTTCAAGCATCCTCCAGCCACCCGCTTCCATTCCCTTAGAAGAGAACAAAGACTCAGCTGCCTCGGGCTAAGCCTTAGCATGGCACTCTGTGTCTCCATACTCCTGGAGCCCCCAGCATTTTATTCAGTTGCTTTGACAAGGGACAATGGTTCCTCACACAGCCACTTTACCTCAGCTTCCTGAGAAGATCGATCACATGAAAGCTCATGTCAAGATAGGCTCTAGGACCTGTACACTTTCATGGGCTCCTGCCCCTACCACATGGAGGCCACCAGTCCTGGCCACAAGAAGGTGTCAGCCCTTGATCAATGGCTGCCTTAACCCAATGCAAGTCCCTTTTCTTACCAATCAGATGGCTTCAGAGGCAGGCTGTTCCCTGGCCACAGTCAGCATCCGTTGGTCCACCTGTGAAGCCTCCAATCAGAAATAAGACTTTGGGGAGTCATCAGCACCTGAAGCCAGCAGTGACCTCCTAGTGTTCCCAGTCCCAGGACAGTGGGGTCCCTTAACCCCCACTCAGCTTGCAGCCTCCCAGTCAGAGAGCTTCCCCACCCTCCCTGACACCAACAGGGGAGGCTGGCAGTGACCCAGAGGGGCCCATGCCCACAGCTGCAGCAAGCTCAAGACCCTGGCTTGGAGTGGCACCTGCCCACTGGAGAAGCTGCTGGGCCTGCTGGATGGATGTGTGGCCCTGTCACTGTGGGCCTTGTACACCTCAGGCTATAAGCAGGTGAGGGCTGAATGTTGTGCTGCCTGGCTGTGGAAGCTCCTTGCCTGCCCAGACTTAGGAGTCAGCCCCTCCCAAGCTCCCTGAGGAGCCCTCCCTTACATGGAACATGCATCGCTCAGGGCTTTGTGTCTGGGGACTCAAAGCTGCCAGTTTACTGCTCCCATGCACCTGCCTCCCAGCCTTGGTCACAATCCTGGCCGGACTACCTCACTAGATGGCAAGCCAAGGAGAAACCTGGGAAACAGAAGAGATTCCTGGGGTGGGGCAACGTTGGAGAGGAACCCATTACTTTTTCTCCACAGCTTTCTGAACTTGAACTCTAAGGACCATGGTTGGGGAAGTGAAAGAAGGCAAGAACCCTTGGGTGGCAAGTCATTAGCTCCTTTTCAAGAGGCTGGGATTTCAGCCTGCTACCAGGTACAACAGAGCCCCTTCCATGCACCTCACATCTCTCTCTCCACATGCCCACCTTTCTCTGCCAGTCTTCCTCAGCTTCTGGGAAGCGAACCTGAGACAGAAGAACTGGCATATTGAGTTTCAGCTTTTGCCAGGGCTGGCAGGGGTTTAGGGGCCAGCCCAGTAGGGTAGGCATGACTAGAGGCTTACAGTTTTTCTTACCTGTACACACATCTGGGGAACTACCCCATCTCTCAGTGGGTTGCATGGGGTGACATACATGAGATCATGTACACAAGGCCCAGGACACATAAAAGTATGTGTATCTGCATGTGACAGTGAGAGTTTGCAAGGATGCACACCAAGCTGACCATGGGAGTTAGTTCTATAGAAGGGCTTAACATTTTGGGACAAGGGGATTTGTTAGCTATACTTATAATGTTTGCATTTTTCAGGAGGATATCATCAAACAGGACTTGTGTGGTTTTTAAATGTATGTGTTGCTGCTAGGAATTTACCCAAGGGATACAGGGGTGCTGTTGCATAGGAGCACATGTACCCCAATGTTCATAGCAGCACTCTCCACAATAGCTAAAACAAGGAAAGAGCCTAAGTGTCCATCAACGGACGAATGGATCAAGAAGATGTGGTTTATCTATACCATGGAATACTACATGGCTATGAGAAAGAATGAAATCTGGCCATGTGTAGCAACATGGATGGACCTTGAGGGTGTTATGCTGATCAAAATAAGTCAGGCAGAAAAGGACAAATATCATGTTTGCACGTATAGGAGGATTAGGAGGAACTTAACGGAGGACCATGGGGGAGAAGAAGGGGAGAAATGGTGGGGGAAAGGGACAGAGGCAAACCATGAGAGACTCTTGAATGCTGAGAACAAACTGAAGACTCATGGGTGTGGGGGGGAAGGGGGAGATGGGCATGGAGGAGGGCACTTGTGGGGATGAGCAATGGGTGTTATCCATATAACTTGACAATAAACTATTGGTAAAAATAAATAAATAAATAAATAAATAAATACATAAAAATAAATGTATGTGCTGGCACATAGTAGATGCAGCAAAGAAAGTAGTGGTCAGAATTGACTTACTTTTATGCCAAAGGCTTTTCCACAGGGGGCATGTCCTAAAGTCCAGACTTGTATGACTTGGTGACTTCTACTAGACACCAGGGATGCAGAAAGCAATGGAAGTAGTGCCTTCCTTCTAGCAGCTCCTGATCCAATGTAGGGACCAGCTATGTACACCTCTAATGCAAAGCCTGGGTAGCACATAAGAAGTTTCACAGAAGGATGATAAACAGCACACTCCAGAAAAACCCCCTCCCCCACATCTAAGTATGAAAGAGCCTCTCCCCTCCTCCACTTGCCCAAGAAGAATTTTAAGCCTTCTTGGGAGATGTGTTGGGCTAATGCTGGAGTCCTTGGGTAAGGCCAGAGCAGCTTAGCAGGGAAACAGCTTCAAGGGAGCAGATGCTCCCAATGGATTATAGTCAGAGGGCCTGGTAGGAGGTGCCAACCCCTACAATAGGGCCCATCACAGAACTCTGCAGAAGAACCCACTGCCTATCTCTCAGGCTGCCATGGAGACCAGCATAGGGAAGCTTTGGCTCTAGTTCCCCTCTGGAGGCCTCTGTAGATGGAGTGGGCAGGCAGGGCTGGTAACAGCCAAGCAGTCACACTGCAAGGCAAGGTATGGAGGCCATCCAGGGCCTAGGCAAGTTCTCCACCTTAGCTTACCTAGTCCAGGAGGCATTTCTCCAGAGGGCTGCCACACTGTTTGTTTGCATCTTAGCTAAATTGCTCCCAAGGGCAAACCTTTGTTTCACAACATATTTTCAGCCAGACTTCTTTTCCAAACATGTCCGTGTCTGTTCACACACACATGCACACCCATTTCCCAAAGGACAGACATTGCCCCAGCCCACAACACCCTTCTCTTCCTCAGAGCCTTTTGGCATGGCCGGCTGGAATAGAAGAAAGGGGTGACTTTCAAAGGGCCACTCAAGGGCAGACCTCCTGGCATCCTTAACTCCAGGCCTCAGAAATTTGCTTGGCTGGCCTTCCATGCCTTCAAAGGCAGTGGGGACTTTGGCCTTGTGGCTGTTCCCCTTAATAAGTACCTATACCTTGAGGCCTGGTCTGCCCTGAGGCTGTGGGGAGGAAACTGGTGGCCTGCAAAGAAATTCTCCTTGCCCTCAGATAATTCTTGTGCTCCAGGGCCCATTTGGAGGAGGCATGGGGGCTCCAGCTTCTCCCCAGGCCTCTTGGATTTCCCAACTAGAAGCATTTGTCTCTAGAGCAGGCAAGCCGTCTCCCCATTTCACAGAGGGCCTTCCTCTGGCACCCTATTATGCCTTCTACTTTGAGACTAAAGAGGGAAGCTTCCAACTGTTTCTTCATTAAGTGTTCTTGTCTCTGCTTTCAGCAGATCCCAGACCCCAGTGGCCACATATATGGTATCTCTCAGGGCTGACAGGAGATCCCTGAGAGTCAAGAGGAGAAGAATCCTCTCATTTTATGGGGACCACTGACCACGAGAGATGAGTGGGGCAGGGGCAAAGTAGGCTCATGACTCAAGTCTCTCTCTTTTATTCCCTCTTTCTTTCCGTCCCTCTCCTCATCTTCTCTCTCATCCTCCTTCTCCTTTCTCTCTCTCTCTCCATCTCTTTCTCTTACACACACATATAGTCATGTTCATTTTATATCTAATGATTAACATACTCTCTTACCTTTGTAGTTGGAGAAGCCTTGACAGATTTAGAGGATTGGAGAAAGTCCAGCTAGCCACTAAAGCCAATGAGAAGCTTCTGGGTCCCTACCCCCAAGACATGTGTATTTATCCCTTGGCCCCAAGAAGAGGGGCAACAGCTCTTCCCAAGGCCTCTTGCAGCTGAGCACAACTGCCTTCATATCTGATCAGGCCTAGTTCCATTGTCCTACCAGCAATCCACCTTGTCTGAGGTGAGCTTCATGGGGCCATGGACATTGGACAGAGGAGTTCAAGGTACCTCCATGTAGCTTCTCATTCAGCCTCCAGAGCTGAGTTGAGGCCTTGCCCCCAGCAAGTCTATATGAGACAGGCAGAGACCTAGGCTGGGACACAGGAGAACCCATTCTACCCTAGCCCTGTCCCAGTATTATTGGATGACCCAAGACCATGTTCTCCCTCTCCAGGACTCAATTTCCTCCTGGGTAAATGGAAAAGTTTCTGGTACCTTCCAGATTTACTCTGATTGAGTCCCTGCAATGCATGACCCAGACAAGCTTGCACAGAATGACTTCTCCACAAGCAGTCACCAGCATGAACCCAACAGGAAGGACTTTGCCAATCCCTGCCCCTAAGCAGGCTCTCTGCATGGGTGGGGAACCTTAGGAAGGAGGGGGAGGAGGGTACCAGAACCCCTTGGGTGTGACATCAGCCCAGTCCCTGCAGCAGTGACTTTCTCCAGAGGTGCTATGCCTACAGGAATCCTGGATGTAAGAAATTCAGCCACCAGAGTTTGCTGCTATCAGTGAACTTTTATTGAGCATGTTCTCTATGCAGAGCCCTGTACACAACTTGGAGAAAACTGGGAAGACAGACAGCCAAGCCCCTGCCACAGAAGGTGGAACAGAAGGGATGCTGAGGGCACAGAGGAAAGGTTCAGCTCTGAGATGGTCACCATGGAGCCGTGATGGACAAGTAGGAAGCACCTGCCACTGGTGTTATTGTGGGGACTAGATGCCACCCACCCTCCTCTCTCTCTGAAGTTGCTGCACCTCAGCCCATTCAGACCTCTACCTCCCAGCAGCCAGGGCCTCCCCCAGGCAAGGGGTGTAACCAGAGTTGGAAAATGGCCTTGATGCTGCTAAGAGCTGTGGGGATATGGAAGGAGGATGGGCAAGGGTGAGCCAGGGAGAAAAGGGAAGAACAAGAAGGAAAAGAGGGCTCAAGCAGCATGAGACATCACTGGCGCATCCACAGCCACAGGTTGGCGACACAGGCCGACATCAACATGGTGAAGAACATAGTTTCCCTGTGGCGCCAGGTGGCGCTCTGTTCCTCCAGGGCTCGCAGACGGCAGGTGATCCCGTGCAGCTGTAGAGACCAGGAGGCTAATGAGTGAGAAGACCATAGCTCCTGAGGAAGCCCATGGCTCACTACTAGGGAAAGTATGAAGTTAGTAGAGAAAGGGGATTTGCTGCCCTTTGCAAGACCAAAGTGCCTCTGGGTGAGAAGCAGACAGAACAATGGAAACCAGGAGGCTAGGGTGGGCCCATGAGACAGATGTCCAGGCTATTTGTGTTCACAGGCCAAGCCACCTTGCCTGCCCATTGGTGTTCACCCAGTTGTCTGGAAGAAGCCAGCTGGTCCCAACTGTGCTGGGGGAGGTGGGGAAAGGCATTTCAGTCCTGGGGCAGGCTGGCATGAGAGCAGCAGCAGCAACAGCACCAGACTGAGGACTCCAGGATGGGTGACACTCAGGGTTCAGAGACAGCCACCAGGGCAGATTCCCCCCCAGGTCCAGGGCTGCTGTGGTCTCTTCCTAAGAAGACAACCTTTTCCCCAGACCTCCTAGCACCATTCTCTCTGCACAGAGTTCTAGCCTTTTCTGTTGCCTCTTGTTCTTCCTTTTGGCTTACCCTATTCCCTTCCCACAAATCAGGAAGAGAGACAGGGCTGAGGCTATCATGAAGATGAACCACTGGAGGCTTGAGGCCTGGGAGGAAAGGAAGGGGAGCGTGACCTCACCTCTGGTGGTAGAGGCTAGGATGACTTCAAAGAGAGTGGTCTCATTGCTGTTGAGCCCCACTTGCCCCAAGATACCATGATCCTGCTTCCACCAAGTAAGTGGGTCCATGGCATAGGAGATGCTCACCTGCCTTCTCATAACTTCCATCTCTAGTTCATTTTGCTCTTCCAGGCCAATCTCTGCCACCATATCTGCCTCTGGGTTGCTGGGAAATAAGAAAAGATAGAGAGTCAGAGCTACTGGTGGTCCTGAGCCAGGCCTGGCAGGGAGCATAGGAAGGCCATGAGGACAAGCAGGTAAAGTCAGGGGCTTTTTTAGACAATGACTCTGTCATCCTTGAGTCCTTCCTTTCCCTGATAAGAAGGTCCTGGGGCCTCAGGGTTGGGAGCCAGCCCAGCCCAGCCTCAGATTGCTCAGAGTCCCTGAATGGGCAAGAGGCTAGGAGGCTCAGGGGCTATGCTAAGAAGGCAACAGAGTCTCAACATTCCAAGCATGCCAGCTACTCACAATACCCTCCAGGTCAGTCTGCTTGCCAGCCCATCTGGCCCACCATGGTCCCTGCCCAAAGAGCGCCAGCTTTATTTCTGCAGGGTCCCTGGGACCTTTCTTACCGCTCATAATGGAACCTCCTGCCTTGGAAACCACCATGATACCCCTGGAGATTGACATCACCGTGGCCCGGTTCTTTCAAAACTCTGGGTATTGACAGCTGGGGCCCCTAAAGAAAAGAGTGGTCAGCAAAAGAAGCCTACTCGGTCTCAGCTGAGCAGCTGCCCCACACTGCCCAAGAACAATGGTGTACTCTATCAGGAGTCACGTGGTGCCTGATCCTCTGGAATCAGAGGCTGGCAGCTTCAGACACTAGAGGAGCCTGGAAATCCCACAAGTTGGTTAATTGCCACCACTCCAACTTCCACCATGCTCTTCAGTAGCTTTCCAGGTTGTGGGGAAGGAAGGACAGTGACAGGGATCCCCATCCTCTGCCAGTACTGTCACATACAGACATCAGCTGAGTCCAAAAGGAGAATTGAAATTTTCAATTTTATTTTATTTTTTTTATTTTTTTTAACGTTTTATTTATTTCTAGGAGAGAGAGAGACAGCATGAGCAGGGGAGGATCAGAGAGAGAGGGAGTCACAGACTGAAACAGGCTCCAGGCTCCGAGCTGGCAGTCAGCACAGAGCCCGACGTGGGGCTCGAACCCACGAACCGCGAGATCATGACCTAAGCGAAAGTCGGATGCTTAACCGACTAAGCCACCCAGGCGCCCCGAAAATTTCAATTTTAGAGCCAAGGTAACTGAGGCCTGGTAAGTGACTGCACTTCCCAAGAACACACAGTAAGTGTCGGAGCTCAAAACAGAACCCTAGCCACTGGAATACCATAGTCTCTTTCTCTGTGTGAGCACAGACATCCAAGGGGCTTTCACTTTTATTCATCTGCTAGTGACTCCCTGGAGTGGATGCCTCTGGCCAAGAGCTCTGGGTCTAGGGTATTTTGTGCCTTGAAGAGCCAGTGTGGGTTAGAGGAACAAAACATGCCAGACCCACTTGGGTTCAAATCTCAGCTCCAGGTTTCCAGTGCAAGATGAAAAATTACACAAGGTATATGGTTTAACACATGTCACATGTCAGGGACCATGCCATCCTCTAAGCCCTTACCAATATCAAGTCATTACATCTTCATCAGGACCCTTCAGAACAGGTATTACTATCATTACATTTTGAAAGATTGGAAAACTGAGACACAGAGAGGTCACAATACTTGTCCAAGTCACACAACTGGCGAGTAGAAAAGCAGTGATTTAAAGCCAGGACATTTTGCTCCAGAGGTTGCACTGTCAACCATTACACTAGTATGCCTCTGATATTTGACACCACTTCCCCTTCAGACTTCATAAAATGAAAGTAAAGACAGCAAAATAGTATAAACTTGTAAGAAAGACGATAACATGAGAGGCAACAGGTGATGAGAGAACCCACCAAGACTACAGCATTCATAAAGTGTTGAGAACAAACCAAGGGAAGTGGACCTTATGGTTCACAGAGTACCCAGATCTGGAGGCTGCAGGGACACTGGGGTGGTCTCAAGGACCCATTGGGAAATGGGGGTGGGGTGGGACAGGGGCCTTGGCTGAAGGTCTATAAGTGGAACAGCCATTCAGCCCTCTAACCAAACCTGGCTGTCAGCCAGGCACTTCCCCCTCAAGGCCAAACTTGAGCTAAATGAATAGAGGGGGAGGGGTGGTTGTGCCACAAAGCAGAACCCGCTCCATTCCGGCATTTACAGTTGCCCTTTGCACAGTCCACCCGGTAAAGTAGAATTTAATGTCTCTCAGGTCTCACCAAGACACGTAGTTCTGGGTTGGCTCTATTTCCCTCACTCTTTTTTTATGGTTCTATTTGCCTCACTCTTAACAAGAAATAGACAACTAAGGTTCACCTATCACCTGAGAAATATCTGCAACTCTCCTATGTTCTTCAAAACAACAGTAAACTACAAGGTGGAACAATTTCTATATAAAAGATTTTCATAGGGACTTGTCCTCCATATTCCATTTGTTGTATTAATGCAAAATTTCCCATTCTCAGAAGTGCACACAGATATTGGTATGTCTTTTGGTGTGAACGGTACTTAACAGTCATACTACTATTTGATTTTCCTCTTCATCTTCTTCTTGAGATATCTCAAAAATAGCATGAAAGTGACAGTATTGTCAAAAAAACCCCGAAGACTATAAAGTGGAATTTGATTGAGAGTTTCTCCGAGAGCAATTTCCACACCATCCCCTTGATTTTCCTACAGATTGGGATCAGAAGGACAAAAAGTTTTTTTGAAAGACTTGAAGGCACAAAAGGATGAGACACTGGTGGCTGGGGTTTGTTTGAGATACCGGTTTGTTTTTAACACAAACATACAAGAATTAATGTGACAACATCTACAGGTCAATGATAGCCTATTGTGGGTTGCTCATCCTAAGACCTAACTGTTTAAAAACAGTTGTCTTGTTGCTTTTTTGTTTTTAATTTTGGAAACTCCCTATTTGGAATTACATGCATTGTAAAACATAAGATTTTATATCTATCTGATAAAGATTAAGAAAATCTGTGAACTTCAACAAGTCCTAACTTCTCCCTACTATTTCAAAAAGTGTTATTTTTATTTTCATGTAAATTTCATTTTTTATTAAAAAATTTTATAGTTTATTTATTTTTGAGACAGAGAGAAACAGAGCATGAGCAAGGGAGGGGCAGAGAGAGAGACACACACACAGAATCTGAAACAGGCTCCAGGCTCTGAGCTGCCAGCACAGAACCCGACGTGGGCTCGGACCCACGAACCACAAGATCATGACCTGAGCTGAAGCTGGACGCTCAACTGAGCACCTCTATTTTCATGTAATTTTCAAGGCCCACTACTTTTCTCCCCCAAATCAGCAGGACAGTATTATTACTTTTTTTGTCCTTTCATGTTGTGGTTGTCTCAGAAGTGGGCACAGTTCCATTCATTTTTTTCTTTGTTTGTTTTACTCAAAAATAAATAATAAATAGAATTGATAAATTGCTTAATTCTAAATGTCTAATTTTTAAATTCAATACGACTGTTTTTTTTTTTTTTTTTAAGGTATACCTGTGGTCCTAATAGGTAACTTGATGTGGTTTCTCCCTTTGGACAAAATAACCCAATTCAATATTTCTGACTTATTTTCATTCCCAGGAGGTTTCTGAGAACTTTTTCTCTTTATTCTTTGGCAGTGGAATCATTTGGCATTTTATTGTTAACTCATTCCCTAGAACAGGGGGGCCTCCCTCCTCTCCAACCTTGTTGCTGCAACACTGTAACAACCATAGTGACTCTGACTAACAGAATCCACTGCAGAACTACCAGACTCAAGTGATTCCCTAGAATTATCATGACTTCCCCCTCTCCAAAATGGCTGTGCTTTTCCAGTACCCTTTGCAACAATATGGCCACCATTTTTTTTTTTTTTTTTATAGACCATTCCCTCACCCAGAGTGAATGTAGCTTAAAGGATTAGCTACAGAACAATGGGACTCAGGTGATTTCCTAGAACATTGAGTCTCCCTCCCTCTCTAACCTGGTTGCGTTTTCCCAGTAACCTTTGCAACAGTATAAAAACCGTTTTAGTAAAACTTTCCCTCACCCACAGTGAAAGTAGCTTTAAAGGATTGGCTACAGAACCTGAAACTCCTATGATTCCCTCAAACAGTCAGGTTCCCTTCATCTCCAACTTGATGGTTTTTTTCCAGTAACTTTTGCAACAGCATAGCAACCACGTTTCTAAAACTTTCCCTCACCCACCAGTGAATATAACTTCAAGGACTGGCTACAGAATGAGATATTCCCTAGAACATTCAGGTCTCCTTACTCTCCAAACTGCCTTTTCCCAGTATCCTTTGTAACAATATAGCTGCCATTTTTTTTCTGGAACATTCCTTAACTCACATTAAATGTAGCTTAAAGAATTGGCTACAGAATAGTCAGATTCAATTGACTGGATTTCCTGACAGCCAGGGAGTATAGGAACCTCACTTGCCTTACTTTGTCCAACTCTTGAGTTATGCTTTTTTAAATATATATATATATGTGTGTGTGTGTGTGTGTATAATATATATTCAATAAATGTACATTTATATAGAGAAATATATAAAATAGATACAGCAATTTATTTATTTATAGAGGAAAGTGCCATTTCACACACACTAGAGTTTTGCAGAGTAAAGTATACATGTAGTCCCCAAGTAATATGTCAGGTGTCCTGCACTTCCAAGTTTGAACTTTCAGCCTACCAAAGGATGGCCCTGACCTCTCTCTGGACCTCCCTGCCTTCATTGCCTGACTGGCACACAGGAGCCTCCTCCCCTCTCCCCAAATCAACACCTGGCTTTACTCAACCTACCACTGTCAGGCTGGAGCTTGTGCAGCCAGTATTCCCAAACCCAACCCAGCAACTGCTTGCCAATAGATCCATACAGTACCATTTTCTTGGCCCGGGTCGCAGTCTTATTCCAAACCGGTTGGCCTGAAGCAGAGCCAGCAGCCTTTGAATCCAATTTTTGTCGCTGCTGAGAGGCACCCAGGGGCTGGGATCCGCGCTCCATCATTTCTAGGGAGAAGAACATAGGTCCCAGGAACACCCATAGAGGCTGTACCAAGGCTTCCTGGGCACAAGACACACCAGAAAGAGAACAGCGTCCCCAATCTTCTTAGGAATAATTCAACACTCACTCAATGCTGTCTACTGACAGATTCCAGGCCTCAGTCTGTTCATCTGTTCAAAAGTTTAGCAAGAATTTACTGAGGGCCAGGCTCTTGACTGGGTTACTGGAGGGAGAGCAATGACCAAGAGATATTGCAGCAATCAAATAACTGATTGTCTGTGTCTGCACAGGGGCAGTGGAGGGGCAAAACAGAAAATAATCCATCAGTGTAGATTCAGATGAGGGATATATTCTCCCAAAATGATAAAAACGGAACAACATGACAGAAGGAAGAGACAACTTCTAGAAAAGTCAGAAACAACATTGAGGCAGAGACCTGAAAAAGAAAAAGAAAAAAGATCCCAGCCATGGAAAATCTAGGGAAACAGTATCCCAGGCACAGAGAACTGCAAGCACAAAGGCTGTGAGGAAGAAACAACCTTGGGGTGTTATAAGGACAAGCATAAATGCAGTATGAAATATGTTGAGGTGGTGACCTTGATCAGCATTTGTAGATCACAGAAAGGAGTATGGATTTTACTCTAAAGGAGGAGAGGCATTGAAGGGCTAGGAGGGAGAATTGACCTGATTGATCTTATAAATCGAGCCCTCTGGATGCTTTGTCATAGACACAGTGGAAGCTTGTACCATACATATTGGTCCCATCCTACTCTCTCATGGGCTGCAAAATGCTCACATAATCAATTCCTTCCCCCCAAACTTTCTGTCACTCAGACTACAAATACATGTATATGCACACCGAGGCACAGACACACACATAGCCACACATACATACAAACACATACATGGATATATATGAGTCTTCCCAGCTGTACACACACCTTCCCCACCACAAGGGCACAGGCGCAGACACCTAAGGAAAGGGACTTTACAGGGGCTCCTCACCTGCTATCACCAGGTGCTTTTGGCTTTGCACACAGCTTCCAGGAACCAGCGCTTCAGCCATGGATGTTTCCATCTCCTCCTTGTAGCTATAGGGACCTCCTGCCATTGCAGCCAGTATTTCACTTTTAAACTATGACCAAGGATATACAGGAAGCAGGGCACAGGAGAGGCACTTGGAAAATCAACTCTTCGAGGGGTAGGAGCTCAAGGAAGATATATCTAGTCATGGGGGTGGAGTCAGACTCCCTCACTGGGCTCAGGCCTTGGACCCAGCACCTTCTGTTCTTGCTGTATCTTGTTGGCTGGGTTCACAGATTTCTCCCCTGCTACTCTGTAAGCAACTTAGGAGGAGAGATAAATGTCAGAAGCTTTGCCTGTGAGAAGTACCCTGGCTCTCAGGTCACCTGATTTGGCCCCATTGAGGGGCCACCCTCCGTCATTTCTAAAGAGAGGCAGGTACTGGCACGGGAACTCAAAGCCAATCAGTAGCCAAAGCATGGTTATATCCCAAGCCTGGCATGACTTCTGTAAGCCCAGCTCTGGCTGGTAATCCAGGCCACAGCACCCTTCAATAGGCATCCTTTGAAAAACACATCTTGTCTCCCACAGTCTGGAGTTCCCAGGCAAGGGAGATGGTCTTTTGATGCCGTGAGTCAGCCTGGGAAGGAACCATGAGAACCAAGGGAGGGAAGGGCAGGAAAGAAGGGAACTGCTTGCAGCCACTGGAGGCCCTACCATCCCCAGGCCCTGGAGTCCCTGGTCTAAGTCCAAATCATCCCTCAGTTTCCCTACTGATTAGACTACAGTGAAGTTCAAGTTTACTTGTTTGCTGGGGTAATCTATAGTTCTCAGTTATTTCATCAAACACTAGTCTAGGTGCTGCTGTGAAGGTATTTTGTAGTTGTAGTTAACATCTACATTCTGTGAACTCTAAGTAAAGGATGTTACTAATCCTAGATAATGTGGATGGGCCCCATCTAATAGGTTGAAAGGCCCGAAGAGCAAAGATTGAGGTTTCCCAGAGGAGAAGAAATTTTGCTCAAACTATAGCATTGGGAAACAAAAGCAAATGTAAGCTACTAGGATTACATTAAAATAAAACAGTTTGGCACAGTGAAGGAAACCATCAACAAAACAGAAAAGCAAGCCAGTGAATGGGAAAAGATATGTGCAAATGATGTATCTGAGAAAGAGTGAATATCCAAAATATATAATGAACTTATACAATTCAACACTAAAAAGAATCCAATTTAAAAAGGGGCAGGGGACCTGAATAGACATTTTTCCAAAGAAGACATACAGATGGCTTAACAAAACATGAAAAGATGCTCAACATCACTGATAATCGGGAAAATGTAAATCAAAACCAAGAGGAGGTACTACCTCACGCCTGTTAGAATGGCTACAACTAAAAAAGACAAGAAGCAAGTGTTGGTGAGGATGTGGACTAAAGGAACTCTCATGCACTGTTGGTGGGAATGTAAATTGGTAAATGTAAACAGAATTGAGTTTCCTCAAAAAATTAAAAATAGAAATACCATATGATCCGATAATTCCACTGCTCGGTATTTACCCAGAGAAAATGAAACCAAACCACAAAAAAAGAAAACGAAGGGGTACTTGGCTGCCTCAGTCAGTTAAGCGTCCAACTTTGGCTCATATCATAATCTCATGGTTTGTGGGTTCAAGCCCTGCGTCGGGCTCTGTGCTAACAGTAGCTCAGAGCCTGGAGCCTGCTTCTGATTCTCTGTCTCCCTCTCTCTCTGACCCTCCCCTGCTCATGCTCTCTCTCTGAGAAATAAATAAAACATTAAAACAGTTTTTAAAAAAAACAAAATGAAAACACTAATTTGAAAAGATCATGCACCCCTATGTTTATTGCAGCAGTATTTAAAATAATTAAATTACGGAAGCAACATAAGTGTCCACCAATAGGAATATTGGATATTGAATAAAGAAGATGTGGCTTACAGGCTTCCAGTTAGGAAATTAGTAAGTCATGGGAATAAAAGGCACGGTATGAAGAACATCATCAGTGGTACTGTAATAACATTGTGTGGTGACAGATGGTAGCTACATTTGTGCTGAGAATAGCATAAAGTATAAACCTGTTGAATCACTATGTTGTACATCTGAAACTAATGTAACATTAAGTGTCAACTATACTCTAATTTAAAAAAAAAAAAGTTTTTTCAAAAGACTGAGGCATCTCTCCCTGCCTGAGATTCTCCTGTGCAGGTCTGCCCTGCAAATTTTGGCCTTGATAGTCCCACAATGGCAGAAGCCAATTTCTTAAAATAAATCTCTATATACATACACATATTCATATGGATACACACACACACACACACACACACACACACACACACACATATCCTTTTGGTTCCTTTTCTCTGGAGAACCCTTACTGATACAACCACCAAAGGTGAACCTTGGCTCTTGCAAATAGCACTAGAGTCCCTGTGGGAAGAGGAGGCTATTTGTAAAAGGAGCCCAAGCACAGCTGGGGCTAGCGGGGAGGGAGAGGAGGAAGCAGGGGGAGAAAGAGAAAGGGAGGAAGGAAAGGGTAAGAGAGAAAATGGAGGGGCTGGAACTTGCTTAGAGATGGTGGCATGGTCTGGGCTGCCAGTCCCCCTCCCTGGCACCATCTGTCCAGCCCTGGGACTAAGCTCTTTGGAACAGAGCTGACATGGGCCCTGCCTGCCTTCCAGAGAGCCCGGAGGAAGCCTTTCCCAGATCCAGTGGAGCAGCTGCAATGAAATCTGAGCTTTCTGGAAGGCCACCTTAGGAGCAGAAAAGTGTGCTTTGTGGGACTCAGGAGCCTGGGAAGCAGAAACCATGAGCTTCTGCCTGGCCAAGGTTAGAATGCCAGATGAATCTGAATTTCAGATAAATAAACAAATAATTTTTAATGTAAGTACACTCTGTACAACATTTGAGACAAACTAACACTAAAAATGTATTCATGGTTTATCTGGAATTCACATTTGACTGGCTATCCTTTATTTTATATCTGGCAGTTCTATGCCCTACCAATCCTCACCATGTTCTCAAGATTTGACCTTGAGCAAGCCTTTCATTTCTTTGGGCCTCAGTCTCCCCATTGGACAATGGAGTTAACAATCCCCTCCTTACAATGTGGGAAGAACTGGACGGTGAGAACATTAACAAAACTTTGCATTCTTGGCCTCAGGTCAAATTAGTCTCCTAGTGCCAACTGGCCTTGAACAGTTGGGGGGTTTCCTGAGAACTAAGGCACTGGGCCCAGGTGCGTGCAGGGGCACTGCGCTCTGGTGGCAAAGGAACCCACCACCTAAAGCCAAGCAAATAGGGTAGGGAGAATTCCTTACTAATCCCTGTGCCTCCAATGCCACCCAGAAATCTTGACATCTCACCATCTTAGTATGCCTACCTCTCTTCGAATGGGCACCACAGATAACTAGGCAATGGGGAAAACACTTTGCTGTTGTTGACTTTGGACTTGTCCCTTAGCATAGCTTTCTAGCATGCTAACCTTTTCCTTCCAACCTCATCATTTCCTTCTGAAATTGCCTCAAACTCTCACTCCAAACACTCTGAAAAGACCCTACTGCCTAGTGTACCAACCTTGACGGTCTGAAGGCCTAGAGCATTTGTAGAGCACATTCCAAGCCTTATCAGGGCCAGGAAGATGGCCCGTGGCTCATGTAGCTGGTGGATTACAGGGACCTAGACTGTGGTGGAAGGTTTCCAGAGAAGAAGACCAGAGATCCCAAAACTCTATCCACCTCAGAGATTAGAGAGATCTATTTGGAAATGGGAAGGAGAGGTCTAGAGAATGTCTGTTTGTAATGTGTATATATGTTTGCAGTGTTTTACACAAATGAGATCATACATTTGAGGTATGTGCAGTTGTGCAGTTTCCTTTTTTTTTTATATACATGACACATAGTAGGAAAGCCCTTATAGAAGCTTAAAAGAAAAACGCACAGAAATGTGTAACCATACATGTACACATTTATATGAAGGGAAGCCCAGGGGATTCTTATCTATCACTCTTTCTCTGTATTTTTAAGGGTTTCATGGAATTTTCCCCAAGTTTTATTGAGAAATAAGCAATTTACTTTTCAAGTGCACAGTGTGCCTTGGAGCTCACTCCTGTCAGAACAAATCTTCCTCACATCTTTTAAACATAGCTTTTGCTGCACAGCTGAGCCCCCACTTATTGACCTGCTCATGGACATTTTGGGTGTCTAGAACTTTTCACTTCACCTTCATACACAATAAACGGTGAGCATTCCTGGAGATGCTACTTTGCAGATATGTGTAAATTTTTTTTGTAAAGCAGGTGCCTAGAAGTGGAATTGTGGCCTTCTAGGGTATGTGTGTTGACAATGTTTACTAATATTGACCAATATTGTCAAGGTCCCTCCTAAGAGACTGCACCAAGTAGGGCCTCAGCATGGAGAAGAAAGTTCCATTTTTTTTTCATGGCCTTATCAACAGAAGATATTATGAAACTTCCTAAAATGCATAATTATGATAGGTATAAAATGATACCTATCTCATTGTTGCTTTAATTTATATTGCTTTAATTATGAATAAACCAAAGCAATTTCTCATATGTTTATTGATCTTCTGTATTTCTTTCCTGTCTGCTGGAGGGCTTGGATCTTTATTAAAATAGGAGCTGTTTTATTAGCAAAACGGATGGGGAGGAAAGCTCCCCCTCCCTTCAAACTAAGCACCTCCAAAGAAAACATATCATAGTTTTCCCTAAAGGTGATCATGAGCACAGAGCCTCCTCTGGGAGCCAAACAAATACAGTTAATTGCCTTCAAGTTTGTGCTGAAATCTAGAGGGCATCCAGCCACCCACCCCCAACACACCACAGAGCAGGTGTCTAACGCAGGCTGCTGCCTGCCTGTTTGCCCTTGTCTTGTGTCTGTCTCTCTGCCTGCCTGACCACCTGCCTTCACCAATATCTTCCAACCACCACCTCTTCCAACAGTGCAGCTAGCCATGCACATGACTCAGTTTCCCAACAAGTGGGGATCAGGAAGTCGTATGTGCTGCTTGCTTACACCTCCTTTGCAAGCAGCAGTGAAGGGTAGCAGCAACCCAGGCCCAGGGTCAGTACACTAGGGAGTACTCCTACCTCTGACACTGGAGCATCTTAGGCAAGTTGTTTCCCATGCTCTGAGCCTCTGTTTCTCAATCTCACATGGAAGATTGGGCTAAAATCCAGTTTTAAACTACGGTTTATGGTTTCATGGAAGTGTGTTGGGACTACCTGAGCTTCAGGGCCAACTCTAGCCTCTCTTCACATGGAGCAGCTCTGCTTTTATCACTTTCTTATATTGGGGTTTTATGAAAGAGACCATTAAAAGCCAATGGGTGCAATGGTTTGCTGCCTCCCAGTTCTGCTCAGAGCCCAGTTTCAGGCAGCTATAGTCCCAACTCAGAGCTGGAAACCCTAATTTGGGCTGCAAACCCAGATCCTAGGCATCTAGGAGCTTCCCCCCAACTTGCTAATGAAAGTTATGTACCTGTAAACAATTTTTCTTTCTGCCCCTGGAAGCAGCTGGCACTGATGTCATCCCTGGACCCCCAGGGCCCTCCCCAACCCGAAGGGAAAAGGAAGGGGAACTAGCAGAGCCTTGCAGCTGTCCCTGCATTCCTTAAAGAGACCAGAAGGACAGAGAGGCAAACTGCAGAGACTGCAGCTAGCCCAGGGAATGAGGGCCACCTCACAAGCACAGAGAGGGATATAAGTGGCAGGAACATGTGGGGTAGTGCTTAGGACTCATTCCACCCAGAGGGATATGACCATTAGCAGGAAGTTACTGGAAGCACTTCGATTTCCAAATGTGGGCTCCTCTCATTCTGTATGACTGTCTTAAATCAAGACTGAGTGGGTGCCAGGCCCTGAGACTAGGGGCAGATTTCTCATCCTCATGGAGCTTATTCTTAAACAGCAGATAGAAACAAGCAGACAAACAGGAAGTCCATGTGTCTGTGGGGACAGTGGCAGGGACTTGTTTCTGTGACCCTCCTGCCCTTAATCTTAGCACACTCTGCCTTCCTGGAAGTGTGGTGAGTGTTCCCTCGAGCTCTTCTAACCTAGGAGGAAGGGACTGACCATTGTCTACAGCACCGACAGCCTCTGATTACACACCTCCAAGACAGCTCACTACTTCCTGAGGGGACTTGGACTGGGTGGAAATGCTGGCCACATTCCCCAAACTCTGTCCAGTCTGGAGGGAGCAGTCCCAGCAGAAGTGAGTTAAAAACACTGACACAGAGCCGTAGCCCAGGTTGACAAGCCTGTGTGTCAGCACTTACAGTCTTCTCTGCGGCCCCTGAAGTTTTCCCTGCTGGAGCAAGCTGCCTGACGAAGGGGAACTTGGAACTGCCCTGTGCACGTGGGACAGAGTAGCACCAAGGAACAAAGACAGGGAAGCTTGTCTTCTGTCTCCTGGTGTTTCCAGTGGCTGTGTCTGCTGCTGCTCCTTCTTTCTCCCTGTGTCTCTGCTGGCCTGAGAATTCCTTACCCTAAGAGCTGGCAGCATATTTGGAAACTTGGAGGTGAGGGTTAGTTGTCTGCTAAGCAGTCATCTTTTTCCCATGTACAGGGATGGGAAAGGACCTCCTTCCTGATCCCCAGCGAGGGGGTCTGACAAGGTGACTTCACAGAGGCTGCAGCCTTGCCGGCAACCTTTCCTGCAAGGTGACTCCTCAGGTTGAAAAGCATCTGCTTTCAGTTGTTTCCATGTCCAATGACTGAAATGTGACGTGTATGTAAAATTCGGGAGGATCAGAAGCCAAAGGACAATGGCCACCAATAATGGAGAGGTGGAAAACTGGTGCAAAGTCTCAGACACTGACCAGCTCAAAAGCACAAGCAGGAGCTGCCCCTCCGAGCTAGGGAAAGAGTTGGAGGAGAGGAGAAGCCCAAGATGAGAACTACAGGCCTGAGAAGCTGCATGTTTTTTCAGACAAGCGGATACTCCTCCCAGTATCCTCCATTTTCCAGATGGACAAGCTGGGGTCAGTGCAATTGCCACGGAGCAATTCAGTGGCAGGGCTTAGATGCAAACCTATGTCTTTAGACTCGTGATCTAGGGTCCTTGGTAGGACAGGAGGAGGTCCCAAGGAGGAAATGGCTCAAGGGAGCCTCGGCAGACATCCTCCAGCCCCAGCCCACAACGACCTGCCCTTCACTCTCCAAAGACAGAGGCAGTAGGCAGGTCCTCACACAAAGGACACAGACCAAGGAGGATGGGCGGACCAGAGCCCAGGCTCTTCAGTCCAACTGTCCTCTCCCCACAGCTCCTCGAGGTTAGTGTCCTAGCTCCTCGCTTAGTAGCAATGTGCCTCAGTGGTTCTTTCAGGAAAAGGCGGGTTAGGAGGCATAGAATATGTAGCAGAGTTGACACTTGAAGCCTGGCTGCTGGGATTCTCACAGAGGCTGCAAAGCCTCCTGCTTGCTCGTTACAAAAGATGAGCCAGCAACAAAACAAACAAACAAAGCTGGCAGTCATGCTCGCAAGGCTGGTGGCTCCCTGTGCTTGCACTTATCTCCAGCTTTATCACATCTTTCCCAGCACAGGTATATTGATTCCATGAGGGCAGAGACCTTGTCAGCCTCACTCACCACTGTCTCCCATACATTGAGCACGAAGCCAGACTCATGGCAGGAGCTCATTCAGTACCCGTTGAATTAAAATGACCTGAATATTTTTAAAAAAGTCTTCCCTTGGTGTGTTGTCTCATTTGTGCTACTGTTATTTCTCATCTCCTTGAAAGTGTTGCCTCCACCATGTACACTGTTTCTACTCTTTGACTTCCCAGACGTTCCTGTCCTCATTCTAGTCGCTTTCTCATCCACAACTCAACTGAAACCCTCTGGCAGCTTGATCCAGTGATCTCCCTTCGCTCTTCATCTCACTTGACTTGTTGGAAGCATTTCACATCATTGTCATCTCTCTCCTTCTGGAAACATGCCCCCCTCCTTGGTTTCTAGAACTGTACACCCACACAGTTTTTCTCTGGCCTATTTGGACTCTCTCCTAGCCCACTGGATCCACACCCAAGACTTCACTTATCATCTTTTTACAAAAGCATTTTTAGATGGTAAAGTAAAAAGAAATTTGGTAAGCAGTATAATCTCCCCCCACCAAAGATGCCCATGTCTTAATTTCCAGATACTGGGTATATATCAGTTTTCATGGCAGAGGTTGAAGATGGGATCAGACTTGCTAATCTGCTACCGAAAATAGGAAGTTTGTATCAGATTATCAGTGTGTCCAGTATAATCACATGGATCTATAAACATGGAAGACTGACAGAGAATTTTAAAGAATGGTCAAAGTGATAGGAAAAAGACTCAACTATGTATCATTATTTTTTCAATTTCTTATGTTGGATTCTTTCTTCATTCACATAAAGTTTCATTCACTTTAATTGTACAAATAGCTTTCGATATGTTTATCACCTTTATGGTAACTTGAACCTAACCTTCCCTCCGTAGTCCCCTCCACAAACTACACACCACTTACTCCCCATGGTCTCCCAATCACTGCTTCCTCTGCTATGACCCTTCCCTGTGAATCAACCTTCCATCTACCCCACAGTCTGAGCTTCCAAGCCTCAGAGTCATCTAGAACTTCTCATCTCTCCCAACCAGTCAGTATGCATAGTACTGTCCCACCTGTGACCATTAATTTTGTGTCACCTTGACTGGGTGCCTAAGCTAAACCTTGTTTCTGTTTCTGGGTATGTCTGTGAGGTGTTTCTAGATGAAATAAACATTTGAATCAGTGGACTCAGTAAGCAGATGGCCCTCCCCAGTGTGAGTGAACATCACACAATCCATTAAGAGCTTCAATGGAAGAGTGAATTTGCTTGCTAGGTGTGTTTCTCCCTCTCTCTCTCTCTCTCTCTCTCTCTCTCTCTCTCTCTCTCCATCCCCCCTTCCTGCCCTCTCTCTTTCTGTCTCTCCCTCTCTTTTGCTCTCCCTATCTGAGTACTTGAGCTGGGACATTGGTCTTCTCCTGCCTTTGGACCCTCTCTGAACTCTGCCTCAATAAACTCTCTCATGGGCTCTCTGGTTCCCAGGCCTTTGGACTCAGACTTGAACTTTACCAGGAGCTTTCCTGGGTCTCCAGCTTGCAGAGTGCAGATTGTGGTAACTCTTGGCCTCCATAAGTGCCATTGCATAAAGCAATTCCCTATAATAAATCGATCTCTAGGTAGGTAGATAGATAGATAGATAGATATAACAGATACAGATATAGATACAGAGATTGACCTATATCTATATAGGTTTCCCGACTATCCAAAAGTAGAGTATTTTCATGAAATCTTTCATAAGTCAAAATGACTTAAAGCAAAGAAGCAATTACCTTTAATTTAAATGGAAAAAAATTTTTAGTGTTCCCAGACCCAAAAAATAACCTCTATTATACCTCTCCAATACTTTAGGACACCTATTGCTAAGAGATGCACAAAATAAATCAATATAAAGCACAGATCAGCCACTGTGGGAAACAGTGTGGAAGTTCCTCAAAAAGTTACAAATAGAACTACTCTATGATCCAGCAATCATACTAATTTACTCAAAAGATACAAAAATACTAATTCAAAGGGATAACATGTACCCTGATGTTTATAGCAGCATTATCTACAATAGTCAAATTATGAAAGCCGCCCAAGTGTCCACGGGTTGATAGTAGGATTAAGAAGATGTGATATATAGATATATATGTGTGTGTATACATATGCATACACACACAATGGAATATTACTCAGCCATAAAAAAGAATGAAATCTTGCCATTTGCAATAATGTGGATGGAGCTAGAGTGTATTATGGTAAGTGAAATAAGTTTTTCAGAGAAAGACAAATACCGTACCATCTCACTCATATGTGGAATTTAAGAAGCAAAAACAAAACAAAACAAAACAAAAAACAAACAAAAAAAAAACAAGCAAAGGAGAAAAAGAGAGAAACAAACCAAGAATCAGACTATTAACTATACAGAACAAACTGATGATCACTAGAGGGGAGGTGGATAAAGGATGGGTGACATTGGTGATGGGTATTAAGGAGTGCACTTGTGAAAAGTACTGGGTGTTGTACAGAAGTATTGAATCACTATATTGTACATCTGAAACTAATATAACGCCGTATGTTAACTAATGGTAATTTAAATAAAAACTTAAAAACAGATGAGGCACAGTTGCTCACAGACTCAATTCACAGCTATGGCTGAGACACCAAGCACTGCCCTATTGTCTCTTTTGCCCTATTTTTGTAAAAGCAAAAATCTTCTGACTTCTTTCAGTTAGTGAAAACAAGTAGTAATGTAGGTCTTTCATAAAAGTGAAGTAGTGTAAACCAAATTGTGGAAAAGCAGGGGATACCCTTTGTACTGGTTCTGTGTCTCTGGAGAACCCTAATACAACCTCCTCAATATATAATTCAGTGTTTGAGCAAAAATCTTCTCCATACTCTATTTCTCTCTCTGTCTTCTCTGCCACTACCCTTGGGAATCCCATCACCACCTCTTTCCTGGATGACTGCATAGCCTCCTGCCTTGTCTCTTATATCCAGTCATGACACCTTCGGCCCATTCCCCACATAGCAGGCCAACTGATTGTTTTTAAATATAACAGGCTTGGCCATGCCCCCTGGATCCTCAAAGAAGTCCTCAGTGCCCTCCCATTCTCACTAGAGAGTAAAGACTATAGCTCTGAGTGAGACTTTGGGACCTCGCATGGCTGCCTTCCATCTGCCTCTCCAATCTCATCATGCACAAGGACTTCCCCTGGCTTCTTCTGTTTCCTTAAAAGCCTGATGGCCTTGCTAGATTCTAGGGGTCTTCACATGCCATTCCTCTGCCTGGTTTAATTGTCTTCAATGTTCTTTGCCTGACTGATTCCTACTCATCCTTCAAAATTAGGTTGGGCATATGGCTTCCTCAGGAAAGCTTTTTCTGGCAGCCCCTAGTCCCAGCCCCCTAGACTTCCCTTAGGAAATTTGACATGCTTCATTGCTATGGCTTGTCTAATGCCTCCCCCACAGAACGAGGCCCAGAGCTCCAGAAAGGTAAGACCTAGCATGTTGCTGCACTCCCTGCTGGAGCCCCATGGCCTTGCTTGAAGCAGGGACATCACCAGCTTGTGGAACATCATGTTCTGCCAGCACCTACCCCTGTATGCCCTTGTCAGTCCCAGGATTTGGGAGTGCTGGGACTGACCAGTCCACCCACTGTGCTGCTATGATTCAGTGTAACCAGTCTGATAGGAAGTGTTACCCAGCCTCTCTTTTTTATAGCACATAAAGAGTGGTGAAACTGAATTCATCACACAGTTTGAGTTCCTCAGAGAAATTAAAGTAACTGCTATTGTTGCTGCTGGCCTTGTCATTTGTAAAAACAACATATTTTGTCAATAAAAAATCTGAAGAGGGCAGAAAAATTCTGTCTACTTTCAGGCTTTGGGTTCTCACATCACTCTCCACAGAAGCACCCTGGGAAAACTATTCTGAAGCCCACTTTTCTCCCAATCCCACCTGCCTTGTTGGCACCTTTGGCAATTGTCCCAGGCCTGTCCATTTGTGGCAGGGAAGAAACTGCTTTGGGGATTGGTTTGAGACTGACAAGGTGCCCCTCTCTTTGCCAGCATCTCAGAAAAGTCATGATGTCCACTCCCAAGCTATTCCAGAGTGTGTGTGATATGCTCAGGGTTGTAATAAGGAACAACAAAGACTCTCCATTCTACGAGCAGAATGTTATAGGCTGAATTGTGTCTCAAATCCCTTCCAAATATATATGTTGAAGTCCTGACATCCAGTACCTCAGAATATGATTATATTTGGGGATGGTATCTTTAAAGAGGTAATTTAGATTAAGTGAAGTCAAAAGAGTGGGCCCTAATCCAATCTTACCGGTGTCCTTACACCCAGAGGAGATAAAGACACCGACACACACCTAGGGAAGAGCATGAGGACACAGGCAGAAAAGGATTGTCTACAAGCCAAAAGGAAAGGCCTTAGAAACCAACCCTGCCAACACCTGGATCTCAGACTTCCAACTTCTAGAACTATAAGAACCTATAACTGTGTTGTTTAAGGCATATAGTCTGTGGCATTTTGTTATGGCAGCCCGACTAAACTAACCCATTGAAGGTTGGGTTCTGGTTAGAGAATATAATCCATCAACACATTTTATTTCATTGAACACTGACTGTGAGCCATCATGCCAAATTCTGAGGAAGAACTAGGGAGGAAAAAAGTTTACATGTTCCCTGCCCTTGTGGAATTAACAGTTGGGCATGAGGAGGTATGGGGATGCTAGAGGGTTGGCCAGTCAACAAGAAAATAAAACCAAGTGACCTCCAAAGGAGACCAGCACTGTCATATGAGTGGCTCAGGGTGCAGCAATCATGGCAGACCTGAGCTCACATGATGATGGCAGCGCTTCCTGCCTGTGAGCCCTTGGCCAAATAGCATACCTCTCTGTCCTTGCTTCCCTCAGCTATCAAAGATATGTTGGCCGGATTGTCTCAGTTAATACCTCTGCAAGACCTGGCATATACTAAGTGCACAATAAATGTTGGCTATGATTATTTCCAAATACAACTCATGGATCTTCCCACTATCCCTCCATCCCTTCACTCTGTGCAGTCTCAGACCAGCTCCTCAAAGGCTTTGGTAGTAGTATGGGGTGGGCACTTAGGGAAAGGATGACAGAAAGGATCCCAAGCCACACCCAGGAGCACAGTCTATGCCCCCTGTTCCATACCATCACTCCTTTAAATTCCCGCTCCTGACTTGCCCTCACCATCCACAGGCAATCACAGCATCTTGGCCCTAGTACCTGTGATCTTGTAGTACAGCAAGTAAACAAGAAAGGGAGGCCCAGTCCCAGTAGGGACTTTGGAAGCCACGGGCCTCCCTCACGTATTAGCTTCCTTACATGGGCTAGCCTGAGACTCTGAAGTCACTGCCTAGAGTGTTTGTTTCTGACAAAAAGAGCCTATAGTTCAAAATCCATGTTCAGAATGTGACCCCATCTGTGTACTGAAGTCTGCTTGAAGAGTGTTCATTAGACTTCTCAGCATCCCCAGAAAGTTGATATAGGTCAACCTCTGTATCTATATCTGTATCTGTTATATCTATCATCTATCTATCTATCTATCTATCTATCTATCTATCTAGAGATCGATTATGGGGAATTGCTTTATGTAATTGCACTTATGGAGGCCAAGAGTTACCACAATCTGCACTCTGCAAGCTGGAGACCCAGGAAAGCTACTGGTGAAGTTCAAGTGTGAGTCCAAAGGCCTGAGAACCAAAAAGCCCATGAGAGAGTTTATTGAGTTTATCTGAACTCTGTTTCAGTAAACTCGGGTTGTCATTTTTGGCATTTAGTCTCCATATTCAATCCTCAAAGGAGGTTTTAAGTTTCACTGTCATTTTCTCAACACTGCCATGATTTTTCTTATTAAAGGGTAGATTATTTTCATTACTTGGGATTGGCCCAACTTGCACTGGTGATACCCCATGGCCATAGCTCACCCCACACCAAGGCTGGGACTGTTTGAGGCTAACACTATGCTTTCACCAAGGGGAAGCTAAGGCATCATTGCCCTCTGAATAGTTTCTGAGTCTTGCCATCGGAATTTAAGAAGCTGAGCCAAGGTGAAGCCTGAGTATTAAGCCCTACCTTCAGAAGACACAGGGACAATTCTCTCTCCCACCCCTCCTCCAACTCTGAAGCCAAGCAAGGCATCCTTTTAGCAAGAGACGCTTCTGTGAGTAACTAGGGATCAGGTGATGGGGAAGTTGCTAACTTGATTTGTGACAGACTTTACTAATCTCATCCCAGGGGGATGGGTCAAGAGATCATCTTACAAACATGAGAACAAACTTTAGGACCCAGAACACCTGTACTTCCTGATTCTAAACTGGTTTGGGCTGTTTCCTTATCTACAGTCTGACTTTTGGGGGAAAAAAAACAACAACACAAGTTTGGCCCACAATCATCAACACCTCCTGCAAATTTGGGAGTCAGCAGGGATCCAAGATCAATGAGGCCAGGACACAAGTGAATGTCATGTGCTCTTTATTATTATTAATTATCTTTTTGTACAGAAAGAGACAAAATTTAACAGCTAAACTCAACAATTATAAAAGAGAAAGAGAGACAGAAAGAGACACAGAGAGAGAATCAGAAGCAAGTGTGTTTGTTGCTCCCAGGCTTCAGTGAAATCCTGACATACTACTGAATATACAGATTTACCAGCTGACATGAATCAACACGTGAATACAAGCACAGTTTAACATGGTACCAAAATTAATCCATTTCACAGTAATCATGTCTATAAGCTCAGTTGCACATATCAGGGTTTCCACTGTCACAAACTCACAATCACAGAGTGAAATAGCAGGTGTGTTCAGGCCTGGGAAAGTGGCATCCAGAAGGGGAGACAGATTGGGAGGCAAAAGCAGCTGTGGGATTTGTTCCAATCTTGAATATCTGTGTTAATGCTTAGGCTTGGGGTGAGAGAAGGGCAGGCGCTATTCAACAGTCAGATGTCTCAGTACAGTGCAACAACTGTTGAGGCAACGAGCCCGAGGGGGTGTGCTATTTGGATATCTTTGTCAGAGAAATTCCTGGTAGAGAGACTCACCGCCCACAGCCTGTGAAAGGAAAAGCTCCCTATGTTTAATATTTGGGGGCGAACGATGGGAGTGGCCAGTCTGTTAGCAAAACATCTGCTTTACAGAATATTTAGCAAGATACACAGTTATGCTACTTTACATCGCAAGCTAGTTCACAAACTATGTTATTCATAATGTAAATAAAGGAGGAGAATGAAAAGCTGCAGCACCCAACGTTCCCACAACGGAGAGAGACCAAGAGATCATCCTATGCGGAAAGAGCCTCACACACAAGAATCACTGAATTCCAAAGCTGAAGGCACAGTGAAGGGATCCCTGATAATTTGAGCCTTTTATTTGAAAAATGTGCTCACTTTAGCTAGATCCCTCTTACACATATGACCCTGAAAATTGACTAAAGGGAAGAATATTTCAAATCTTTTCACAGAGCAAGAATCACAGATACCATGAATTATCTTAAGTTGTGATTTTTCTATAAGTTCTGAATTAGTGGGCTTCAAATTAATAGGCTTTTAGCATAGTTGCAGGCAGTCTGATTACAGTACTTTGAAATTAGCTAATTATACTGATTAGTATGAACAAAGTTCAGTGGGGAGAATGTGCTTGTTTCTGAATCACCCACAATCCTGAAATTGAGCTTCATTACTTGTCAAGCTGAAAAGCTTTAATGCCCAGCTCTCCATCTTAGCCTTGAACATGAGCATGAGAGCACACGCAAGACATAGTACACAGGCACACTCCTCAAAACACAGAGCATAGGTAAAGAAGAGAGTCTGTCTGTCTGTCTATCTGTCTGTCTCTCTCTCTCTCCCTTCCCCCCAGACAAAAGAACAATCTAGAGGCAGTGTTGTTTTTTCCTTCTTCTCATGGGATGCCATTTTGTTGTCAAAAGATCAACCCTCAGCCAGAGAGGAACCATCTGGCTCCAACTCCTTAACAAAAAGACACTTTCCTGTCCTGAATACCTCATATTCAGGCTGCCAGAAAGGCAACATCCAACCCATTGGGCAGATTCCTGTTTTCCCAAGCACCCTAAGGAATTCACACTAATGGCAGTGGGATTCACCAGCACAAAAGGAGGTCACTGGCCTCCAGGTCAGCCTGCTGGGTATTACTGGGCACCTGTTGTGCCTCACTCTTTCCCTTGTGCTTTCATTTTGAAAACCCCAGGTGATGGGGAGCAGCGCTGGAAGGACAGATTTGTGATTCTTGTTTTAAAAAGTCTTAAAAAGTTTTTGGTTGAAAACAAGCGACAGTCATATTTCAAGGAATTTTTTAAAGCCTTTTCTCTTTTTTTCTTAATGAAAAACATCTAAATAACTAGTCCCATCATTCTGAAAGTCAAGAGGCACACATTTTTCCACCAAAAAATGAAATTAAAAAAGAAAATGGTCCAGGAGTGCTCGGATCTTCTTCAGCGGCTGATACAAACAGAACAGGAACCGAAGCAGAGAACGCTGTGCCAAAAGGGCATGTGAGAGGGGGTCCCACAGGGCAGAGGCCCACAGGATGGAGCTGCTTAGTCTTCTCACAAAACTTTTCATGAAGTGAGGGCAGAGGTGGTGACTTTTCAGGGCCTGAACAGCTAATACCAGCTCTCCTTCCTCATGGCCCTGTCAAATGGCTGTCCAGCCCCAGGAGGTGACATTCTTCCCTTCAGACCGGAACCCTCCTGGTACAAATATAGCCATACACCGGCTATTGTTTCAGAAGCATATGAGAAAAGGCGACATGCACACATATACAGGCGCGCGCGCACACACACACACACACACACAAGTCCAAAAACAACAAAAATGTGGCTACTACAGATTTAGCACTGTATCAAACCAACATCCATACAAAGACAGAGTTTGAAAATATATATACAGCCAAATGTGCACCGCGAGGAGTTATGACCATTGTATACTGTATAGTCTTTTTTCTACAATATACTGCAAAAACAAAACAAAACAAAACCCAAAAAACTCCCCACAAAAACGTCCCAGAGACCACGGTGGCAAGCCCACCTGGAAGAATACTGCCAAGCACCTGAACAGAGCACAGGGCCCTAGGAGCTGCCTGTGAGATCTCCCTATAGGCCCTCGCTCAGTGCCTGAAGGACATAACATGTGCTGTCCTTCACCAGATCAGGTTCCTGCTTCCTGCTCCCTCCCATCTCCACCCAGCTTGGCAGGGAAGGGCTCAACAGATGCCAAAGGCGGCAGGCATTCCTTGGCATACTCCCTTTGGCTCTGGTCAGTGGGGCCAACGCTTGGCTCTCTTCTCAATGTGGAGAAGATATATAGGGGTGAGTGTCTTCTCTCATGCTCCGAGGCACCTGACGAAATGCTGGGAAAGCTGGGCTGGCCCCAGAGCTTTAGGCTGCCCCAGGTCCTCCAACATGACCAAACAGGACTAATCGCAGCCTCCATTGTGGTAAAGCAGGGCCTTTCTAGGCCGGAAATACATTTGTGAGGAAGGGTAGAGTGCAGTGTTAGAGGACCAGAGGGAGGAAAAGGGGAAGAAAGGAAAGGTGGAATGCTACCTGGTCAGCACCTCTGGCATCAGGGAACTCTCGGAGAAGGACGAAGGGACAGAAAGGGCAAGACCAACTGTCCAGGTTGAGACTCAACATCACATTCACATGAAGGCCTCTAATAAGACTGGTCCCCTATAAGCTACACATTTCTAGAACAATCTGCCTAAGGGAAAACTGCACTGGCTCCCTGATACTTCAAGAACTGCAAGGGCTTTAGCTCAGTCAGACTCAAATAGACCTGGGAAGTAGGGGGAAGGATGGAAAACCCCAGCCACCGAGTCAAGTTGTCCAAGCTGGTGGGCTCATGGGATAAGAACACAAGCCTCTCTACTTGAAGCATGTCCCTGGGCAAGTCCTCGGGACTGGAGGGGCCTCCAGAAGTCATCTGTGGCATCAAAGCAAGGCTGCATTCAAGGAATGAGGCCTGATGTCTACCTTAGAGAGCTGTTTTGACAGAAAGAAGCTTGTCTTTTCAGTGGGTTTTAAACTACTGTGGTTGCCAATAGACCCTGGCTATGCACTCTTTGGGGCCCCACAAAAATTTGCTACATTTTTTAAAGCACCACAGAGGAAAAATGATTTGGCACTGAGGCCAGGAGATGGACATGAAAGGGTAGGGGGAGGCTGTGTCGAGAGTCTTTTGCATGGTCACAGACAGTTAAAGGGTGGGTTACTTCTGCCCTTCTACTGTCCGAAGCCTCACTGAAAAGCAGAAGTGGACAGCCCCTGGGCCACAGAAAGGGGTTATTAAAAATGGACCGGCACCTGGCAACACTCTGGATGGGCCTTTGACCCCAGGTCACAGGATTCCCCATCTTCCTTGCCAAGAAATTTCTGAAAAGGGACACTTCAGGATCTTTTCCCCAGGTGGGCGCCATTATTAAGGAGAAATCAGTCATCTGAAGTTCAAGTTCAACTCATTGCACCTACTCTCAAAAAGTGAAGAACCCTAAAAGTTCAAAGCAAGACAGCACGGTGCTGAGGAGGCTAAGTTCATGGGTTCAATCATCCCATGCACCAACCAACCTCATTAGCAGAAAACTTCAGCTCTCTTCCCCAGCCTGTACCCCCAACCACTCAGAGGCCATGGGCTTCCCAGGCAGGGTCACCAGCATTAGTTTTCCCAGAGCTATGATGGGGCTCATGCCAGTGGGTAGCAGTTTCAGCACAGCCAATACACATCTGAAAAGCCAAGGTGTTCAGGAGGCCAAGCGCACTAGAAGAAGAACTAGCCCTCCAGGATGGCAAAGTTCATGTGGGCCTCTTGTTCAGTCTCACAGCCAGGCCCCTGCGTCTCATCCTTCACATACCCTGCCCTCCTTCCAGCTTGCTCTAGATATTCCTTTTAATCTGGTCAGGGGAGTAGGGGCGGGTGTTGGGGTAGGGGAGTATCACAGAGCTGATTTCCCTCAGTCCCCTATAAATGGCACAAGTTATATTGTTTTGTTTTATTGTGTTGTTCATTTATTTATTTGTTATTACTCTTTTTGTTTTTTCCTCAGTCCTTGTCCCTGTCCTCAAAATGTAAGCAGGACAGAAAGCACAGGACTCTTGAGGAAATGGGGTTGCTGAAGAGCTAGCTTCTCTCCCTCATCTCTGTGGCCCAGGTTTCCAATCACAGATAGGTCTCCAGCCGGCTGCACAGTCCCAAGGCCTGAGCCTATGAACATTCTGGCCACAATCAACTCATTCGGGTAATACCTTTGGCATAAGAGAAGCCAGTTCCTGATGAGAGGACAGGATGGCAGGAGCATGGGGGCTTCTGGATGAGCTGGGCTCTCTGGCCTGTAGCTCTCCCCAGGGGCTTTGACACATGTGTGTTCCCTACCCCCCTCCACCTGTCTCTGACAACTGACTTCCTACAAATCCACGGTTAGGAAATTATTTGGCAACAAGGAGGCTAAGGCTGTTTTGTGGTGGCACAGTCTTTGAAAAGTTAAAAAGAAAATATGAGACCCCTGAAAGAGGCTTTCACACCGGACAGGACATGAGTCCTACTACTTGTCCGAGCCAGGATTGGTGGCCACTATCTCCTCATACTTTGGGGGTGGGTCACTGTAAGAGACACTCGCCTCCTCACTGCTGCTCTCCTGGGGTGCAGTCACCTCCTCGTAGGACGGGGGAGGGGTGGCACTGGACAACCTGGAGAGAGAGAGCTCAGGGAGGTAGAGGGTGCTCTCGAGGCGGACCGTGGCTCTGCCCCCTCGACTGGGCCCCAGCACCACCTGTGGATTGCTCCCTACCTCCCGGTGTGCAGAGGACTCCCCCTGGCTGTGCACAGTGCCCCGATACACCATGACCCGGGGGAGGCTGTGCCCAGCGCGACTGGCTAGGTACCGGTTCTGAGCATACGAGGGGTGATGTCGGGTGGCTTTCTGCAGCTGGCACCTCCAGATGATGAACAAGGCAATGACAATCAGCAATGCCACCCCCAGAAGGGGAACCACAACATACATGGCATCTGGGCTTTGTGCAGGGTCTCGAACTGAGTAGACTGCATTCGGGTACCCCTTCCAGAACTCCATCTACAAAAGAAAAATGGCCACTTACATTTACACGCAAGAGCTCATGCCCCAGCTGAACCTCAGAGACTTTCAACAAGTCTGGTATGTTTGGCAGGGCCTGCGGCTGCTCCCCACCCTTCCCCATCTGACTGGCTTCTGAGACCTATCAGAGAGGCAATGGAATGCACCCGGGACAAAGGACAATGCTCCCAAGTGAGGAGGTCCCCACAGTGGGGCAGCTGAGACTCTAAAGACATGTTGTCTGTCCTTCTATGACCCCCGTGGCCATGCCTTAGACTGGGCTGGCTTTTCTTCATTGCTTCTGACTGGCCTGAGATACCAGGGCCTGCTCTTCTTATTCCTGAGGCTCCCTCTGCTCCCAGAAGGTAGCCCCAGGACAGTACATGCCGTTTTCTCTTTGTCCTCAAACACCTCCTTGACCTCCTCGTAGCTGCAGACCTCCTCCATGCACTCTCGCTCGATGGTACCCTGGCGCAGCTCCTCCAGGAATTCATTGGCACGAGGGAACCGTTTCAGGACCGAATGGGCATTCTTGGCCTCCAGAAACACTGAAGAGAGAGCTGCACTGAAGCCTGGAATAGGGAGGTGCCCAAGGGCTCCTTCAAACCAGACTCAGCACAGACACAGAAGCACAATGACAAAGGGTCGCAAGACACAGCCAGCAGGCAAGACACCGCCGCAGATACGATTAGCCCTTTGTAAAAGGGACAGAAGTGCTGACTTTCTGTGATGCCATGATGTACCTTCTTAGAATACCATGAACCCAACAAGACTCAGGCCTCTGGTGTTATGGGGGAAATGGGATATGAGAGGGAGGTGCATGGTGCACAGGAACAATGGACATGAAAGATTTTGAGTATTGTAGTCAACACTGAAAAAGTACCTATTATTTTTTGCCTCATCTCAAAAAGAGAACATAAGAGCCCTTATCATAAGAATTGGTTCCCCTACAGACTGATGCTGGTAACCAATACCAAATCACTCCATAACATTCTACCAGGGTGGCACTACTCTGCCTGAATGGCCACCTATGTTGTAGTCAATAGCCTAGCTCCAAACAGTCTACTTACCACAAACCCAATCTAGGCTAGATTGGAGCACTGGATGCATACGAATCTGAGAGTACCTCTGAGAAGAGGGTAGCAGGGAGAATGTAAGCCTTTGTACACTGGGCACAGATGCTTCCTGCAAAAGTGTCATTGGGTGCTAGCCATATCTACTTATTCCAAAAGGAGAGACCCAGCTAGAGTTGAGCTAAGCCTGAACTAGGTCTCCTGTCAACCAGCCCCTTGCAGCGAGGCAGGCAGGGCTTTACCGGCAAGCAGGTACCCTTCCCCACGGCCTGTCGTATTAGTTTCTCTCACAGTGGCCTGGGCAGGTGCACATCAACAAGTGAGCACCTACTGCAGAAGGGAACCAGAGTTGAGAGGGTAAAGCTGCTACCCAGCCGATGAGACAGGGGCCACAGGGACACACTTGGGACAGGAAAGCTGGAAAGGACTTGAAAAGTGAGCATGCAACTTTCCTGTGAGCCCCTGGCATGGCCAGGCTCCTCGGCCTGGCCCCTGGAAAACTCACCTGCCATCACTGCTCCCTCAGATCCAGTGTCTCACTTGCCTGGCAAAGGAGAAAAGCAGAGCCACAATTAAATCACACCCCCAAAGCCTACAGGGCACACCTTTGGCCCTGGGATGTGACCCCTACCCCTGCTGGCCTGGCCAAAGGTCAAAGCAACACCTCATGGGGCACATCACCCCCTGGGCCACTCACAGATCTATTACTTCCCGTTCTTCCCCAAAGTCTCTTTCCTGAGTTCCTTGCTTGAGGTCTAGCAGAGCCCAGAGCTAACCTTCTGGCTCTTTCCCCGCACGAACAGATTCTAAGAATCTACAGTTCCTAAGGGTTGACTTCATTCTTTAAAAAGGAGGAGGAGGAGGAGGAGGAGGAGAGAAAAAGAACCTCCTGCAAGTTTCCTTTTTCCTCACCTCTTTCAAAAACTCTTTGCACTGTTTTTTTTAAATATTTTATTTATTTCTGAGAGAGAGAGAGAGAGAGAGAGAGAGAGAGAGACAGCATAAGCAGGGGAGGGTCAAAGAGAGAGGGAGACACAGAATCTGAAACAGGCTCCAGGCTCTGAGCTAGTTGTCAGCACAGAGCCCGATGCGGGGCTCGAACCCACGAACCCTGAGATCATGACCTGAGCTGAAGTCGGACGCTTAACTGACTGAGCCACCCAGGAGCCCCAATCTTTGCACTTTTGAATTAGAAAGGACCTCAGAGAGACAGGGACTTAGGTGAGGTCAAGGAAATCAACAGTGACAGAGACAGGACACATTTTTTTGGAACTAATTTTGCTCACAATGGCAAGTCTCAAATATCTCTAGCGACAAGCATACTCCTGGAAAAAAGGGAGCACGTGTTGAAGAAGCAGGTACTGGCAAAGCTTAACATGGCAACAACAACCACCTCAAAAGTCATGGCCCAAACCCAGGTGACTCACTGTGTTTGCATGCACCAGACACAGTGCCCAGGATCTTCTGAAACTAGCTCTCTCTCCTCTCTTTGCATTAAGGAGCACTGCAGTGGAGTACCAGGATAGTGATTGGCATGATCAAAACTGAGATGCTAAGTCAATGCAAGTGTTGCCTCTAATGTGAGCTATTGCCCTCATTCCTGCTCAGGAATGATCCAGCCACTATGTAAACCATGGTCACAGCACACTGCTCTCCCCCAGTACAGACTCCCACTCACATACGTATTCCAGAGCAGTGCCGAAGCTGTCCACATCTGGGAGCAATCACCCTGCTGCTCTGCTCCCCAAGAAGAAGCTCTGGTTTTATGACTAACTGGATGTAAGACACATGAATGGTGTAACATGCTATGGCACCCTTTTTGCCTAGGCTGCCAGGAAGTTCAGCGTTAACATTATTCATCAAGCACAAACATTCTAGAAGCCCAGCTGTTGAGCACATATGCTTCCTCCTTGCAACAGGGCATACCTTTTTTGTATTCATGTGTTCAGAGTCTTATGTATTTTTAAAATATACCTTCTAATCCTTTTGTCAAACAAGTAGGGTATAACTCATAAACAAAATTAAAGCTAAAGGAAAAACAGCAAACATAACATCCATCTATGGAAACACCATGTCAAGGGGGATTTTATCTTTTGAATCCCACAACAATCCCACCCAAAACTGTCAATGAGTGAATCTGTCAACAGATGGGTCTACCATTGTAAGAAAATTTGGCCCTCAGTGTTTTCAGAGTGAAAATGGAATATTAACTTCAAATTCTGCTTCATTACGGATCTCTGGGGTTCCCCTAGGGCCAATGCCAGTCATGTGGTGAGACTGTGGGTGTGGTGTGCCTAACAACAAGGGTTTTGATTGAATTAAAAATGGAGCATCTGTATCAGGGTTTGAAAAGAATGAGTAAAGGCTGTACTAAAAGTGAAGATAGTAAAACATACGTTTCATTTTTTATCAAAGAGAACTGCAGTGTTGTTTTTGTTCATTTGGATGTGCAAAAATTACATAACAGCTTACATATAGCCACCTCTTGTCCCAAACACATCCGACTTTAGTGCATGCACACCCACACATATTATAGCCACGGATGAGTGTTCTCCTGGCACCTGCTGAAGTCATTAGTTCATTTTTAAGCCTCAAACAAGCCAGGGACTCCCCTCCAAACAGCTCACAGGGCATGGACCACTCCATTAACAATTCTGTAGTCACCATCATTGCTGCTGCTGCTGCTGCTGCTGCTGCCATGAAGCCGCCTCCCCCTCCTTCCCCAAAATTTAGCGCCTGCTTCTTCCCCTATAAATACACCATCAATAGGGCGTTGCTATGGTAACAGCGAGGAAGCGTGAGGGCTCCACGACAGAGAATGCTGCTGCAGTCACGCATGTACATGTCTCTCCTACCCCTGGTGGATACTGTAAGGCTGCTTGTAGGCCGGAGGAATTTTTAACCCACTCCCCTCAGGAACACAATTGAATCCTGAAGACCTGGAAAGGAAGGAAGGCAGGGACTGGCCACCACAAAGACCTTCCTTAACCCCAGCCTAGGCTGAAGCTTCCAAATCAACAACACTCTGAAACATCACTCCCAAAGTCCCTCGCACGGGGACAGGAGGCCATCAGAGCACCTGGTGTCCCAAGAGATGGCCTCCATACCACTTCTCCAAATCCTCGCCCTTTTCATTCCCCTCACTCAGAACTGGTCGCCAGAAAAGGCTTCTGTAATAGCCAAATCTCATGAGTCATCAACCCCCTCAGTGACATGGAACTCCCAAATTATGCTCAAACTCCAACTGTGGGCCCTCCTTGTCCCCTTCCACTCATGCCAGCTTCTAATGTGCCCATCCTTGCCCACCGTCGCCCACCAGCAGCACCCTGCCCACAAATTCCAGCTTCTGGCTCAACCAGACCTCTTCTTCTGGGTCTGCTCAAGACCCCCAACGCCTTGGCCCGGCTGGGCCTCCAGATCCTCCCCCCGACAGTGCCCCGCGCCCAGTTCAGTGGACCCGAACACCACACCATGCCCTCGGGGCTGAGACGCCCAACCCAAACGGGCTCACCGTTCTCTGGGCCCAGGAGGCGGACGCCCTGTTTGCGCCAGCAGCCCGCCACCTCGCTGCGGCGCCTCTTCCAGCAGGGCCCCTGTCCCCGCCCACCTGCTCCCGGTCGGCCAAGCCCCCAGCCCAGCCATCTCCTCCCTTCCTCCCTTCCCGCCGGCCAGCCTCCCGCCGCCCTGGGGGCTCAGTAGCCGCCCGGGCAAAGGCCAGGGCCGAGGTGCACCTGGAGCTCCCGCCCCTTGCAGCCGGGCGCCCAGGCCCTGCCGGTTACCTCGGCACCCCCCTGCCCCTGCTCTCCTCTTGGGACTCCGCCGCTGCCCGCCCCCCACGCCCCGCTGCGCCTGGTCTGGCCTCGCACCCTGCGCCACCCTCGAGCGCCAAGACCACCGTGCCCTGATCGCCAGGCCGCGATCGTCGCGCCGCACCGCGAGCCGGGCCGCCGGGCCGAGGACAGGAGAGGGGTGGGGGTGAGGAGAGCGGGCCGAGGGGGAGGGAGGACGGACCAGCAAGCTGGGCCGGAGGGGCGGCGGCGCGCACCAAGCACTGCGCGCCCGCGCCCCACTCCGCCGGCGCCGCCCCTGCCCCCGCCCGTGCCGCCGGGGGGCGGGGCCTGGTCGGCGGGCCCGGGACTTACCAAGGACCTCTCGCCAAAGGTTCTGGCGCCGTCGTGCCTCCCGGCGCTGGCCCTCGGAAGCCCAGGCGCTATGGCGGGCTGGGGCGGCCGCTCCTAAGGCCCACGCGCCAGGGGGCCTGGCGCAGCGAACCCTCCCCAACTGTCCCCTACCCAGGCTCACCTGTCATTGTGGCCAGCCCGCCCCCAGTGCCAGCCGAGAAAAGAAGGGGCTCGGGCCAGCAGCCAGTGCCCACCTAGCAGTGCTTCAGCGGGCCCGCAGAAGGGCTGGGTTCAGATTGCGTTCCGCCAATGACTGGGTGACCTTGGCTTCTTCACTTACCTCCTCCCCACCCTGTCCTCGGACGGCAGGCTTCTCTCCTGCCAAATCTGGTAAATGGGGAGAATCCTGCCTGCCTCTCGGGGCTATAGCGAAATAAAGGAGGAAATGGGCTTGGGAAACTCTTAAGGCACAGAAAGGGGAGAGGAAGGGGAGCGCGGGAAAGAGATGGGGGGGGGGGAGAGGGGGCTCAGGAGGCCGCTCTGTGAGAGGTTAAGCATGACCAGACGCTGGTAGATGACACTAGTCCAAGTAGAACCACGCGAGGAGGTGGAATGCTAACGGAGGGCAGGACGGTTCTGGGAGAGCTCAGGGTAGGGGTCTGCCAAAGCTTCCGAGGAGGGATCCAATGCACCATGCTAGGTTTTCTGGGTTCTTTTTGTTCTCTGCAGCTCTGGAGCCCACCTTGCAACTGGAGTGGGCGCCCCCTTACACACCCCTTTCCCTATTTTGGTGTTTTGGGCAGAATGATACCTGACAGGTATGCCCATAACTACCCCCCACACCCATTCCAGGCAGAGAAACACCAACCTGCCCTGCCTCCAGGTACATAGAAAATAGGAGGAAAGGCCTCCATCATCCCAGACATCTTCCAGTCCAGCTCTCAGAGCTGAACAGTCCCTCTGTCCCTCCCTGTCCCTGCCCTTCCCTCTCCTTCCCCTTCCCCCACTCCCAATGGCGCTTTCCCCTCCATCTCTGCCGCCTGTTTTCAGAGTCTTCCCCTGGCTTGCTTGCTCTTGGAGGGCTGCAGGAGCCCTTTTTTGCCCAATACAGTCCCTCTATGCTCTCCTGGGTGAAGGCAGGAGGGCCACACCCCCTGACCTGTGGGGCAGGCTTTCACAAGAAAAAAATCAAGATCACTTGGGGATAAGAATGGGGCTCCTTTGAGGCCCAAAGGGTTGTGTGTGTTGTAGACCTCCCCTCAGTTCAGGGGGAGAGAGCTTGGGCCCTGGTTGGTGAGAGAAGTGGTTTGGATCTCTTCAGAAACTGCCCTCCTTGTCACCTAGTCCACCACCAGGTCCCCATTCCAATCTTAACCATGTGTACAGGCAACTGCACACAACTTTCAATATGTGAGGCTAGGGTCTGTGGTTTTTGCACTTCTCCCAGCACCCTTACCCAAGCTTCTAGTTCCCTCCCTGTCCAGAATGCCTTTCCTCCCACTATCAGCCTCCGTGCACATGCTTTCATTCTTCCCACATAGCTCAGATGACATCTGTACTCAGGTCGTGAGGGATTCTCCGCCCCCGCCCATGCTGAGTGTTCCATTCTCAGCACTTTGTCTGCAGATGCCAAGGGCAGGAAGGGTGAAGAGCAGCCCTTCTGCAGCTTGCTGCCTGCTTCAACTCTTCACAGATCAGCTGTGATCCTGAGCAAGTGACTTAACCTATCTGCATCTCAGTTTCCTCATCTGTCAAAGGAGAATGATGATTATGGTACCTCCCTCAAAGGTGGTGAAGAGGACAAATTGGATAAACACATCAAGTGTGCCTGGTGCTGAAGTATGAGCCTAACACAGGTCAGCTTTTGCTGGCAGCCAACTGTATTAAGTTCATTCAGTTGCTCACCTGAGCTGCACCTTTGCCTCCTCTATCTTGGGGTCAGGGACCTTATTTTTTCATGTGTCCCTCGCATCCAACACAGAGCCTCATCCACAGCAGGCTTACCAAATGCTTATAGTGCTGAGGTCGGAGAGGCCCAGTTGATGTGAGGAGCTGGACTGAGTGTCAGTCTTCAACCTACCACCAAGATGTTGTCCCCAACACCAACAGCAGCTGATACCCTTACTTCCTCCCTGAATTAAACCTGGGTCTTGGCTACTTCCAGACCTTGGCTTCCTCAGAAGTCTTTCTAACTCCCCTCAGAAGGGCTCTAGGCATTTCCAGGGACCACCTTGGGAGGGCTTAAGGCTTCCATCCTCCCCACAACTGCTTTCAGATCTTGGACTGAATGAACAGCCCCTGGTCTGCACCAGGTGGGAAAGGCTTGGTCACTAGCTTCTCTGCCTTGGCTAGGCATGTGGCAGGTTGGTACACACCAGGGGCTTTTTTTGCCAACCAAATTGCACTTCCCCCAGATTATTGGTGCGGTCCAGATCCTCATTATCCAAATTCTAGAGTGATGCCATAGTCTCCCTGTGAGCCTTCACTCTCTCTCCTCCATCTCCATCACACCCAACATGTACCCTTCCGTTATCTGCTACACTGGTGATCTCAATAAACATACCTTGGCACACATCCAAATCACGTACGTAGAGCACAAAGGATTGTGGGAGGGCCTACCTCTAAAAAAGTGTAAAAAGAGTGTACAGTATAGTTGCTAATAATAATAAAATATGGCAAAAGGCAGACCACATTTCAATAAAAATTCCCAGTACAGTACAAGAGAAAAGGCCTTTTATCCAATTTTCTCCAAACTTCTCACCTGCCTCCATTCCTGACCCATATCCCATCAGGCAGGACCAACTTCAAGGGTGCATTCTCTGTACTTGGTTGAAGGTTCTGCTGTCTCCATCTTGAAATTCTTTTTGAATATTTTTTGAACAAGAGACCTGCATTTTCGTTTTGCACTGGGGCTCACAAAGTATACAGGCAATCTTGCCCATAGGATCAACATCCTTGATCCTATCCCAGCATCCCAACCACTCTACTGCTCTTCTGACTCCTCTCCTCCTCCCATCTGCAAGCCATGGCCTGTCACTCCTTTCCTCACCTCCCAGCTGCACTGATTCCATTCCCTTCCTCCACACGGCCTGGCCTTAACCCCATCCTTGTGACTCTTCCTTTGGTGGAGACAAGTACCCTCTTCCGGCCTCCTTCATTTTTGGCACCTCATTCTCTACCCAACCCTCATCCATCTCAGAATTGAACTCTGCTTTGAACTCTCCTGCCCCCCTTCCCTTTATATCCTTACCAAGCCTCACCACATCCCTGAATTTAAATACTGATCCTTAGCCCATAAGACCCCAATTCATCTTTGCACATTGATTAACCAACTAATCAAGTATCATGGGCTAAATTGTGCCCTCCCCAATTTACATTGAAGTCCTAACCCCCCTTACCTTAGAATGTGACTGTAATTGGAGAGAGGGTGTTTACAGAGGTCCTTAAGTTAAAATGAGGCTATTGAGGTGGGCCCTCCTCCAATCTGTCTGATGCCTATATGAGAAGAGGAGATTAGGACATAGGCACGCATATGAAAAACCATGTGAAGTCACAGGGAGAAAGCAGCCATCTACAACCCAAACAGAGAGGCATCCGAATAAACCAACTCTGACAAATCTTTGATCCCAGACTTCTGGCCTCCAGAATTGTGAGAAAATGAATTTCTGTTGTTTAAGCCAGCCTGTGGTACTTTGCCATGGCAGACCAAGTAAAGTAAGACATCAAGTATTTACTCAGTGCTATTATGTGCCAGCTAGTATTCTAGGACCTGGGATTACAGGAGCCAATAAAACAAACAAAAGGTCCTGCCCTCCTGAAGTTTAGAGAAGAAAACAAAGAAGTCAAAGATATGGGATGTTAGGTAGTGATTGGTGCTATGGAGAACAATGAAACAGCAAAGGGTCTTGGAGTACGCAGTATATAGATACAGTGGTTAGGGAAGACCCCACCACCTGTGAGGAGATGGCACCTGAGTCAAGAGCCAAAGGATTTCAGGGGCCATAATGCTCTAGGTTGTAGGATCCAGATGTGCCAAAGCCTTGGAATCAGGGGGATGCCTGGCGCATCCAGGGGGCAGCCAGGAGGTTGATGTGCTGAAGAGGAGGGATTGAGAGAGGAGGGCAGTGGGGATGAAGTCAGGGAAGCCACAACAGAGGGTGACAAGAGATTGTGCAGGGCCTTGCATCCCATTGCGAAACCTTTGGCTTTTAGAGTGATATGGAGAGACCTTGAGGGTCCCTGTGATGTGATATGTATTTTCCTACAAGTGATCACTCTGGCTGATCTCTAAGATCAGGTTAAAGAAAGACAAGGGTTGAAGCAGGGAGACTATTTTGGGACTCTTGAAATAATCCAGGTGAGAGACAATGGGGTTTTACACCAAGTGATGCAGTGGAGGCAGTGAGAGGTAGGCAGATGTTGGATAGGTTTTGATGACAGAATGGTATTAGGCTAAGGCAGAAAGACAGGAATCAAGGACAGCTCTCAGTGTTTTAGTCGGAGGAACAGGAAGGATGAAGTTACGGTAACTGAATTAAGGAAGACAGTGAAAGTCAGTTGGATGGAAGAGTGTGAAGTTCAGGGGCAACATCAGGGCTGCAGGTATAATTGGAGAATTAATACTCAGTATTAAAAATCATGAGACTAGATGAGGTCAGCCAGGGAGACTGTATAGAAAAAGCAAAGCAACCCAAGAACCAAGCCCTGAGTAGCCCAACATTTAGAGGTGGGACAGATGAAAAGGAACCAGCAAATAGAGACCGGGAAAGATGGAGCAGCAAGGTGGGGGGAAGACAGCAGAGCATAGTCCCAACTGAAGAAAGTGGAAAATTGATCACTTTCTTCAGTGGAAGCAGAGATTGACCAATTCTTCAAATCCCACTGACTAGACTAGTAAGAGGACAAAGAATTGATCACTGTTTTTAGCAACGTGGAGGTCATTGGTGGCCTTTGAGAACAATTTCCATGGAGATGCAGGAGTGTAGATGTGGATCAGAGTGCTTTCAATCAAGAGTAGGAAAAGAGAAATTGGAAACAGCGCTGACTGACAACTCTTTTGAGGAGTTAATCTGTAAAGGAGAGCAGAGAAATAGTAGAGTGGTGTTTGTAGGAATATGAGGGAACAAGATAAAAGTATTTTATTAGGGGTGCCTGGGTGGCTCAGTCAGTTAAGTGTCTGACTTTGGCTCAGTTCATGATCTTGCAGTTCATGGGTTTGAGGCCTGCATCAGGCTCTCCGCTGACAGCTCAAAGTCTGGAGTCTGCTTCAGATTCTGTGTCTGCTTTTCCCCTGCTTCTTGTTCTCTCTCTCTCTCTCTCTCTCTCTCTCTCTCTCTCTCTCCCTCCCTCTTTGTCAAAAATAAATAAAACAATTAAAATGTTTAAGTATTTTTTTATTTTTTTTATTTGTTTTTTTAATTTCTGAGAGAGAGAGAAATGGCGTGAGCAGGGAAGGGTCAGAGAGAGAGGGAGACACAGAATCTGAAGCAGGCTCCAGGCTCTGAGCTAGCCATCAGCACAGAGCTCAACGCGGGGCTCGAACCCACGAATTGTGTGATCATGACCTCACCCCAAGTCAGATGCTTACCGACTGAGCCACCCAGGTGCCCCTTAAGTATTTTTTTTAATATGGGAGAAATTACAGCATGGTAACACATTTATATGCCAATGGACCAGAAAAGAAGGAAAAAGTTGATGCAGGAGAAAGATGCACAGATGCAGGGAGGAGGGAGAGGTGATGGTGGAGCTTGGAGCAATTGTCTTCTGGTGGCTTCTCTTTTCTTGATGAAACAGGAAGCCAGGCTACCAGCTGGGAGTGAAGGTAAGAGAGGCATATCAGTGGTTTAAGGAGAAAAGGCTTGAAACAGTGTTCTGGGAGGCAGGAAGCCTGGATATTCTATGGAAACATAGCATGATTGCTGGGCTGCTTTAAGGGTCCACTTGAGGTTAATTTAAAGTGTAATTACTCAGCATGTCTCCGTGCTTTCCACCAGCCACGTTCAGTCTCAGGGGTGCAGACCCAGAGTAGATGGAAAGCTGGATTTTAGCTGGGTTGAGTTTTGCTACATAAAAATAAAGAAATGGCACAGGGACATGGGAGTTTCGTGTGGATTCTCGGAGGAAATGATGATGATGATGATTAATCATGGATTAATGGGTAAGGAGAGAAGTAAGGATAGAGTCAGTGTTTGGTGAATGGCAGTGAAAAAAAAAAAACCCAGTAGCATTGTCCAGTGGAGTTCTTATAGTACTAAAAGAAATGAGCTGGATTTCAGAGAGTGGGATATAATGGAGATTATGGAGATGTGGTGACAGATAATGGCAAGCGCTGAGGATATGACCACAGGCATAAGGAGGAGGGAAAGAGTATTGGTGGAGAGTAGGTCAAGAGACTGAGATACCAGGGGTTCGAATCATTTCTGCGGATATTGAGATCACCAAGAATGTATATATTTAATCGCCTCTTATACCAGACCCCTTGAAGCCTTATCTCCTTCCCAGTCTCTTCGTCCATTCCTCAGTTTCATTGTGAACCTGAGAGGCATCCCATTCCTGAGTCTCATCTGTCCCCAGAGCTTCCCTCCTCCCTCAACCTCACTTGTCCTGAAGGTCACCTCACTACTGAGCTTACACCCTAGCATGTGCCGGATCCTATGTCCCAATGTATCATACCTTCCCTGAGCTTTGCCCCTGAACATTTAACTGAGCACCTACCATGTGCCAGGTGCTATGCCTGGTGCTGGTGACATAAAGGTGAGTCAAACACACCAAGGTCTGTTCTGCTTCCATTCTGGTTGGAGAACAGAAACAATAAACTACAAACACAGAGGATACTTAAGAAGGTAGTTGGCACAGGTAAAATAGAGGGAAACAGAGCTGGGAATGGGGACCGGGGAACCAGGTTGCCCTGCTTCTAACCCCTGCCTAGAGCCTCCCAGTCTGTGGGCTGCTCACCCCAGGACAGCTCATGGTGATGATGTGTAGCTTCATCCATGCCCCTAGAGTCTGCCCACTCCAACCCCAGCAGTGACCTTCACGTCTTTCTTGGGCTTGACCCTCAGATCAGCCCCCAATAACGTCTCTGATTCTCATCTATTCCTCAACCCTCACCTGAACTTTATCATTGTGCTTCATATGTTCCCCAAGTTTCATGTTGTCTAGAGTCTTTCTTCTTCTGTAAAGTTCTCCTAGCCCTGACCTTCTCTCCTTCACGGAGCTTCTTCTGACTCTGTCCCTCAGCTATACCCCCTCCTGAATCGAGAGCCAATCTGGACCTAGTCTATATGGGTCCTGAGCCTCAGTATCTCCTACCTCGCTCCTATTCTAGATTCTGCCTTCCCAGTTGGTATTGGACTGCCTGTCAGCAATCAGCTCAAGTGCTGAGAATCCCCCTCCATGTGGCCCAGCAATTTCTTGTGGAGACAGGGTCTGAGTGTTCAGGGTCCTGGAAGTTTAAGGACAGCCAAAGAACTGCCCAAGATTGGAGGCTAGTCTTTCCCTAATGAGTAAGGAAAAGTTCTCTCAGTGGCTTAAAGGTCCCTGGCACCTCTGCCCTGGCAGTGAAATTTCTCTCCCTTTCCCTAGGTAGTCATCATCCCTTTGGCCATCTTCCCTGATGGGAGGGTAGAGGAATCTCTACCCTCAAAGATAATGTCTACTTCTCAAAGATTATGCTGCACAAGATTGAGGAACCAAGGGTGGGTCTGGGTGGCCATTAACTAGCTCATCACAACCACACATCCCTTCTGTCCCAATATACATGCACACCCACGCACACACCCCACTCCAGGAAAAGATGCTTAAGCAGATAAGGGACCTAGGCCTTGGCACATTTCATTTTCCCTACTGCCACCTCCTGGACACTGTGGACACTGTAGCTATGACCATATCCCCCTGCTGGTGCATTACTTTCCTATGCCAGGCCTCTCTGGAAACCATTATCTATCAATCATACTTGAGGGCTCCAAACTGAGGTCCAAATACATCCCTTGCCCCTGACTCTTCTGTTTGTGAGTGGGGAGCCAGAATCTTGCCAGTTTTCAGAAAGGGACTGAGCCTCCCAGAGTGACTGCCTGATTGGAATTTTCACCAAGCAGCAGAGGTGCCACCAACCACCAGCCTCTGTTCTTTGGGAGCAGACACTTAAGGGAGAGAACACTGATGAAAGATATGAGAGGCTAGAGGCCAGATGACAACAGCTTTTGGTGCACTCACTATGCATAGGTATGTTCTAGAGGCTGGGGTCATAGCAGCGAATCAAGTCAATGGAAGGCCTTGTCTGCATGGGCGTTCAAGACAACACATTAACAAAAAAGCACAATATAATGTTCCATAAAAGCACAATATAATGTTCCATAAAATCCAAGACGTCATCAATTGCATGACCTAGCAATTAAGCCATGACACAACACTTCCTTACCACCTAAAAGTTTTATTTTGTACTTATTAAAAGAACTCTTTTGGGGGTGTTGAGTGGTTCAGTTGGTTAAGCATCAGACTTCAGCTCAGGTCATGATCTCGTTGGTGATTTTGACTCCCACATCGGGTTCTCTGCTGTCAGTAGAGATCCTCTGTCCCCATCTCTCTGCCCCTCCTCTGCTTGCACTGTCTCTCTCTCAATATTAAATAAGCATTTTTAAAAAAAGAACTTATTTGCCCGAATCAGACATTGAATTTTATCACAGATATCTCAGGTGCTTGCATAAAAAGGAAAATATAAAGCAAAATAAATCGGTTAAAGTAAACTTGCTGCCATTCAGAGGCCAGCCCTCCTGAATCATTTTTTGACCAAGAGTTATAGATGGCAGTATTGTTCTCTGTGCTATCAGGAGTGTTGGGGAGGAGTCCTTTCTTTAAAGAATGTATTGTTTTTTAAGGCTGCAGACCCTAAATCATGCTTTGCAATTCCCAGGGGCTAGTCCACTTTGGACTCCTGCTTAGAAAGTGTAACTGATCACATTTGATTTACCACCTCAGGCACCACTCTCCACCCTGTGCCATAGCCATTGGTTCCTAGAAGTTAAAGAAGTGAGTCCCTATTGTCTCAGGGATTTCCTCTCAAACACCAACATTTACCTTGCAAGTTTTCATGTTGGCATTTTTGATTGGTGCGTGGCTGGCAGCGTTGTAGATGAGAGTCATATGGATTTCAGAGGCTGAAATGTGAATGAAATTAAAAAAAAATGTTCGTCTTAGCATTTCAGATGATGATAAGGCCAATGGAGAAAAATAAAACAGGAAGGGCTAGGGGGTGAAGGATTGCAATTTTCAATTGGCTAGTTGAGGAAGAATTCACTGATAAGTAATATTTAAGCAGCATTTAAAGCAGGTAATACAGATAGCTGTATAGAGAGCAGACTATTCTGGAAACAGGAACAGCAAATGCAAAGGTCCCGAAGCAGGAGTGTGTTTTGCATCTCTGAGGAACAGGGAGCACTAGGGAGGGCTCAACCATGGCATCTGGGCAATCTTGTACATCTCCACACAGGCCAGGTAGGCAAAGATCAACTGCAGTTTGACTCAAGTCTCAGTGGAAGGCCCCATGATCCTCTCAGGAGCATTAAAAGATGGATGGTTTTGTGAGGAGCTGATGCAAGACCCTTCCTTATCTGCCTTTCCATCTGGTGCATCGCTGCCATGAGGGAGTTTTTCATCCACTTCCCTGGTTTCAGTGAGGGATAGGAGTTTCCAATGTATTCTTTCTCCACCTTTGGGGACAGTGCCAACTATGCCAGTGCCTTACTGAAGTATGGAATTGGCTTCTAAGTGCCAGAGCATACATCTCATGTATTGCCTGGAGTGCTTTCCTTCAGAGCACCTGCCACTCCCTGCCTTTTTACTGATTCATTCATGTTTCCTTGCAGCCTGCCTGCCTCCCCCACATGACTGTAGTCCAGATTCCTTCTTCCTTTTCTAATCTCATTTCCACACAGCCTAGGAATTATACTTTTTTTTTTCAATTCTGATCATAAAACATGCTCTCATTGTGACAATTTGTATATATTGTATTCCTGGTTTTCACTCCACAAATACTATTTTATATTATTTAGTTCATACTATGTAAAGACTTTTTAAATGTCCTTTGTTTGTTTTTATCTAATTATGAAAGCCATAGTATTCACATTATTAAAATATTATGGCAAAACATACATACAAAAGATAGAAACTTAAAGTCACCCCTAATCCCACCACCTGGTGAGAATCACTTCAGTATTTGGAATCTATCCCTCTGATGTTTTCTCTCTCACACACAAAAAGGAATTGTGAGCTCTTTTCCCTGTCACTGCAACACAGAGTAGGACTGAACTAATATGTCCTTATTTCAGACTTCTCTCCCGCTTCCTACTGCTACTGCTCTCTTTTCCATTGTAAGCAACGCTGTTATGGTCTCAGTGGTATACACATCTTTGGCATTTGACCATTTTCTCCCTTTGTTGTTTCATGCTAGAAAAGGCCTTCTCCACCCCCAACTTTTTAAAAAAATTATTATTTTCACTGTACATTTTTATGTTTTCATTAGTTACCATGTAAATTTTTAATATGTCTGGAATTGAATTTTCTTTAAGACTTAAACTAGGGATTAACTATGTTTTTATAACTGTCTAATATTTGTGGAACACCATCATTTCTCTACCAGTGTTAGAGAAAAGACAAGGCTTAAGGGGCTAGAGCCTCTACAGTTTCCATTAACCGTCCCCCACCTTGCATTTCTCTATATGGAATATTTCCTGAGCCCTGGAGTCCTCTCTCATCCCCCTCCCTCCCCGCACCCCACCCCGCTGCCAAAGATTCATCTCTAAAGCAACTCCACACTGAAGCACCAGTTCTACCATGTCTTTTTTTCTGTATCATCAGCTCTGCTTCTGGTCTACTCCATTTATCTTTTTAGGTTAGTCACACAGTGTTAAGGCCATGTTAGCTCTAATGCACTGTCAATATGTGGTGGATCAAGTACCCTATCACCTCTTGCTCCCAGTCATTTCTATTTATCACTCCCCCAGTTTCATTATTGCTTACTTATGCCTCTGTTTAAACTCTAGAATAGTTTCATAAAGTTACCGAAGAAAAACTATGCCACTGTTATCTTGGTTGTAATTGCTTTACATTTATAGATTAAGTTGGGGGAAAACTGATATCTTTACAATACATTTTTTTTTTTTCAATTAAGCTCTTGATATTTCTCGGGACACCTGACTGGCTCAGATGGTAGAACATGCAACTCTTTTTTTTTTTTCTTTTTTTTTTTTTTTTTCAAATAGTTTATTGTCAAATTAGTTTCCACATAACACCCAGTGCTCATCCCCACGAGTGTCCTCCTCCATGCCCATCTCCCCCTCCCCCCCACATCCATCAGTCCTCAGTTTTTGTCAGCATTCAAGAGTCTCCCATGGTTTGCCTCTCTCCGTCTCCTCCACCATTTCCTCCCTTCTTCTCCCCCTTGTTCCTCAGTTAAGTTCCTCCTAATCCTCCTATACGTGCAAACATATGGTATCTGTCCTTCCCTGCCTGACTTATTTCGCTCAGCATAACACCCTCAAGGTCCATCCATGTTGCTACACATGGCCAGATTTCATTGTTTCTCATTGCCGTGTAGGATTCCATCGTATAGATAAACCATATCTTCTTGATCCATTCGTCCGTTGATGGACACTTAGGCTCTTTCCATGTTGTGGCTATTGTTGAGAGTGCTGCTACGAACATTGGGGTACATGTGCTCCTATGCCTCAGCAGAACATGCAACTCTTGATCTCAAGGTGGTGATTTCAAGCCCCACATCGGGAGTAAAGCTTACTAAAAAAAACAAAAACAAAACAAAACAAGGTCTTGGGATTTCTCTTTACTTTCATATATCTTGTGTGATTTCCCTCAGTAAGGTTGTCTAGTTTTCTTTTTATAGGTTCTGCATATGCTTAATGTTTTATGTATACTATAAGTATTCTACTATACACAGCATATATTATATGTTAACATATATAACATACACGTTTCTTACAGTTGTGACTGGGATTTTTTTCTGTCTGGTTAATGCTGGTGTGTAAGAAAGGTACAAATTTTTTAAAAATTATGTTGTATTCATCTACATTGTTAACAACATTTCTTAAGTTTTTAAGTAGGCATGGTATTTGCAAATAATGATAAATGTGTCTTTCCTTTCCAATATGCGTGCCGTTTGTTGCCTGTCCTGATCCTACTACAATGTCCTATCCTTGGCTTTCATGGTATGTGTACCAGTATTTCACCTACCATTGGTAGATTAAATATATTTAATGTATCATGCTGAGGAAGAATCCCGTTATTCTCAGTTCACTACTATTTGTTATTTTAATCAGGAGCAGAGTAGAATTTGATTAAATAATGTTTGTTTATTTGCAATATTTTTTAACGGATACAAATTCATTGCATGGGGGTTTCAAATGTACTCAACAATTCCTCAGGTAATTGGAGGCTTAGGTTGTTTGTTTTTCACTATTGTGAATGATGCTGTAAATAGTAAATGAAAAAAATTGAATAAATATGCCTTTTCCTCTTCTTCTCCTCCTTTTTTTTCTTCTCCTTCCTCCTCTTCCTCCATCATCATTGTATCCTCCTCCTCCCCCTCCTTCTTCCCCTTCTCCTTCTCATTCTCCTTCTTCTTCTTCTTCTTTACATAAACAGGAAGACAACCAGATGACCAGGATTACCAATTAGCTCTATGTCTACGAGATGGAGGCTGTGGTTTCAAGTGTGCTGGTCTTTCTGTTTCACACATGCTTGAATTGTTTGGAAAGCATCTCCAACAGCTATGTTTGGGTTAAGTTTAGAGTAGGAGGTACCTAATACAGAGTAATCTATTCCTTTTTAGACTTTTATTCATTTTTTTGATGTAATTCAAATCAATAAGTAACCACTGGATTTTTATTGTAAATCAGGGGTGATATGGATTACGGAAACATTCTACCCAACCTCTACTTTCACTATGTCTTCATGTGAGTGAGAATTTCTTAAAAATAGAATTATGGGTCCCTAGCAATAACATTCCTTGTTAAAGAATATGAACCTTTAAAGAGTCTGACTCTGAAGAACTGAGTTGCTATACAAAACATTGTAACAAATTCCAGTGCATAAAAGTGCTCATTTCAGCTCACCCTTTCCAGCAAGAAACATTGCTACTTTTTTTTTTTTTTGGTAAAAATGTTAAAATATTTCATTGTTTTGGATTATATTTTTACCATGCTTATATTTTCACACATTCATTCACTATTTTCCTTTTCTGTGAATTATGTATTCTCTTATTTCTCTGCTGCAAACTTAGTGTTTTTCTTATTAATTCACATATGCTTTTTGCACATTAGGTACACTGATTTATAGCACATATTTATGCTCTTGCTTACCCTTTACTGTTGCTTATCGTTTTGGCATACATACATTTATTATTTTAATGTAGATAAATCTATTATTTTGTTTTTCCTTTGCAATTCTTTCCATCTTTTTTAAACATAGAAAGCCCCACCCACACAGGAATTAGAAAGATACCTCATACGTTTTATCTTTTTTTTTTATGGCTTTGAAGTTAGAGAAAAACATAAATCCAGAAGCCTAGAAGGGATTGGAGCTCATAGAGTGAGGTAGGCTTATAGCACTCATAGCTCCCAAGCCTTTGCCATTACTGTTTCCTCTCCTTGTAATGTCCACCCTCCTCGCCACTTTCTCTAACTGGTGGCATTCATTTGGAGGCGAGACACAGTAGAAGCCTGTGTGGACATTCCACTTCTAGCTAGAAATTATCTCTCCATCATTTTTACCTCTACCTAATACACCAGTACTTGCTTCCTTTAGAGTATGTCCTCCATTTCCACCCTATGCCTTGGACTCTGGAGAGAGTGAGGAGTCAGTCTCTGCCCCACTTTGTGATATAGTTCAGAGGTGAGGGCAGAAGCTAAATTGTTATTTATTCAATATGGGTAAGTCTATTTACTTACTTACTTATTCAACAAAATAGTACATGAGTAGACATTGAGATGATTTGCATTGTTATGAGAGTTTATAACAAGAGGGGATTTTAGTTAAGACAGTGCACTAAGATTAGAGCAAGAAACAAAAGGCATACATATTGGAAATTATACATTGCAAAAATGTATCATTTTTGTAAATTCTATAGTTGCCTGCTTAGAAAGCTAAACTGTTATGGAGTATGTGAGATGATCGTGGGAGCCTTAGGGACAGAGAGCAGTAGATGGATTCCAGGTCAATTTTGGAAGTAAGCCCAACCAGATATGCATATTGCGTGGACGTGCAGCGTTTGAGAAAAGGAAGTAGTTCAGAGTGACCCTGAGTCCATTGGTTGGTTAGAGTGCCACAAACTGGGGCTGCCATAACAAAATACCATATAATTAGGTGGGGCTTCAACAACACACATCTATTTCTCACAGTCCTGGAGGCTATCAGTCCAAGATCAATGTGCTTCAAATGTGGTCCTTCGTGAGGGCCCTCTTCTTGACTTGCAGATGGTTGCCTTTTCACTGTGTCCTCGCATGACCTTTCCTCTATGTGCACACAGTGAGAGAGGCATCTCTGGTGTTCTTCTTCTTATAAAGACACCAGTCTTATTGGACTAAAACCCCCACCCTTTTGACTTCATTTAACCTTAATTACTTCCCTAAAAGTCCTCTCCTCAAATACAGTCACAGTGGGGTTTAGGCTTTCAACACATGAATTTTTTTTTTTTGCGGGGGGGGGGGCATGTAATTCATTCCACAAAAGTGGGTTATACAAGAAAAATGTATTGCCTCATAGTTCTGGAGGCTAGAAATACAAGATCAAGATGTTGGCATGATTGGTTTCTTCTGAGGCTGAGAGAGACAATGTGTCTCCCACCTCTCCCTCAGGTTCTGGTTATTTGATGAAAAGAAATTGGCATTACTTGAAGTATAGAAGCATCCCCCCAATCTCTGTCTTTATTTTCCCATTGGACTATCCTTGTGTGCACACTTGTGTTCAAATTTCCCCTTTTCATAAGAATACCAGTTTTATTGGCTTGGGGACCTTCCCTACTACAGTATGACCCCATCTTGACTAATAACATCTGCAATGACCATATTTCCAAATAAGGTTATATTGTGAAGTACTGGGTGGTTAAGGTTTCACCTTTTGAATGTTTGGGGGACACAACTCAATCCATACACCAGATTTCTGGCTTAGAGACTTAGACGAATGAGGGTCCTATTTACTGAAAGAAGGAATACTATGGGGCAGGCTTCTAGGATCTGAAAGGCTTTATTTGGGGCATAGTAAACTTGAAATGCCAATTAGGTAGCTAAGTTTTGAGATATAAATTGGGAAGTTGCTTATGAGTCTGGTTCAGTAATGGAAGGTAGTGTGTGTGTGTGTTTGTGTGTGTGTGTGTGTGTGTGAGTTAAAACTATGGGACTGGATGTGATCACCTAGGGCACGGAAGGAGGTAGAGCAAAACCTAAGATCGAAGTTCTGTGCCCTTTAGTATTTAGAAGTCAGGAGGAAGAACCGGCAAAGGAGAGTGAGAAGGAGCAGCCAGTGACATAGGAGATGGGGGCAACAGAAGAGAGGTACCATAGTATCTTAGAGAAGGGAATGTTAACAAAAAGAAGGCATTGTCAAGTGGGTCAATACTGCTGAGATCCAGAGTAACAACATTAGGGCATAGAAGGGCAGAGTGAACTTGACAAGATGGAGTTCATTGGCAACCATGGTAACAGCTATTTCAATGGTAGGACCTGAAGCTGGGTCTGAGCATGTTGATAATACACTGGGGGAGAGAGAGGAAGTGGAGATAGTACTCATAGATAAGTGTTTGGAAAGGGAGCAGAGAAATGTGGTACTTGCTGGGGAGGGATGTGGGAGTCAAGGGATGAGTTTTGTTCAAGACAGAAAATATTACAGCATGGTAATGGTCAAGTAAAGAGGGGCAATCCGATGATGCAGAGAAGGGGCACGTGGGAAGGGATTGCATTAAGAATGCAGAGAAGGCATTGTCCTTATAAAGGAGAAGGCCTACTTCCATCATTTTAGCTTGAGGAAAGGAAGAAAGGTTGAGTACATAGGAAGGCAGGTTAATAGGTGTGGTTATGGGATGATGGGGGAATTTCCATTCCGTGCTTTCCAATTTCTAAATCAAATACAGATAAGGTAAGCAGAAGGGAAGTGGGAAGACAGGAGGACCTTGAGAAAGCAAGTCACCATTCTGAGAATGGGACTGGCAAACACAAAACATGGAAGTCCTTCTGAGCATGGAAGTGTGCCTGGATGCGGTTAAGGATCATAAATCTATAGTAGTGCACAATCTGCCAGCTTGTGTAATTATCTCTAGAGACACAGAGACACTTAAGTGCAGGCACACAGAGGACAACTAGTAGGATTCATGCAAAGCTGGGGGTTTGTCAGTGATTGTGACGAAGGAATGAAGGGATAGGAATGACTACATGATGGACCGTGAGTCTGAAGGCACTGGGGAGTAGAGATGTTAGAGTAGTAAAGGGCTGGACTGAAGTCTTGAGAATAGCATTTTGCTGAGCATAGGATCTGGCCCTGAAGTAGGTGTTCAGGAAATGTTTAGTGGATTTGGTCACAAGGGAGGCCACTGGGGAGGTGCAATACTACAACTATACGCCAGGGGGCAAGAGACGACAAGAAATGAGTCCAACCAAGGCCCGCTAGTTTGAGGGCCTGTGGCCAGAACTCCAGTGACCCTTCTGCCTGCTCTAACTTCTCTCATGCATGGGCATGAATGATGTTGCCTACCAAGCGGGAGCCTATTGTTGGTACCACCAGATGGCTGGTGCTGAGGTGTATAGGTCAGGAACAGAAGAAATCAAGAGCTACAAGACACAGATAAGGGAAACATCTTTCATTCATATGAGTCCTGTTCTCCTGGCCCATGTCTGGGTTTTGTCCAATGCGTAGGCTTGAGAAACCACAGTAACAGACTCTGAGTATTCTTGGGCACCCTAAGGTATGGGAATCTGACACCAAGAAGCCCGACCTATGTGCTGGCCCTGAAGAGCCATCAAACCTTCTTCTTGAGGCTAGTACCATTGTATGTAGCCTCATAGGCTGGTCCCAACCTAGAGGGTCCCTAGAGCTAAGTGTCCAGAACTTGGAAATGTGTTTGTGACAAAGCAGGGGCCTGGAAAAGCTCTGGTGGAGAGGAGACAGCCCATTGCTTAACAGATCTTCCCTGATATCTATATGACCATGAGAACTTGTAGACCAACTAGCCATCTGTTTATTCGTTCACTCCCTCATTCATTCACACTTTTCCTGCCCCTACTGTGTGTCAGTGGAGGAAACAGACAATTATGCCCAAGAGGATAGACTGGGGAAAGAGAGGAGTCAAGGCCAATGCCTGACTAGTAACTTGGGTGACTGAGAAGGTGAAGGTGTAAGTTCTCTGAGAGATTGTTTTTGGTTGTGTTGACTTGAGGTACCTAGGGGACACTCACAGGGAGATGTCCAGTGTGCAGTGAGATTTACAGGACTAGAGGACAGCAGGGAGATCAGGGATAGGCTACTGAGCTTTGGGAGCCATGGGTCATTTCCCAGGTGGGGGCAAGGGGTCTGAAGGGGACAGTGCAGTCATCAAATGAGGAAGTAGTTCTGAAGGGTTGAAAAGTGGCTTGGAGGGGACACCCTCCTGGGTATGCTTGTAAATTGAGCAGAAAGGACCAGAAAATGGGACCCAGTTGGACCAAGAGGAGGGAGAGTGTGAATGCAGCAAGTATCTGCAATATGTTGATCTTCTCAGGGACCAGGCACCCCTCTGTGTCTTCATTAAAACTGAGGACCAGAATGGGAGCCACACTGGCAGGGGGCAGACTGACATTTGTTTGCTCATTCATTCATTGGTTCTTTCATCCATGAGGGCTTTTGGGTCTAACCCCCACTATAGAACAGGTGTCTTATCTTTGTCTTAATGTTCCAGAGAGTCAGCACAGGCATGGGGAGGTCAAGTGATCTGCCCAAAATTTCAGAGCATGTGGGTAGATAGCAGGTAGAAATCTAAAATAAAAGTTCCGTGTCTTGCTTTCCTCAGCACCACATACTAGATGGAAACTGGTGGGCATTGTCCGCAGGCAGATGAGGAGAAGATAATAAAGGAAAAGCACTAAACTAGGTGGCCCCACCTCCTTCCCAGGTCACTTGCTGTCCACAATATGCCTCTATGCGTGCAGTCTGCTCTTCCTAGAAGATCACTTGCTTCAAGGTTCTGGGGTAAATCCCCATTAGCCTGGTTCTCAGCTGAAGTCACACCCCACTTCAGCTGAACTTCTAACCCCTCTCCCACCTACCTTCCCCACAAGCTGGTGGGCTAGAGCTCTAAATAGATTACACAAACACTTGAACACATGATTTTAAATACTGCAATTTGTCTGTCCTGTCTGTTGACCTTTGCCTCCATGCCTTTGACATGTTTTGATTCTGCAGGGTTGTGGGTTTTGTTTAATCAACAAGGTGACCATGTGGTTAATTACCCTTTGACCTACAGGGTCAAGGCCTCCATCAAGGCAGGAAACATCCATGGCTCTGCAAGTTTCGGGACGCTTGGCATTCAGTTTTCACTGCCAATTTCCCCTGCTTTCTGCCCACCCCCACCCCCATTTCCCTGCAGGTTTCCTGCCTTTTGTGTGCCACAGAGCCATTTGCAGGGGTTCATTAGAGCCACTACCAGGGACACTTGCCACTTCAGCTTCTACCCAGCTTTCTCATCTACTAAGCACTGTTCTCCCTCCAGGGCAATAGGAAAGTGGCAATTCAGGGGTCAAGACTCTACTTCCTCTGCAGGGCATTCCAGCAGGTTCTGCACATCCTCATCTCCAAGTCTTTCCCTGAGGAAGAAACCTGAGGCTAACATTGAGAAGCTTATGAGCATATATATCTGCACTAAATAGGAGAATGGAGGAGGAAGGCTCTTTTGGGGCCCATGGCTGGGGGAATGGGCTACTTTTTGGTTGCCAGGAAGTTGCCCAACAAGGCTTGAGGGCCTCACCAGCTTGACTTCCCACTTGATGATGTTCCTGCCTCAAGTAGCTGGGTTTTTTAGGAAACATTTTCCAAGTTACGGTTAGGAACTTCAGCTACAAAGATGTTCATTGGAACATTTGTAGAGGGAAGGTTCAGTCTGTAAGGCATGATATTCTAGGGGCCTACAAGACCTGCTCTGATCTCTGCCTGCTGTAACTCAGTGTAGAAGGGACAATACCACAGGTGCAATGGGAGTTTAACAGAGACACAAATGCCCCAAGTGAGGCACAGGCAGGGGCCAAAGGGGACATGGAACATACAGGGCTTCCTGGTTAAGTTCTGCATCAGGGCAGGGGTTGGAAATGCAGAGATAGGAGGGAAGGACACACCAGGTGTATGGAATAGTGACAAATCGACGAAGGAAGAAAGACCAGGGCTTGTGTCAAACACAATGGTTCAGCGAGGCTGGGAGCAGAGTATATGGAGGAAGGACATGAAGCTGTGGAAAAATAGTGATGACAGACCATGCCAGGCTGAAAACTTGGATTTCATTTCATAATCAGTGAGGAAATATTCAACATTGTTTTGCTTACCCACGAATACAACACATCTCAGTTATTTAATATTCCCTATGAAACATGTAATTACGTCTTAGCTATAAAGCAGAGGGCTTTCATTATAGTTGTGGTAGCCCATTTTGAGAGCTGGGAATGGCATTTGGTGTGCTGTCTCCTGAGACTGGAGACAAGTTCTGGTCTCTGGTGCAGTTCTAAGGTCCCATGACCACCTTACCATCTTCCTCTTTGCATAATCTTTCTCCCTCACCCTTTCCTTTCCAGTGATTTTGGCAAAGATGTACAACATTTGCACCCAAGAATGTTCCTTCACTCTCATTCACTACCTTCGCCTTCATTATCATCAGAATATTTGGAACATTGGAGATGCTGCAGAGGGCATCAGCCAGTGTTGTCCTGTCCATGTGAATGGTCTGCTTTCCTTATCAAAGGCATTCAGGAACAGGAACATTTATAAATTTTTGGTGCCACAGAAAACACATGAATACTGAGCTGTTAAGTCTGTGTGTGGATTATTCTATGATGCCTAGACTGACCCAGCTCAGTGAGGAGGCTATTGTGCCCACCTGGGAATGAATTGATGTGAGGGTCATGGCAGCTGCGTCTGGAAGCTCTGCCATGTGTTCTTCCAGTGTCCTCTGGCCCATAGAGAAATGCAACTCCTGTGCTTTCCGACACAAGGGAAGCAAACATGGCTTCATGCTGGAAAGGTAAACAAATCCACACTGAGCTACCATAAAGTCTTGGAGGGTCATGGTATGGTGACAATAGTCTCATCCAGGGACCACCTTCTAGACACCATAGCTGCGGGCTGCCCGCTTTGAATCTTGGGACTGTTGGTGCCTGTGTTGTGGGAATGACACCCAGGGCCTGTGGCTCCTGGATCTATTGTTCAGGCAACTGTGGTGAGGGAGGAGGCCACAGCAATTGCAGCAGAAATATACAGCAAGGCCAGGAAATCTTGGGAACATGCAGCCCTTGTATCCCAGCCAGTGAGTAGAGTGTGAGCCACTGTGCTCAGGTGCTGAGGCAGAATGCTGCTGCCTTTTGGAAGCCACCCACACTGGAGAGCCAGGCAGCTGAGGCTGGAGTGCTGGGGTTGGGTGTCCTGAGAGAGAGCCTGCTTTGCCTGTGGATTATTCCTTCTAATCTTTCATTGGGACCTGCCTGACCTTGGGCTGCTGGAGAAATAGCTCATCTCCCTCTGTTCTCTCTCCCACACCCAAGAAGAACCTGTGAGAGAAGACAAGGTGGCTCATGTACATCATACACTGTTGTGTACAGTATGTGGGGCCAGAAGGGACGGTGATGAAGCGGTTCCAGGCGTGGCATTCATTGGAAGATTTCTCTGGTGAAACTTTGTGCTGTGGGCTGCAAAGTCCCCAGAGCCTCCTGGAGCAGTTTGGGTTAGCACAGACCATGAGGATGACCATAGCTATTTCCACTTTGAGCCATAGCCTTAGAAGCTTGTGCTATGACCACTCTTCTTGACCCAAGCCTTAGCTAAACTTCTGTCTTGCCCTTGGCAAGGCTAATACAGTCCCCACCTCTCAGTTCATGACACAGAGGGCATGTAAGACTCACCTATTTCTGATTCCATTGCTGTTAAAGGAATACCAGTCACTCTTTTCCTTTGTGCTGTCCTGCCCTCTTCTGCCCTGGTCAGCCCTGCCCCCTCCAAAGCTTGGGAGCAGACAGCTTTCTCCCCAGCTACAATCATCAGGAGACCATCTGGAGCTGGGGAAATTAGTTCTCATGCCTGGGAAACTAAGCCAAAAGATAAGTATCAGCCAACTCTAGTTAAAGCCAAGTTAAGGAGAAGCAGGAATGCCTTGGAGCATGCACTGGGCCTGAAACTGCTGGAGAGGCTGCAGAGAACTCACTCATCATGGTTTGACTTCAGTAATACACAGAACAAAATCACAACTGGATGATCCTGCATGTGAGCACTGGTTCCTGGATTTTGGCCCCTGTAGCACCCTAAAATGTCATGTCACTGCAGTTGTTCCTGCAGGGATCTCCAGGAAAGAGTGGACTCATGCAGCCTGCCCCTCTGACCCTCTGGTATCCTGGTCCTGGGGCTGAACCAGGAGCTAAGCAGTTGATTGAGGCACAACTTGAGATGACCACAGACCTTCCCTGTTCAGGGTTTTTATCTGAAATCCCAGGGGGGTAGTGAGGCCTGAATAAATTGGGCTGGATCAGACAAATCCTGGCCTAGGCATTCTCTAAACACTGAATTCAAACAATAACCCCAAACAAATGCCTCCAGCCTCCTCCACTTTTTACAGTGCCTTTCCCAAACCCCCTTCCAGCTCTGTAATTCTATTTACCCTTATCTGCTCTGAGAACTAGAAAGGAAACACATCATCTCCTCCTCTCTCCTTTTTTTCAGATGGAGAAACTGAGGCACAGAGATTTTAAGTCACTTGTCCCAAGCAGAACAGGGCCTTAGCTGCATCTCATGGAAGTGCACCATTTAGGGCCTGCCTGACCATTTAAAAGGAGAAATGGGAGAAATGGGGCAGAATCAAACTTTCTTCCTGTTGGAAACTGCAGGTCCAGCTATCGAACTAACGCTACTTCACAGTAGGCACCAAGCTTCCCCCATGGTTAGAATGCTACCAGCTGACTGAGTACCTTGAAGGAGGCTGCAGAGAAGCCAAATGCCAACCCCTATCCACATGTGGTCTACCGGGCAGCACTTGACCTCTGAGCCTGGGCCACTCTGCACACAGGCAGAGCAGTGCCTCTTGCTCCCTTGCAACCTCTCCTCACTCTAACAAGCATGGCCTGGTTTGTACATGTACAGTCCCTCCTGTATTGTGTGGCACGATGGGGAAGGTGGCTCCCTGACCAAGGAGGCAGATGCCAATGCAGGAGACAACAGAGTACTACCAACAACTACCAACTATCCAATGTCAAACAGGGTATCAAGAATGTCCCTGAGCTCTGTTTCTGTCTTTGCCGGGCAGCCCAAGAGAACTGGTTCTTGGAAATGTTCTGCATTTACTAAACAGAATGGACCAAAGAGTTACTGACAAGTGAGTGAGCCTTCAGCTGCTCCTTCCCAATGGCTACAAAATGACATGCCAAGAAGCAAACAGCCCCCATGTCTTGGTTAGCTCAGGCTGCCATAACAAAATACCACAGATGGGGGGCTTCAACAACAGATCTTTGTTTTTCCCCATTCTGAAGGCTTAAAGTACAAAATTAAGGTTCCAGCAAGATAGGGTTTTTTTTTTCTTAAATGGTTTGTTGTCAAGTTGGTTTCCATATAACACCCAGTGCTCATCCCCACAAGTGCCCTCCCCCATACCCATCACCCACCTTCCCCTCTCCCCCACCCCCATCAGCCCTCAGTTTGTTCTCAGCATTCAAGAGTCTCTCATGGTTTGCCTCCCTCCCTCTCCCCAAATATTTTTCCCCTTCTTCTCCCTCATGGTCCTCCGTTAAGTTCCTCCTAATCCACCTATACGTGCAAACATATGGTATTTGTCCTTCTCTGCCTGACTTATTTCACTCAGCATAACAACCTCAAGATCCATCCATGTTGCTACACATGGCCAGATTTCATTCTTTCTCATTGCCATGTAGTATTCCATGGTATAGATAAACCACATCTTCTTGATCCATTCTTCCGTTGATGGACACTTAGGCTCTTTCCATGTTGTGGCTATTGTTGAGAGTGCTGCTATGAACATTGGGGTACATGTGCCCCTATGCATCAGCCTTCCTGGATCCCTTGGGCAAATTCCTAGCAGTGCTAGTGCTGGGTAATAGGGGAGTTCTATGGTTAATGTTTTGAGGAACCTCCACACTGTTTTCCAGAGGGGCCACACCAGTTTACATTCTCACCAACCGTGTAGGAGGGTGCCCATTTCTCCACATCATCGCCAGCATCTAGAGTCTCCTGTTTTCTTCATTTTAGCCACTCTGATGGGCGTGAGGTGGTATTTCAGTGTGGTTTTGATTTGTATTTCCCTGATGATTAGGGACGTTGAGTATCGTGTTATGTGTCTGTTGGACATCTGGATGTCCTCTTTGGAGAAGTGCCTATTCATGTCTTCTGCCCATTTCTTCACTGGATTGTTTCTTTTTTGGTTGTGGACTTTGATGAGTTCCTCATAGATTTTGGATACTAATCCTTTATCTGATATGCCATTTGCAACTATCTTTTCCCATTCCGTTAGTCGTGTATTAGTTTTATGGATTGTTTCCTTCCTTGACATGCAGAAGCTTTTTATCTTGATGAGGTCCCAATAGTTCATTTTTGCTCTTGATTCCCTTGCCTTTGGGGAGGTGTCAAGTAAGAAATGGCTGCGGTTGAGGTCAAGGAGGTTGTCTCCTGCTTTCTCCTCTAGGGTGTTGATGGTTTCCTGTCTCACATTCAGGTCCTTTATCAATTTTGAGTTTATTTCAGTGTATGGTGTGAGAAAATGATCTAGTTTCATTCTTCTGCATGTTGCTGTCCAGCTCTCCCAGCACCATCTATTAAAGAGGCTGTCTTTTTTTTCCATAGGATACTCTTTCCCGCTTTGTTGAAGATTAGTTGGCCGTACATTTATGGGTCCAATTCTGAGTTCTCTATTCTATTCCATTGGTCTATGTGTCTGTTTTTGTGCCAATACCATACTGTCTTGATGATGACAGCTTTGTAGTAGACGCTAAAGTCTGGGATGGGGATGCCTCCCATTTTGGTTTTATTCTTCAATATTACTTTGGGTTTTCGGGGTCTTTTGTGGTTCCATACAAATTTTAGGATAGTTTTTTCTAGTTTTGAGAAGAATGCTGGTGCAATTTTGATTTGGGTTGCATTGAATGTGTAGATTGCTTAGGGTAGTAATGACATTTTAACAATATTTATTCTTCCGACCCATGAGCATGGAATGTTTTTCCATTTCTTTGTGTCTTCTTCAATTTCTATCATAAGTTTTCTATAGTTTTCATCATACAGATCTCCTATACCTTTGGTTAGGTTTATTCCCAGGTATTTTATGTTTTTTGTGCAGTTGTGAATGGGATCAGTTTCTTGATTTCTCTCTCTGTTGCTTCATTATTGATGTATAAAAATGCAACTGATTTCTGTATGTTGATAAATGTACAGATAGGGTTTTTAAAATGTTGATTTATTTTTGAGAGAACGAGGGAGAGGGCAAAGAAAGAAGGAGACACAGAATCTAAAGCAGACTCCAGGCTCCTAGCTGTCAGCACAGAGCCCAACATGGGGCTCGAACTCACAAATTGTGAGATCATGACTTGAACCAAAGTCACCCAAGCACCCCAGGAAAAGTATTTTATTCTGATACTTATTCTCTTCACTTGTAGGTAGCCACCATCTTGCTCTGTACTGATATGACCTCTTTCTTGTGCACACAAGAGAGAGGGAGCAAACTCTCTGTGTCTCTTCTTACAATGACATTACTCTCATTATGGCGGTCCCACTCTGAACCTAAGTACCTCCCAAGGGCACCATCTTCAAATACTATCACTTTGGGGGGGGGGAGTGTTGGGGCTTAATATATGAATTTGAGAGGGATGCATTCAGTCCATATCACTCTGGTAGAGATTAGGTTTCCTATGGGTGGGAGGCCTCATGTGCCACCTTTAACTTGTCACTGAAGACTGAGGATTTCCTTTGCCTTATTCCAGCAATGACTCACTATCTTAAGATGGATATTAAAGGCTCGGGATGACTTCTGATAAAGTTATCCAAGTGCCCCCTCCATTCTCATCTCCTCATCTTTTGTGCAGACAGCTAGGAACATGCACTCCTTGGTGTTTGGCGAGAGAACAAATCACTTTTCCTCCAAGGTGTCATCCCTGGAAAAAAATTACAGGCAAGAGAGAAGCAAGAGAAGGAAGACGTATGCAAAACATCCAGGCTCACCCTTGAGGTGAAACAGAGCATGGGCTACATGGAATGGGTAACCTCTATGCCCACTGTTTTGGGCCTGATGGACCTGTGGATGCCCTTGGTATCAATGAAAGAGCCAGCAGCTTCAACTACACAGAGGGCCTGGGAACACAGCCACACAGGAGGGTGGGAGCCATCAGCCTATGCAAATGTGGCAGGCAGCAGAGATATACATTTCCAACTCTGGAAAATGAGCCTCTTACCAGGGTTCTGGTATCAGTCAATTAAGTCAGTACCATGTCTAGGTTTCAAAAGTCAGTCATAAGTTCACAGAGAGTTGCAACAAAAGACAGTTTTTATTAAGCATTGGAACTGTGATTATTTCATTACAAAGCACCTGTGTTAATCTGACTGTAGCTTCCCACAGTTGGAATGCTGTTGCGGTTTCCCAAACATGACCGTAGGGGAAATTCAAGGCTTGGTCATCAAGGCCAAGGCTTTGGCTTGTGGCTTAAGACAGACCAGCTTCTTACTAGATTGCAAACCATGCTGGAAAATGTTTCTTGGCAGAAAAAAAGGTATTCTAACTCGCAGATTCTGCAACCTGCCTGCCTATGGTGGAATAGGTGTGTGCAAGGTCAAGCAGAGTAGGTGGGGAAAGTGGTCTCCTGCTATGGCCTGGCTGCTGTCACATATTAGCACACTAAGGATCATAGGCTGCCACTGCAACACAATTTCCAAGAAACAGGGTGTGCTCAACAATCCCAAACAGAACTTGTCAAGAAAATAAAGAAAGTACCCTCCCCATTCCCCAACCCCCACTCCAGGGGACTCTGTAAGCCTTGGAGTTCCCCTGGTAATGCAGACCTAATTGGTCTGTCTGTCCCTCTTCTCTCAAGGTTCAATATGAAAGTCTTGCTGGTGTTCATCCAAACTGGACTATTCTGCAGACATGAAATAGTTGATTTGGCCTGGTGTTAATTCATCAGAGTCCTGGGAAGCCTCTGAGTCTGGAAACCTCTGGATTCCTACCTCAGTAGCTGGCACCTGCTAAGAAAAAGGGGGACAAAGTGAGTAGCTCCCTTTAGTTCAAGTCAGCAAGCTGCTGAGAAATATCTCTTTGGAACACAAGTCTACAAGGCACTGGTAGAAGGTGCAGTTGGGGAAAACAGGGCTCCTCTCCATTTTCTTGTTTTAACAGCATCTTGTCTGAAAGACCAGCAGAAGTAGCACTGGGCTCTCCCAAAGTTGTATTAATGCCTAAGGCTACCGAGTTCTGTGTCTGGCCCTCCCTAGCCCAGCTTCTCTGCCAATTTTGGCTAGCTGACAGCTTGGAAGGTCTCTTCCTGCCCCTACCCTTGGACCTTGCTATTAGTCTGCTCAGACTAAGTAACTTCCATACTGAGCCTCATTGGCAGCTACTTGGCCCACTTGAACAATGTGATGGGAAAGGTAACAGTAACCCACTCTAAGTTGTATAGTGGGGAGCAGGGATGGACACAAAAGTAGTATTACGAACAGTCGGCTGGAGGAGTCTTTTCTGTTTGAGAAGGAAGGATCCCTGGGGCTGGGTACTGAGGATGATGTAAGATTTCAACAAGTACAACCCAAGGGGTGGAAGAGAATACAGAAGATTAGAAGGAGCAGGGCTGGGCTATGGAAAGAAAGACGGATATGCTTGAGGACTTGGGGAGAGGAAGTGCACAGAGGACAGTGGAAATGAGTCAAGGCAGGGTGTGGGGAGCCCCTGAAGTCTTATGGACAAGGAAACTCCCACATGGTCCTTCCCTTGGCTGTTCCACTACATTCTCCCAACAACCTTCCAGGGGTCCTCCTTTCTCCACTTCCTTGGGATATCTGTCCAACTTTGTCTCAGCTCTGCTTCTAAGGACCCATCCAGACGATGGTGCCTCAAAAGCAGACATGATGAAGGGTTTAACCAGTGTCTGGTTTGGTAACTGAACTACAGGGTCCGCTGAGCATCTGGTCTCATTGCGTGGGAAGTCCCTCTCATGAATCAACTTTTCTGAGGACTGACGATCCAGTTGCTCAAGGTGTGTATGTGAAGATAATCACATCTTTAGCGATTTAAAATATCCAAACTCCCTCATTCTGCCTTAGCTTAATGTTTTTTTCTTCTTGTTCTTGGTAGTTTTAAAAATCAGAGGTTAGGCTCCATCAAGGTTTCTAAAGCCACAATCAAAACACCGTTATAAGTGCTCTTAGTCATATTGAGAATTTATGGTCCCAAGGGGCTTGCTGGGAGTGTATCTGGGAGCAAAATCCAATATGTGACTGACATCTGGACCAGCTGCTAACACTGCCCTGGAAACATGACCATTACAGATGGTCCCCAAAGTGGGGTCTATCCTGCCAAATATGGAGCACCCTGTGGATGAATACCAAGCACATTCCATAGGACTCTTGCTTATTTTCAGTAGAAGGAAACACACTCACACTAGGCCCTGGACTTTGTAGTAGAACTAAATACCCACAAGTTCAGAAAGGGGTCTGGTCTCTGGCAATGAGCTCAGCATATGGCATGGCTCACTCTTCCCAGGTAGCATATGTTTAAGAAGTTTCCATGTGAGATTGCATTTAAAATCCATGTGGACAGCTCACTTTTTCATGGAACCCTGAAGAGAATCTTTTTACTCAGCAGTGCCTGTCACCACCGTATGAGTAACCACCCTCAAATTTACTGAGCCTGAATTTCACACAGATAGCGTACTCTTGTTGTGTGTTCCTTGTGGGGAAAAGACCCAGCCTCCATACAGAACCCCCTGACCTGGGCTGGGGAGGGGAGGAGAAAGGAATGGTATACCTGGGCCCAGGTGGCTTGGTCCTGGAGGGAGGCCCGCTCACTGGAAGGACAAGTATTCTCTTGGAAGTAAAGATCATACTGTGGGTCCGATGGCTGTTGCCAAAGTTGGATGTAATCCTTCGAGGTCTCCGAAGTGACTAAGTTTGAGTCAGAATTTATGGAAGACTCAGAACAGCTGGTAGAAGAACCTGTCTCAGAGCTTGGAGTATACACCAGTAACAGCGAATTCATGGGGGACCCCTGCTGGTCCTTAGGAAGAAAACTGAAAGAAACATGTTACAGTGACATGGATCAGGGAATAATGATGACCCAGGAGTCATTGCTTTGCTCATCAGTACGTGCTTACAGCACATTTTGTTTCGGTGACTAAATCAGGATTCCATACTCTCACTTTGCCCAAATAAGATTCCATTTGCCACGGTAAAGTGAAGGTAAAGATTGAGATGAATTAGTCTTATTTTATTTGTATTACTTGGACAGTCCTGGCTCTGCCACGTGCCTTATGCAAGTCACTTTACCCACCCAAAGTCAGTGCCTTGCCCTTTGTCACAGGCCAGTTCCTCATTGCAAGTCCAGTGCTCTCTCTACAATGCTATATCTGGGGCTCTTGGGATAAATAGGGAATCTGTACTTTCCACAACCTCCTCAAGTGGATTCTGATGCCCAGGCCAATGGGAAACATGGCACTAACCCACCTGCCCCACATATCAGGGTCACTGATCCTACAGGAAGGCCCAGAAGGAAATCTGGAGATCTCTGGGAGGCCCACTCAGAGAACTGGCATTCATTTAAAAATATTTATTGGGGACCAAGCTTGTGCAACATACAACCCCTTTGTTGCTGAGCAGAGCCTTCTCTTTCTGGCATTTGGGATCACAGACTTTATCACTGAACAGCAAATGTGTTCATGTCCTCACACTGCCTCCCAGGGCTTAGTCCTTCTGTGATCTTAGCTCTTTGGAATCCATTGGCAATCTAGCAACTGTTTCACATCCACTTCTCTAAATTGTCAATCCATGGAGACCCCTTCCTCTGATCTGTTGTGAACACCAGATCCTAGTGAAGTGGGAGAAGAAAACTGTGATACCAGAAGTTATTCCGATATAAGCACTCAAGACTTCCCTATAGATACCCTGTGCCATGAGTCTAGGCTTGGGTGGATGAAGTCAAGCGATTTCAAGATTTGCATGCTAATTCCTTAGCTTGGGGGCTTCCTTATCTAAGCCTTCTATTTTCATGGAGACTTCTCTGTTCCATCAATGCATGCTTGACCACACACTATGCATGCAGAGGCAGGAGGCCAGTGGCCATAGAGCAAGATGGGTGGGAGCATACTCCTTTTTAAGATTTTTTTAATGTTTTATTTATTTTTGAGAGGAGAGAGAGAGAGACAGTGTGAGCAGGGAAAGGTCAGAGAGAGGGGGAGATACAGAATCTGAAGCAGATTCCAAGCTGTGAGCTGTCAGCACAGAGCCTGACGTGTGGCTCAAGCTCATGGACCATGAGATCATGACCTGAGCCGAAGTTGGACAGTTAACCGACTGAGTCACCCAGGTACCCCGGGAGCACACTGCTTTTGATGAGGGGGATTTTGGTGTCCTGTGGACAAATCACTCCTGGTTTCAAGCATAGTCTCCAGCCATGAGGGGAAAGCAGGGATCTTGGCCATTATTACCATTCCATACATTTCTTACCTCTGACTGTTATCTTCATGGTCCCCAAGGTTTTCATCTTGATAGCCATCAGAGGGCTGCTGTCCAGCTACTAACTGGACAGGAACAACAGTGGGCTGGTTCTGCATAAATGTAATAGGGTCATCACAGAGGGGCATAGCCATGTCAGCCTGGTTTGGCAGGCTTGTTTTCAGTGTCTGGTTTCCCACAGTGGCATTATGCTGCTGTGACTGCTCCTGAAGTATCTGCTGCTGCATGTGCTGTTCCTGTATCTCTTGCAACTGCTGCTGCAGGTATTGTTCCTGCCCCTGCATGTGTTGCATCAAAAAGAAAGAGATAAAAGTGCCTCAGTGTCTGCAAGGGCCTCCCAGTAATCGAACGCCCCCACCCCATTCTCCTGAAGCAGAAGATGACAGTGGCTCTGCATCTCTGGGCTTGGTCTGGGTGACTATCTTGTTTGGGCACTAGTTGCAGTCATACTGTTGGCTAAATAAGCTGCAATTCAGAATATATGTACATGTGTGTCTAGGTCTAGTTAGTCAAGATTATTTTTATCTCAGGTAAATGAATTGCAGTCAACTGAGTAGCCACTACACCCTCAGGAGAACCAGGTGAGCCCCAATTTTCATGAAAATCAAATCTCTTTTTAGCTATATAGTTAAAACAGCCTTTTCCTACCTGGTTGGAGACATTGCAAGGCTCCTCAAGCTCCTCAGGGAATTTGAAATAGTGGTATAAACATGAACCACAGGAAAGGCTGGTCTCCTTGAAATCTGGAAGGAGTCCTTCCATTTTGTCAGTGCGTGGTTTCTTGGGCATTGGCTCCAAAGACTGAGGCTCAGGACAGTCAATGTGGTATGACATGGTTGGCTGAATCTGTAAGGACACAGTATCACAAAGGTCTTATTCAGGGGTCACACCTTTCCTCAGAGCATGGAGTGAGAGTGCCTTCAGACAGGCCCACAGAAGCCATGGTTGTGTATGAGCCTTGTCTGCCACTGCTAGAGCCCAGCTGGGCCCGTCTCAGCCACTACAGCCAAGAGACAAAGAGAAAATCCAGATGTCACTGCTGAGTACCACTCCAAATGTCCCATGCCATACTGGAGCAGCTGCTGTCACTACTAGCAGGCCCTTCAAACTCCTTAAAACTATCAAGGTCCCTTTCTCTTCTCCTTTTGGCCTCTTACTTACATGAAACTGGCCTCTGACCTGAAAGCTGGAATCCTGCATTCTCCGAAACTGCTCTGTCATCATTTCAAGTGTGTCTTGCAGGTTTTTGATGCCATCCTGCAGCATCCGAGTCTTGTCTTCCAGCTGCTCCCTAAACGTCTTCATCAGCTCCAGCTCGCGTTTGTTGATGTACAGTGCAATTGATGGTGGTTGTTGTAATAGCTGTGGGGAGGAATTGCTTGTGGTTCACAGATAGGGACACAAGGTTCTCCAAATCCTAAAATACTGCTTTATTTCCAAGTTTTCAAAGACTGAGAATGTGAACAATGTCACTCCACTCCCAATTTCATTCATTACTAGAAAGTCTGAAGAAATGGTTAGAAAATCCAGGAATTCTAGATCAGAAAGGGATCATGGTAATCATTTAGTCAAATTCAGTTATAGTAGAGATAACAGGTGCCTGAAAAGACCAGAGGCAAGACACATAGAAATGAAGGGACATATTTGAGAGAATTTAATAAAGTGGACATGGCTTCTCAACTAGCTAGCTAAGGGGGCAGAAAAGAGGTGGGGTTCTTGGGGAAAAAAAAGCTATCTGTAAAAGGTATTGTTTGCTGATCTGGGCTGGATATTGTGTGTATAAATAAGAGAGCCACAGTCTCAATATTAATTATGAGGAGAAGGTACATATACATGTGACTACTAGAAAACAAAAACAAAAGTCCATTTTATCATACTGTGGCCTTCAACCCCTTTATGGCTAATGGAAGAATACAGCTGAATTATTAAAGAGAGAGAGGAAAAAACATTCAAGTTGTTTTTCTCACTTGGAATAATAAATTATATATGTATTTTTAAGCCATCAAAAATTGTCTAATTGTCCTTCTTTTGTTGTATAGTATATAGATCTTCATATAAGAAAGCAGGCATTTGATAAACAAAATAAAATAAAATAAAATAAAATAAAATAAAATAAAATAAAGTGAAATAAAATAAAAATTCTAAACTCAGGACTGGAGCGACAAACCTCACAGGTTATCACATCCACACTCCCATTCTGCAAGCAAGAATCTTTCCCCTGCTGTCTCTGGTAGATGAGCTATCAAGCCTGTCTCAAACCTTTCTGTTGAAGGGGAGGAAACTAACCACCTGGGGAGGTAACCTAACTCATCTGAAAAAGGCTTTCTTTCTTTTTTTTAATAGTTTATTGTCAAGTTGGTTTCCATATAACACCCAGTGCTCATCCCCACAAGTGCCCTCCTCCATGCCCATGAGAGACTCTTGAAAGCTGAGAACAAACTGAGGACTGATGGGGGTGGGGGAGAGGGGAAGAGGGACGATGGGCATGAGAAAGCTTTCTTTTTTTTTTTTTTTTTAATTTCTAGGAGAGAGAGAGAGAGAGACAGCGCGAGCAGGGGAGGGTCAGAGAGAGAGGGAGATACAGACTCTGAAATAGGCTCCAGGCTCTGAACTGACAGTCAGCACAGAGCCCGATGCGGGGCTCGAACCCGTGAACCGCGAGATCATGACCTAAGCGAAAGTCGGACGCTTAACCGACTAAGCCACCCAGGCGCCCCGAGAAAGGCTTTCTTGAGAGGAGTGGAAAGCTGCCCGTCCTGAGCTGCTGGCTCTCCATCCTAGTTTGATCCACTGGAGACTCGTCTTCCACTTCAGGAACATGATGGCTATGCAGCTACTTGGATCAGGCTGTCCTGTCCCTTCCCAGTCTCCCTTCTCCAATGCTTTCCACTGTGACTACTTTCCACTACTGACAATATGAAATTTTTCAGCCTTCCTCCATCCTGGTCTTAATCTTCTGGATACATCCCTGTCTGGCAATCCATGGCACCCCAAAATAAGCCAAATATGCTACCACATGCAGAGCTGCACTATGCACACTCATTGCTGGTTATTTTGACTATTTTTTTAAAAAGTTATATTGAAAAAAATTTAGTTATAAATTCATTGAAAGCAGAAGAGAAACTTGTCAACAGTGAAAGGTGAACCATAGCTTTTTGGCATAATAAAGACATAAATAAGGACAAAATGGATTTCTACAGAAATTTTCTTTTAAATTGTTCAAAAATCTTTCCTATCAGTTCAAAAATCCCCACAAGACAAGCAGACCATTTCAAGATTGAGAAACTGATATGCAGGGATGTGCCAAGGTCATTGCACACTGTCTTCTATCCCTCAGTTCTTCTCATTAGAAGAAGGAGTGACTCATCTTAGGCTTCATAATTAATGCACACAATTCCATGTAACAAACCATAAACTCATTATCTTGCCTGCCAATCCTGATTTTAATAATCCTGTCTATTATAAAAGATGATTGTCCAAATCTGTGATTATGTACACAAATTTGAGGATAGAAGAGCAACAGAGTAGTTAATCCAGCTGTATTGATTTGGCCTCGGACCATACATCAGTGTTGACATTTGAAGGTTGGATACACCTAACATGCTGAAAGGCATGCTTCTAACCTAATAAAAATTCCATTGGAGAAGCCTAGTTTGTGGTGGAGAGGTGCTGCTCTAATGTCATCTTTCTTGGAGATGGTTAGCATCTCCTCACAGGTGATAAGGAACAGTGCTTAAAAATACTGTCTTTTCTTAGTGGATAAGCTTCCTATTTGGCCCAAACTTTCTCTCAAGCACAAAGTGTCTTTGCATATTTGACACTAAGAAAAGAACAGAGATTTGGTCTTACTTAGAGAATCTCCAACCTCCCTGTTTGCTAAAGTCCACCGGATTCTCAGCAGAATTGGAAAATTCAGTATGACAGAAATGGTGATACAGTTAAGAAAAAAATAAGATGCTTTCTGCAAAATGAACCTGAGCACAGAGTGGAGATTCAGGGCTTTGCAAGGTTAGTGGTCCAGACAAATATATGGAGCAAGACTCCCAGAGGTACCTCATCATTGATGCTAGCAGCCACACTGGAGGATGAGAGGGACTCCTCCTCCACCTGGTCAAGATGGTCCTCTTGCTCCACGTGGTCTAGCTGGTCCTCTTGATTCACCTGGTTCAGCTGGTCCTCCTGTTCCTCCTGCTCCTCCTGGTCCTCCTGATACTCTTCCTCCACTTCCTCCACCTGCTCCAACTCTTCCTCCTCCTCCACCTCCACTCGCTCCACCTCTTCTTCCTTGTCTGCTTGTTCCACTTCTTCCATCTCATCCATCTGGCTCATCTCTTCCACCTCATCCACCTGTTGAACCTCATACATATCATCCACCTGTTCCACCTCAGGTTCAAATTCAAAGCTCTGCAAAGATGATGTAGCTGAAGAAGAAAGCACAGTGTCATTCATGACCAGGAAAGCAGAAATATCAACATTATCAAAGATTTACATATTTCTCTTGATTTCCCTTTTAAAGTCATAAAAACAGGAGTGTCCAGTTTTATCCTATGTTAAGGATTAGATGTGCCAGGTACCAGGAGTAAGTCAGAGCATTACTTTAAAATCTGTTCGTATTTGAAAATAAAGAAAAAGGAAGGAGTGTCTGACTTTTACTCCACCCACCCAAGCATAAGTGGGTAGGTACCCAAACTACTCATGCTGAGTGTCTTTTCATTATAAAATTTGGGGGGGCTGTGCCTCTGAAAATTGGTACCTTCCAACTAAATGAAACGTAAATACCAAATGAAACGTAATAAAAAATAACTTCTAAAAAGATAGGTTCTCCAGAATGTGGGGATCTTAGGAATGCTTGAAGTACCAGTGGAGGTGTTGAGAAATGATTCTCCTCCAACAGCCCAAAAAGCAAAGTGGAGAATATTATTTGAACATTGCAAAATGGCAGTCATTTTGGAATATAGTTTGGCAGTTTCTTTCACACAAACTTTCCACAAGACCCAGCTGTCCCACTCCCAGGAATTTAACCAAGTCAATTAAACATTTTTATTCCCACACACACAAAAACCCACCTCTATGCAAATATTAATAGTAGTTTTATTTATAATCACTGAAAACATGGAAATAACCCAGATATCCTTCTGCAGATTAATGGATTTTTAAACAAATAACTGTGGTGCATGCATAAGATGCAGTACTACTACTACTACTACTAAGATGCAGCAAGGAAAAAGGAATGAACCATTGATTCATGAAACGTGGATGAACCTTATATGCATTTCGTTAACAAAGCCGGACCAAAAGGGTGAGACTCTATATGATTCCATCTACAGGACATTCAGGAAAAAGGAAAGCAGAGATGGAATACAGATCAATGGTTGCCAGAAGAGGAGGACAGAGTCGGAGTTCAAAGAGACAACACAAAGGAATTCAGGGATGACAGAACTGTTCTATTTGGTAATGTGAGAGCAGATACAGGACTCCTTGCCTTTGCCAAACTCATCCCAAAGAGTGTGTGCAAATTTAAAACTAAATTTGCTCTTACATGTTTTAGGAATCACAGTCATGGGTTCATGGCCTTCCCCCTACCTAAATCAATTTTGAAGGACTTTTTAAACTAAGTTTGAGATTGGTAGCAATAATGTCAACGTTGTTAATTAGACTATTTTAAAAATAGATGTATTAGTTCTATATGTGAAGGTGTTATATGTAAACCAACTGGACAATAAACTATATTTAAAAAGAAAAAAGATTCCCAAATACAAATACTCTATGCTAAGGTCAGCAAATGAGAGGGCATGACCTGTTTTATGCTTCCAGCACTGTTTCAAGTTTTGTACTTTTATACAATTATATTTATAAAATTTCTTTAATACCAAAACTTCCATAATAAATATTACTGTTTTTGAGAGACTATCTTTTTTGGCCTTTACTAAAAATTCTTCTTATAGTACAGTTTGTTAAAACAAGAAGTTTCTTTGAACTGCAATCTCTATGGCACAGTCTTCACTAAGATTAAAGAGGTAAGATGCTACTCCTCCAAGGACTGAGATCTAGCACCAATCTTTAGAAGATTAAATTTTAATGGGACAGAATAATACCATTCCCAAGCACTCAAACCATGGATGAGATATTCACTTTCACTGCTCTCAAATCATCATCTTTATCTATACCATGGAATACTACATGGCAATGAGAAACAATGAAATCTGGCCATGTGTAGCAACATGGATGGACCTTGAGGGTGTTATGCTGAGCGAAATAAGTCAGGCAGAGAAGGACAAATACCATATGTTTGCACGTATAGGAGGATTAGGAGGAACTTGACGGAGGACCAAGGGGGAGAAGAAGGGCGGAAATGGTGGGGGAAAGGGAGAGAGGCAAACCATGAGAGACTCTTGAATGCTGACAAAAACTGAGGACTGATGGATGTGGGGGGGAGGGGGGGATGGGCATGAAGGAGGGCACTTTGGGGATGAGCACTGAGTGTTATGTAGAAACTAATTTGACAATAAACTATTTGTAAAAAAAAAAAAAAAAAAAAAAAAACTTACAGAAGATGAAGGAAGTTCGCTCTTGTGGTTTCACACCATTATAAATAGAACACTTTCTTCCTTTGAAAAGCCATAACTACCTTGTGGGCCACTGTTTTTATTCTGATAATCCCTATCCAAATGTCCAAATGTACCTACCTGGTGATTCAGGTATGCTTTCCACAGAAAATGTGCTGGAGTCATAACATGTAGCAGACTCTATTTCACTTTCATGAACAGATTCTGGTGATCCATAACGTTCGACTGTTACAAGATCAACTTGATCCTGGGAATTTCCAAAAGAGAAGACATTTCAATTTGGAGACAGAGATATATAAACAACAGGAAACACAGGAAGAACACAAACCTGGATACATTTCACATCACAATTTCCAACATTGCTTATGTCGATTGAATACCTAAACAAAAACATCATTAAAGAAGTCCTTAAAAAATAATGCTGGAAGGTAATAACAAGCAGAGATTATGGGTGCTACATGCTATACATAGTCAAAACTGAGAAAATAAACACAGTATAGATGTGCTGAAAGCACAAACATAAGAAAAATGTGTGCCAATCAAAGGCCATGGCAAAAAATATATACATAGCTTTCAGAGGTGTTGGTAGGATGCTGATGTGGCTGTAGGAGAAGGGTACCACCACCAACAGGGCCATTTCTCCAGAGGTCCTGCACATGCAGCCTGCACTGAGTGTAAAGAAAGGTCAGTTGCAGACTGCTTAACGACTACTTCTAATCTGCATTTAAGCCATGGAGTAGGCTTAAGTGCAGATTAAAGTTGGAAGTATTATTAGTAAAAACATCTATACTCTGTGTGCCAGTAGCACAGAGATGGAAATGGCCCTGGCAAGCTTCTAGTGCAACCTTTCTATTTGATAGTGTCAAAGAGGAGAAGGTCATACAGCAAGTCAGTAGCAGAATGAGAAATAGAATCCAATAACTCTAAACCCAGCGCTCTTTTAAGCCATTTCCTGCTTTAAACTGCATACATTATATTCCAAATTTAGTGATCCACTTCCACTTCCTTAATAACTGAGTCCTTTTTGAACAGTCTGCAGCTCATTGCTCATATGAAATGTAAGTGCCTAGTTTAGTGGAATATTTTACATCTCTGCTGAAAATTTTATTGTTTGGGTTTCTTGTTTTGTTATTTGGTGGTGGTGGTGGTGGTTGTTTTTGGACTGGATTAAGACAGAGATCTATGCCAATTTTTCTACAAGGAACCTGCTTGTTGGGACACACTGACCCAGATCAAATGCCAGCATTTGAACTCCAGGAAATTGCACAACCTCCCTGTTCAAGTGCACTGTGTTTTGTACTCCTTAAAATAAGCAATATGTTGCTGGGGATGTGACAATCTTTTCATTATTTAGAAAGATATGCTGATGGGGTGGTAGTCACTGAGATGGGATATGACCTTTCTTTCCCTGTCCTCTTCTTTCTGCTTTTTATCACAGTCATATATCAATTTAATCACTAGCTCTCTGCTTCCTGGATGACTTTCAATAGAAATGTGCATACTTGGGTGTTGATTAATATGTCCATTTTTGTATGTTCATATGTTTTATTTAACCTATTAGCATAAATTACTAAGCTTAAATAAACTTAAAAGGACAGAATCATGTGCAGCAATGATAACTGGCCTGGAAAAAACAAAACAAAAAATTATTTTAAAAGCAAAAAGATACTAGTGAAGGGGAGCAGATTTGTCACCTGCAGGAAGCTGTGGCAACTGTAGGGCTCATTTGATTGTTTCCCATCTCTTAAGAGTCCCTGCAATAGAACTCCCCTATGACCCAGCAATAGCACTGCGAGGAATTTACCCAAGGGATATAGGAGTGCTGATGCATAGGAGCACATGTACCCCAATGTTCATAGCAGCACTCTCAACAATAGCCAAAACATGGAAAGAGCCTAAGTGTCCATCAACAGACGAATGGATCAAGATGCTATGGTTTGTCTATACAATGGAATACTACATGGCAATGAGAAAGAATGAAATCTGGCCATGTGTAGCAACATGGATGGACCTTGAGGGTGTTATGCTGAGTGAAATAAGTCAGGCACAGAGGGACAGATACCATATGTTTGCACATATAGGAGGATTAGGAGGAACTTAACGGAGGACCGTGGGGGAGAAGATGGGGGAAATAGTGGGGGAAAGGGAGAGAGGCAAACCATGAGAGACTCTTGAATGCTGAGAACAAACTGAGGACTGATGGGGGTGTGGGGAGAGAGGGGAGATGGGCATGGAGGAGGGCACTTGTGGGGATGAGCACTGGGTGTTGTATGGAAACCAACTTGACAATAAACTATTTGTAAACAAACAAACAAACCAAAAAAAAGTCCCTGTCCTTTGTTGCCTGATAGACATTATCACGAAAACTATTATTTCATACATTTTGTCATTTGGGGCAGGAAAGTTAAATCTGGTCCCAGGCACTATATCTTGATTAGAAGCAGAAGTTTTTTCAATTCCATGGAATACTATACAGTTATTGAAATAATTACAGTTAGAGAAAGATGAAACTGGGTGACAAATGAAAGCCAAAGCTGTGGAGTATCATTATCACTAAGTGAAAAATACATATGATGGCAGACTAAGACTAAGTGGGAATAAACAAAATTAAATAGCAATTGTGCCATGGTGGTGGGATTATGGGTTTCTTTTAAAAAATGTACCCTTAAATGTTATAATTACTTAGGTGTTATAAATTTTATACAGTGAGAATTTTTAAATCCAGCTTTACTCAAAACACACTAAGTTCCTCAAAACACAGTAAGTCAAAGGACTCTGGATTGTTCACACATTACACACTGCAGATCCTGGGTAAATATCTGTTGACTGACTGATGAGGTAAGGCTATCAACAATGTAGATGCCAGACTGATAGCCAGAGCTATATGGATGTCTTGGCCTCTTTTCCTAGCATAATTGCAATTAGTTTGTGTGTAAACAGAGCACTGTTTTGCTTAAATTAGCCTTTTTTCTATGTAATTTCCTCCATTTCATACTTTCTTGAACAGAATGTTAAGTTAAGCAGAGGTATTGTCTTCAGAAAGTTTTATCTACATACAAGTAGCTTGGTATCCTTCAAGATTCCTGAACAAGATTCTCTTTAACAAGAGAAAAATCAAACATGGATATCTCTTGTGTACATACATAGGAGACCTGGGTAAACTGAGTGACTCCCCAAGATGGCTGAAGCCATCACCTTAAATACCATCCCCAGCTAAAGACAAAAGAAGATGCTGGGACTGGGGGGAGTCAGTTATGGGAGGTGTGCAGGAAAAGCACAGTAATAAGGGTAAGACTCTTGTGCAGATCTAAATCATTGTCTTCTCCATTGAGGAGTTTCTAGTGATTTAGACTCTTTGTTCTGGTACAAGGAGGGAGACATCCTTACAAATAGAGATTTCCCTTACAAATAAATGTAAATATCTCTTACAAAAGGGTAACTTCTACTCAGTTTTCTGAACGTCTCCTGTGTTTGCACTTTCTTAAAAATATTCAGCCTAAAATAATCCTTATGCTAGAGACATATTTTGGAATGATAAATTCTGCTCCCCTACAATGAGCAATAGTTGGAAAAGGCAGTCCAAAATCAGCACTTGCTATTTAAAATATGTGCTTACAGTATCTCCCATGTTTCAGAAGAGCTTAAATAGTAGAAAGACTTGCTGTCTGCACAGTTCCAGAAACACACATATCCTTTCAGACAAAATCACATGCAGGCCTGAAAACCAAAGTGAGAGTCCACCCATCCAGCCTATCTATACTGCTCTTGGAATCCCTTTAGTGTACATTTTAAGAATGCTATAATGGAGGACCATGGGGGAGAATAAGGGAGGAAATAGTGGGGGAGAGGGAGAGAGGCAAACCATGAGAGACTCTTGAATGCTGAGAACAAACTGAGGACTGATGGGTGTGGGGGGAAGGGGGGTGATGGGCATGGAGGAGGGCACTTGTGGGGATGAGCACTGGGTGTTATATGGAAACCAACTTGACAATAAACTATTAAGAAAAATAACACAGTGCTATAACATACAATATTCTTTTGTGCATCTAATATTTATGAGTACCTACTACATGTGATAAGCCTTGTTCAAGATATTTGGGGACATGCTGATGAACAAGACAGTCTTGCTTTCACAGAAGCTTCACTCTATTGCAGGAATACAAAAAAATACACTGATAAATGAGGTTCCTTTGAACTTCGTTACAACCAGATGAGATAGCCTAGCAGATGACCACTCCTCTTTTAATGATAGGAAGATGGAGACTTCCCATGGGAAAATAACTTTCCCCAGGTCACAGAATTAGTAAATGGCAAAATCAATCAGGAATTGACTCTTATCTTCTGAAGCCTAGACCATTTTTCTCTCTGCAGCACAACCACCACTGCAGTGATCTAGCCAAGCAGCTGTGCCATGGGCACCCATGGAGTGGCAAGTAAGGTGGAACACCATTCACAGAGAAGGCTTTCTGGTAGGTTTTCTCTGTTCTATGCCTTTTTCTTGTAGTTTGACCTCATCTGCCGGACTACAGTTTCAGATCACTGAGAGCAGGTCCAGGTTTCATATTTCTATTAATGTTAATTCCTAAGATTCCCTCTAGTAACATCTGGTGAATGGATCAATGAATGACACATTCAGTGGCTTAGGAAGCAGATGGGGACAATCTAGGCTAATTAGGGGCTGGATACAGCCCATGATGGGATGATGCAGTCTCATGAGCCTACTCACATAATTTTCAAATGTATTCCCAAGTCAAAAAGATCTTGAGCAATGGCATAGAGCTTAGCTTATTTTTTTAAAAGGTACTACAGGGACCATCCTAAGTGCTAGGTGTCAAGGGCAGGCTGCCCCAAGATGGGCCACTTTGGCATGAAGACTATTTTGAGTTAAAAGTAATCAAAATCCAGCAAATTCAAGAAAAACTCTACCTGTAACCTCGACAATTGCCTAAAAAATTTAGATAGAAGCCCTGCTCCAGGAAGAGGGCTATCACCATAGATAACTACAGTATACCATGAACTAGGGATGGGATATAGGGAAGAGCCTAACAATACTTGTTTGATTAAAGTCCTCTCTGTGTCCCATTGTTTCTGAGTGGCCCAGCCAACATTTGTTTACCAAATATTTACTCTTTTTCATTCTTCCTAAGGATTGCATTCCTTCCCTTTAAAGTCCCAGACTCCTACCCCCTTTTCCTTAGTTCAGGATGACATATACACCTTATTTTGCTTGACTTCTTTGAAATTTCCATGTCTGTGTGGGTTCCCTGCATGTACATTAATAAAGTTGATTCTCTCCCATTAATCTGTCTCATGCTGATTTGATTCTTAGTCCAGTTAGAAGGACCTTGAAGGGGACAAGAGCTTCTTACTCCCCAACACAAGTACGGCAGTTGCTGGCTTCCAATAAGAAATGGCTACAAAATGGCACCTGTGGAACACCACTTAAGTGCTAGGCCTAGATGGGATGCTTCTCAAAATTAAAACTGTTTTTAGGCCACTCTTCTGGCTTGGCTCCAGCTTGAAACTGCTTTAAGGGACTTGGCATGTGGGTTTCTATTTTGGGCGATATCAGTGGGGCACACGGACTAAGATCTGAAAATGAGGCATGGCTTGGGAAATAGAACATGGCCCACCTTGACTATGCCCGCAGCACAAGGAGATTGGACTCAAAAGAGTGAACTGCAATGCTTGGTTCGAAAGAGGACTGGGGTGCTGCAATTTTTCTCCCCACAACCACCAAGGTGGGACCTCAGGGAGCAGCCCACGGGACACAGTAGAGGCTAAGACTCGCCTACACCAAACCACGCCCATCCCCGTTAGAGAGCTGCTTTTTTTTTTTTTTTTTTTTTTACTGGGCCTGGGGCAAGACCAACATGGATGCAATAGTGATTAATTCTAGATCAATTCTTTCTATTCAGATAGATTTTCCCTTGTCTCATTCCTATCCCTCCTCTCTGCTGGACTGGGCACTCTGGTCACTGGTTTGCTTAACAGTCACATTTGATCCATTCTCTAGATGTATATTCTACACCTACACTGCTACCTTTCTATCTCTCTCTCTCTCTGAAGTAATCAGACTATATAGTTTCTCTGGGTAACGTTATCTTCATTTGTTTCTCCTCTCCTCTTACCATATTCTCCTCTTTCTCTCTCTGAATTAAGCCTCTTAGTCTCTCTGCCTGGTCATTTCTCTTTCAATTTTGCTTCCTCCCTGCCCCATCATTTCTATCTTTGTATATGCTCTTCCATCAGCACTGCATACACCCTGCTCTTTATTTGTATCTGGGAATCCTGGTTTTATGTTTTGAGACTGTCTTTTGGGACTTTTTTCTTCTTTTCTTCTCTTTTCTTCTTTTTTACTTTTTAAAAATTTTTATTTTAATTATTTGTTTTCCTTCCTTCCTCTTTTTTCTTTTTTCGCTTCTTTTTTTTTAATTTTTATTTTTCCCTTTCCGTTACCGTGTTTGTTGGATTTGTCTGTGCAGTTGTGTACCTTTGTTACCTGTGTGTTTGCCTGTCTGTTTCCTTTTCAAGGGCTACCTCAAGAAACAAGCCAAAGTACACATGGTGGAGAGTTCCAAATACCACTACGAGTAGGGAAATAAAATAATCAAAGACTAAACAAGAGAGACCAAGAGACACCATTCAAAGAACACTTTCTGAATGGACAGGCCCTGGACAGTCAAAGAGCCCTCTTTAATACAGCAGTAGTCATAGGCATAGAGTGCATTAAAAGCTTTCAAATCTAACAAGAGACGGAGGGCTGGTCAAAATGATGAAATGGAAGAAGAACTCTCCTCCAAAGAAATTCCAGGAACAAATGACAGCTAAAGAATTGTTCAAAACAAATATAAGCAACATAACTGAACAAGAATTTAGAACAATAGTCATAAAATTAATCGCTGGGCTTGAAAAAGGCATGGAAGACATCAGAGAAACTATTGCTACAAAGACTATGGAGCTTAAAAATAGTTGTGATGAATTTAAAAAATGCTATAAATGAGATACATAATAAAATGGAGACTTCCAATACACAGATTGAAGAGGCAGAGAGGGTAATAGGTGAATTAGAAGACACAATTATAGAAAAAGAGGAAGCCGAGAAAAAGAGATAAACTGATTCAGGAACATGAAAGGAGAGTTTGAGAGCTGAGCGATACAATCAAATGGAATAATATCCGTATCATAGGAATTCCAGAAGAGGAAGAGAGAGGGAAAGGCCCATAAGGAGTCCTTCCTTGAACAAATTATAGCAGAGAACTCCAGTCTGCAGAAGGAAACAGACATAGGAATCCAAGAGGTACAGAGAACCCCCCTCAGACATAACTTGAATCAACCTTCTGCAAGACATATCATAGTGAAACTGGCAAAATATAAGGACGAAGAGAGAATTCTGAAAGCAGCTAGGGGTAAAAGGGCCCTAACATACAAAGGGAAACCTATCAGAGCAGTTACAGACCTATCTACTGAAACTTGGCAGGCCAGAAAGCAATGGTAGGAAATCTTCAATGTGATGAACAGAAAAAATAATACGCAGCCAAGAATTCTCTATCCAGCAAGCCTGTCATTCAGAATAGAAGGAGAGATAAAAGTCTTTCCAAATAAACAAAACTGGAAAGAATTCATCACCCCTAAAGCAGCCCTACAAGAAATCCTGAGGGGGACTCTCTGAGGGAAATATTACAAGGAACGCAAGGTACCAGAGACACCACCGCAAGCATGAATCCAACAAGGACACGATGATTCTAAACCTATATTTATCAAGGATAACACTGAATGTAATTGGACTAAATGCCCCAAGCAAAAGACATAGGGTAGCAGAATGGATTTAAAAAACAAAGCAAAATCGATCTATTTGCTGTCTACAAGAAACTCATTTTAGACTGGAGGACATCTTCAGATTGAAAGTAAGGGGATGAAGAAATATCTATCATGCTACTGGAAGTCAAAAGAAAGCTGGAGTAGCTACACTTATATCACACAAACTGGACTTTAAAGTAAAGACAGTAACAAGGGATGAAGAAAGGCATCACATAATAATTACAGGGTCTATCCATCAGGAAGAGCTAACAATTATAAATGTCTACAAACCGAATATAGGAGCACCCAAATATATAAAACAATTAATCACAAACAGAAACAATCTTATGGATAAGAATCTCGTAATAGCAGGGGACTTTAATACTCCACTTACAGCAATGGATAGATCAACTAGACAGAAAATCACTAAGGAAACAATGGACTTGAATGACACTTGGACCAGATGGACTTGACAGATATATTTAGAACTCGACATCTTGAGGCCATGGAATTCACTTTCTTCTCAAGGGCGCATGGCAGATTCTCCAAGATAGATCACATATTGGGACATAAAGCAGCCCTTAATAAATAGAAAACAATTGAGATCATGTCATGCACACTTTCAGATCACAAGACTATGAACCTCGAAATCAATCACAGGAAGAAGTCTGGAAAACCTCCAAAAACATGGAGGTTAAAGAACACCCTACTAAAGAACGAATGGGCCAATCAGGCAATTCGAGAAAAAAATTTAAAAATATATGGAAACAAATGAAAATGAAAACACAACAATCCAAATCTATGGGATGCGGCAAAGGCAGTCCTAAGAGGAAAGTTGATTGCACTCCAGGCCTATTTCAAGAAATTAGAAAAAGTGCAAATACAAAATCTAACAGCCCACCTAAAGGAACTAGAAGGAGAGCAACAAGAGCACCCCAAGCCAAGTAAGAGAAGAGAAATAATAAAAATCATGGCAGAAATAAACAATATAGAATCCATTAAAAAAACCAGTTGAACAAATCAATGTAACCAAGAGTTGGTTTTTTGAAAAAATAAACAAAATTGACAAACTTCTAGCCAGGCTTCTCAAAAAGAAAAGAGAGAGCACCCAAATACACAAAATCATGAATGAAAAGGAACTGATTACAACCAACCCCTCAGAAATACAAGCAATTATCAGGGAATACTATGAAAAATTATATGCCAACAAACTGGACAACTTAGAAGAAATGGACAAATTTCTTTGTCCTGGACCTGATGGCTTCCCTGGAAAATTCTACCAGACATTTAAATCAGAATTAATACTCATTCTTCTCAAGCTATTCCAAAAATTAGAAATCAAGTAAAACTTCCGGACTCATTTTCTGAAGCCAGCATCACTTTGATTCCCAAGTCAGGGACCTAGCAAAAAAGAGAACTACAGGCCAATATCCTTGATGAATATGAATGCAAAAATACTCAACAAGATACTTGCAAATCAAATGCAACAGCATATAAGAAGAATTATCCACCAGGATCAAGTGGGATTCATTCCTGGTTTACAGGGCTGGTTCAATATTCGCAAATCAATCAATGTGATACATCATTAACAAAAGAAAAGATAAAAAGCATATGATCCTGTCGATAGATGCAGAAAAAGCATTTGACAAGATACAGCATGCCTTCTTAATAAAGACCTTCGAGAAAGCCGGGATAGAAGGAACTTACTTAAACATCATGAAAGGCATCTATGAGATGCCCTCAGCTAACATCATCCTCGATGGGGAAAAACTGAGAGCTTTCCCCCTGAGATCAGGAACATGACAGGGATGTCCACTCTCACCACTGTTGTTTAACATAGTGCTGGAAATCCTAGCATCAGCAATCAGATAACAAAGAAAATAAAAGGCATCAGAATTGGCAAAGAAGAAGTCAAACTTTCACTTTTCACAGATGACATGATATTCTACATAGAAAACCCAACAGCCTCCACCAGAAGCCTACTAGAACTGATCCAAGAATTCAGCAAAGTTGCAGGGTACAAAGTCAACGTACAAAAATTGGTTACATTTTTATACACCAACAATTAAGCATCAGAAACACAAATCAAGAAACTGATCCCATTCACAACTGCACACACAAAAAAACAACACCTAGGAATAAACCCAGGCAAAGATATAAGAGATCTGTATGATGAAAACTATAGAAAACTTATGAAGGAAATTGAAGAAGACACAAATAAAAGGAAAGACATTCCATGCTTATGGACTGGAAGAATAAATATTGTTACAATGTCATTACTACCCCAAGCAATCTACATATTCAATGCAATCCCAATCAAAATTGCACCAGCATTCTTCTCAAAGCTAGAACAAACTATCCTAAAATTTGTATGGCACCACAAAGGACCCCGAATAGCCAAAGTAATAGTGAAGATAAAAACCAAAACGGGAGCCATCACCATCCCAGACTTTAGCCTCTACTACAAAGCTGTCATCATCAAGACAATATAGTACTGGCACAAAAACAGACACATAGACCAATGGAATAGAATAGAGAACTCAGAATTGGACCCACAAATGTATGGCCAACTAATCTTTGACAAAGTAGGAAAGAGTATCCAATGGAAAAAAGACAGCCTCTTTAACAGATGGTGCTGGGAGAACTGGACAGCAACATGCAGAAGAATAAAACTAGATCATTTTCTCAAACCATACACAAAAATAAACTCAAAATGGATAAAGGACCTGAACGTGAGACAGGAAACCATCAAAACCATAGAGGAGAAAGCAGGAAACAACCTCCTTGACCTCAACTATACCAATTTCTTACTTGACACATCCCCAAAGGCAAGAGAATCAAGAGCAAAAATGAACTATTGGGACCTCATCAAGATAAAAACCTTCTGCACAGCAAAGGAAACAATCCATAAAACAAATACGCAACTGACAGAATGGGAAAAGATAGTTGCAAATGACATATCAGATAAAGGGCTAGTATCAAAATCTCTAAGGAACTCACCAAACTCCACACCTGAAAAACAAAGAATCCAGTGAAGAAATGGACAGAAGATAAGAACAGATACTTCTCCAAAGAGGACATCCAGATGGCGAACAGACACATGAAATGATGCTCAACATCACTCATCATCAGGAAAATACAAATCAAAACCACACTGAGATATCACCTCACGCCGGTCAGAGTGGCTAAAACGAACAAATCAGGAGACTATAGATGCTGGCAAGGTTATGGAGAAACGGGTACCCTACTACAGTGTTGGTGGGAATGTAAACTGGTGCAGACCCTTGGAAAACAGTGTGGAGGTTCCTTCAAAAAATTAACAATAGAATTCCTCTATGACCCCGCAATAGCACTGCTAGGAATTACCCAAATTCCTAGGGGTGCTGATTCATAGGGGCACATGTACCCCAATGTTCATAGCAGCACTCTCAACAATAGCCAAAACAAAACAAAACAAAACAAAACAAAAAAACAATAGCCAAAACATGGAAAGAGCCTAAGTGTCCACCAACAGATGAATGGATCAGGAAGATGTGGTTTATCTATACGATGGAATACTACATGGCAACGAGAAAGAATGAAATCTGGCCATGTGTAGCAACATGGATGGAACTTGAGGATGTTATGCTGAGCAAAATAAGTCAGGCAGAGAAGGACAGATACCATATGTTTTCACGTATAGCAGGATTAGGAGGAACTTAGCGGAGGACCGTGGGGGAGAAGAAGGGGTAAAATAGTGGGGGAGAGGGAGAGAGGCAAACCATGAGATGCTCTTGAATTCCGGGAACAAACTGAGGACTAATGGGGGGTGGGGGAGAGGGGAAGGGGGGTGATGGGCATGGAGGAGGGCAGTTGTGGGGATGAGCACTGGGTATTATATGTAAACCAACTTGACAATAAACTATTTAAGGAAAAAAAACCGTTTTTATGTTGGCAACATACATTAACTAAAAAAATCAATGTTACAGAGATAAGGTTTCATCCATTTGCCCTATGGCTCTCTTATGTACGTACATCTGAGGTAGTAGCAGCAGGTTCAGCAAACTGGGATTCCACTCTAGAACTTCTTATGTGGTCTTGAACACTTCTATAAAGAGATGAAAAGAGAAATGATATGCACATCTCACTTGCCATTTAAATCTAAATTTTCTATTATACATTAAACATAAGGTTCAAAAAAGAATATTTTTAAATATATAACATCATCAATCTTTGAGGTGCTGTTATTCATACAGGAAAGGTTGCTGTGGACAGTATCTATAAAGTAAATCATCATTAGAATGAAGTTTGCTTCAGGTTTCAATGCTTCTGGTTAACAGTGGTGAGCAATTCAAGCTAAAAAAAAAAAAAAAACCCACCAAGGTGTATGAGTGAATCTGAATTTTTAAACCAATTGAAATTACAAAAATAAATGCCTTCAGGCCAAATTTAATTTTGTTTCCTGTAATTAGAGAAGTTCTTTATTCTTTGGCTCATTAACAATTCATTTTTATCAAAATTAGAATTTCGATGCCCAAGGTGAGAATGGAACTTCCTGGCACTGGAGTCTAAGTACTAGTTTATTTTTTTTTACCAAATGAGTGGACAGTGAGAGAGAAGGGGAGGGGGAAGAGAGAATATGAATAAATGAAAATCTTGGTTTTAATATTCAAATTACTTTTTCAGCTTTAAAAATTTCCTGAGTATCTGTTATGGAAATGTATTTTGTTTTCAAGAGTTTTTCTTTTGCAGGCCCCATCACACGACTAAATGAGAAACTGGAGTCTGATAACAGATATGATAAGAAGCGTGTCCTTAGAGTAACAACACAGTGATAAAATGGTATCCGTGAAACCCTCTCAATTTATTCAGAAGGCAAGAAATTAACAAAATAACTGAAATTTTCTGCAAGGTTTCAAAAAGTCAATACTGATTATGGCTAAAATTTTTCCATTCATATTTCACAGGACTCAGCCAAAAAATCAATTGTACTTACATCATTTACTTTTAATGGTAGAAAACTAAGGAAAGTTTGAAAAAATATTTTGGATATCAAAATAGATAACATTTAGGAAGTATTAATTTAAATTGCATAAGACAACTACTTAATGAGTAAATTCAGTCATATTATGGGGCTATAAAATACTCACTATATATTTCTAAATGGTTTGACTTTTAGCATCAAGTAAGATAGAGTTACTTACAAATTTACCCTGACACCATTTAAAAATAAAATTCCTAAAAGATTATCATCTTTATTTTTTATTTTTTCAGTTTTTGACTAAATTTATAAGCCAGTTTACTCTAATTGAATGTTTTCTTCTTAAGTGTTGGTACTTCTTCAAGTTTGTTCACTTTCTGCTCTTGATTTATATTATCCCCTTGCAGACTGCATTTTGTCTTTTGGCTTCAACTAGGAGCAACTCTGACATCTGCATCTCAAGTTATCTCCCTTAGATACAGAACCAAATATCCAACTGCCTTTAGGACATGCAGTCTAAATGTCTAGCATTAGACACCTTAACTTCAAGTGGTCTAATTAGACTACTCTTCCTCTTCCTCATCCTCCTCCTTCTCTTCCAGTGTCTCCTCTATTGGTGACAAGAGCCACCCTCTGCCCAGTCACTCAAGACTAAAACCTCCAGGCATCTTTGACTCTTCACTAATTCTCTACTGTCTTCTGTATGAAAGTTTGTTAGTAACTTTCTGTCCACCTTTTCTACTTGGCAATTTCTCGAAGGCAGTGCATATGCATTAAACCTCTTGCATTCCCAGCACCTGCACAATGCAGAGCACTTACTAGGTGCTTCATGAATATTTTCCGAGTGAATAAAGAAACAAACAATCTGAGTAGCCAACTCAATTGAAATATTTGTACATTCCTCACCCCAGATCTGCTTGGCTTGAAGTAATTACTTTCAAGAACAAACTGAGGCTTCCATCTGTTCCTTAAAAGCAATTTAAGGTCAGGCTTCTGAATAATACTTTTTTTTTTAACTTTGAGAGAGAGAGTGTGAGCACGCGATCAGGGGAGAGGGTCAGAGGGCAAGAGAGAGAGAGAGAGAGAGAATTCCATGCAGGCTCCACAGTCAGCACAGCCTAACATAGGGCTCAATCTCATGACCCTGGGATCATGACTTGAGCTGAATTCAAGAGTGAGATGTTCAGCCAACTGAGCCACTCAGGCTTCCCAACAGTAAATATCTTTATACCTGAGATAAACAGCATGTGAATGAATATATTGCTGCACTATCCCATATGACAGCCATTCACCACATGTGGCTACATTAAAATCAAAATTAAAGAAAAATTAAAATTTATACCTTCAGTCACAGCAGCCACATTTCAAGTGTGCAGTAGGCACATGTAACTAGTGGCTATGGTATTACATTTTACGAACATTTCTGTTATCAAAAAAGTTCTATTGGACAGTGCTATATAAAAGGATGCAGTGAGTTTTGCTGTACAAGACACTGACTTTGACAACAAAACATCGTGAAGTGATTATGATTTGCTTCAAATCCACTGGCTTGGATATCAAGAATGTAATAGTTTTCCAAATTCTTCCATGAATTTATATTTCATGCTTCTCTCTACATCAGTATGGATGGCAAACTTCTGACTTATAATCAGAATGTAAAAGTTACAAGTAAGCACTTACATTGCTTAAAAAAGCATTAAAGAATACTTCATTCCTAACTAGTCTGTACATGTAAATAATAATTCAGGCTCAGGGTAGGAGGTGTAACAGAGGGTTTGCAGCCATAAAAACACTGCTTGCCTTCAGTTAGGAGCAGTTAATATAGACAGAACTTTCATTTTTCAAATTTCTTTAACATTTATTCATTTTTTTAAAGAGAGATAGAGTAAAAGTGAGGGAAGGGCAGAGAGAGAGGGAGACAGAGAATCTGAAGCAGGCTCCAGGCTCTGAGCTGTCAGTAAGAGCCTGACACGGGGTTCGATTCACAAACAGTGAGATCATGACCTGAGCTGAAGTCGGACGCTTAACTGACTGAGCCACCGAGGTGCCCCAGAACTTTCATCTTTCAAATCATATCAGTTTATTTTCAAAAAGAAAAAAATGACCAAAGAACACTCTGCTAGATGTATTTACATGGAAAAATACCTTCTAATATTATGAAGAAAAGTACCTCTGTATCAGTATGTAAAAGCTCAAAATGTTACTCTTAAATTGAGCCCTTAATGTTTCTTACTCTATTTTAAATCTTTACCAAGGTTTGATATTCATTGGTAAAGCACTCAATGCTGCTGAATTACTTTAATGGAAGGTTGTTCTTGGCTCAAAAAAAATCTATTTCTACTTGCTATATAAATGAAACTATAGATAAGAAAAACATGTCCAATGAATATTGGCCCTTTATAAATCAATGCAGTATAAACTAAGGTGTATATTGAACAGTTGTGGCAGTCAGGAAACTGATTACAGTAAAATATAATCTTGAATGTCTCTCCTTCTTTAAGTTAACAGTTTTTTCCTTCTTGGTTGCAGGTTGTGATCAAAGTTTAAGAAAATAATTTTCAAGATTACTTTCACAAAAGCTAGTCCATAGGTTCATAGCAGAAACCTGCTACCACTCCATGTCTGAAATGAGGAATCTTAGGTCAAGGTGCAGGCATCCACTTTTCCCTTAGACCCAACTGCATCTCAGCTATCCTTGACAACTGGATTGGTACTGGCATCTCCAAAGTCTACCTCTCTCCAAGTCACTATTCTTTTAAGTGGTTCCCTAGGGATAATGCCTGACACAGCTTCCTATTTTTCCCATTCCCCTATTTTCACCATTGTGTCTAATATTCCAGAACTACCAAGTTGACAGAATTTGAGGTTGCACAGACTTGGGCTCAAACCTTAGCTCATACTTCCTAGCTGTGAGTCTTAGAGCAAGTCTTTTAGCTTCCCTGAGCCCCAGCTTCTGACTGTTTAAAGTGAGACTCATAGTATGTACCTTGTATCATTCTTGTAAAGATAAATTAACGTTTAGACAAAGTGCTTTGTAATCTGTATAGTACAACGTGATCATTTCAAATGCCCTCATTAATCATTCTGATTGCTTCATTCCTTTAAGTTATTCTCCTCTTAAATATATGATTTAGGATGTATAAGACTGTAATTTGCTCTGAAATGATTCTTTTGTGATTTAAATTCTCTCTCCTAAAAATGTGCTTCACAAAGATGAGTTCTGCATATGTTATCCGTTGCTCTATTCCTTCGGATCCAAGAAGCAGACTCTACTGTGTTAAGATAAGCATAATGGGGGTCAACAGTTGCTATTGTTATTGATCACCTAGACCCTTACTCCTTTGGGCAAGGGGTCGAGGAGGAAGAGAGGTGCTATATGGCTATGCAGCTCTCTATAGAATGCACACTTGTAAAGAGCCCCTAAATGAACGGACAATCCGATCCTTATTAATAGAAAATAACTACCCTGATTTTTAAATATTTTTTCTGTCACCGTAATAATATTCTTTTAGTAAATAAGTTACTGGAGAATATCATCTTAATAGACTTACATTATTTGAAGATAGAATTAGTTTATTTTGAGAAAGTCATCCAAAGGCAGATAGGCAAAAGGGACGATTTTGATCAGTTGAGGAAATCAGTAATTTGAAGTGAGTGCTCCATCACCACCCTCAGTTTATAATCTTTACTCCTTACCCACCACCAATCATTTCACCTCTGACTGTAGGGGAGATACTATTATTTACTGAGTTCCTACCATGTGGTAGGTATCTTACACATATCTCTTTGGATCCTAAAATAACTCAATAGCATGTGTTTTATTATCATCCCCACTTTACAGATGAGGGAGATAAGGCTCCACAAGGTGAATACTATAGGAGGTTATGATAAATGACGAAGTCTGAATATAAACCCAGTCTGCTAAATCCTTATACCAGTGAGGGTAATAGTTAGGTCACCACCATTCGGGTTAAAAGAAACAATTTGCCATCTCAAAATATGCCTCTTTGTCACAAGGATTATCCTGAGTTAGTTATTTTTTTTAGAATGTGAACAGCACCCGATGCATTTTAGCCTTGATTGATTTTTGAATAGGGAAAAGAAGAGACAGGGAATAAGCTAGTAAGAGGTACATAAAGGAAATGAAAAACGAAACAAAACAAAACCCCATGCATGGTGTTGACACACACAGATCTCCTAGACTACACTGGTGCAGCTCTGAGATCCAGCAGCAAGGAATTCCAAATTCTCAGGATCTTGGAAACTTGGGGCCAGCAATCCTTATTGCACTGCTTCTTCCAGTTCAGAAGTCCTGCCTAACGTCATGAAATAAACCTGACTGTGCAACCAGACTGAACAGAGGCAAAGAAGATCTTGTCTTTGAGCCCTTTTGTGTATAAACACATCATCTAGATAACTAGTTCCCACTATGGATATCTATGCCCTTTTCTCCCCAGCCCATCATCTAGTTGGATCAAATATATTTTACAGATGTTGGCATCTCTTTCCACTGCAGAGCCACATCCTTGGTGATTCTTCCGTAGATGCGCACATTAACCCCTTCATCTTTATAGCACACCAGAAGCTTCATGCCATCTCTGTTGGGGAGGATATTGATTGAATGGGGTTTGATAATACATTGGATCATAGAGTGTGGATTCTTTCTTACAGGTGTTGGTAGATAAATGTCATAAACTGATCCTTAATCCACATCAACAGCATGGAATCCAGCACAACTTTGCCAATTTTCCCAAAATGTATATCTTGTAAGTGTCAAAGTTCAGTGATTTAGAGTAAATTGAAAGGTTTTTAACAGTTCTTGAAGATACCTGGAATATTTTGCTTGGTCAGTTTTTCAATTAGCACTTTAAAGAAGGTTCCATGTGTTTGTACTCCAGCTCCCTACTGCTGTAGCTTCATGGAGCAGGCAATAAGAAGAGAAAATTTGTATTGGGAAAAAGAAATGAAGGAGAGCCAACAGTCCAGCACATCCTCATGTTGGGTTGAGAGGGAAATTGTGTCCATGAGACAAGGGCATCAGGAGCCAAGTCAGCGCCTGAAGGTTCCAGAATTCTGAAACCTTTACCTTCTATTACAGACTTGAACTCTGGAAATCCATTGCACTGTAAATTTTATGAATAGTTTGAGAAAACAGGTTTTGGTACATCAGTACATTTGACCAATTTGGAAATTAGGTTCCTCTGATTTATTTGTCATTCAGCCAAATGGTCTGTTGGGAAGTCTTGCATTTGAAAGAAGTCATGATGAGCTCCAGGTGAATTCATAAAACAACACAAATTCTTGGAAATCTTTTGGCCAAATGATCAATTTTTCCAGTGGCCAAATTGCCAAAACTCAATTCATTCTAAACTAATCCATCGAATGACCAATTTACAAAATTTATCCAAATGTATTGCCTCATCAAAAAGCATGTCTTAAGAAATATGCTTTTTGAGGGGTGCCTGGGTGGCTCAGTCAATAAAGCATCTGACTTCAGCTCAGGTCATGATCTCACAGCTCATGAGATCGAGCCTCACATCAGGCTCTGTGATGACGGCTCGGAGTCTGGAGCCTGCTTTGGATTCTGTGTCTCCCTCTTTCTCTGCCCCATCCCTGCTCACACTCTGTCTCTCTCTCTCAAAAATAAATAATAAAAATTAAAAAAAAAGAAATATGCTTTTTGAATATATTCTAAGTGTTGATAAACAGTTTTCTGAAAAGGAGCAGATAGTAAATATTTTAGGCTTTACAGGATATATAAAGTATAGCATATTCTTTTGTTTTATAACTTTTTACAAAAGCAAAAATCATTCCTACCTCATACAAAAGCATGCTGCTTCCAGTTTTAGCAAAAGGTTGTAGTTTGGACCCATTATATATTAAAATAATTTATATATTTTGATATGAATATATTATTCTTGATTATATGCAGTGGCTACATTCTTAAATATAGTGAATGGGTATATTCTTGTTATCAGCATTTAAAGGAGTATTCAATTTGTTAGAAGTTAAAAGTTATAGAAAGTTTACCATTCTTATGAATAGCAATGGTATTTATTCTAGGATTTCATATGAAAAACTTTTAGGTTATTTTAGTGTAGCATTAATCCTATTCATTTTCTATTTTTTCAATGATCTAGCATGTTTTCAGATTTTATCACCACAGACTCATTTGCCAACTTTGCCCAAGTTGGCTTTTGGCAAATTTGATGTCAATAAATTCACTTGGTGAATCAGTCTGCTCCCATCCTGGAAAGCAGAGGCTTTCCAAAAGAAAAATCAAGAAACAGCCAGGAGTGGGGCAAGTTCACATCCTTTCTGGAAAGAATGGAGAGCATAGTAGTGTTTATAAGACTATTTGGCAGAGTTGATAAAAACACATACTCATTTGTGGTTCACTCTGTGGAGGATTTTCATAGTTTAGCTTGTGGTGTGTCTATAAAGAAATGGAATTGATTTTAACATGTGGTCAATTAATTTACAGGATACATGCTATAATAATAAAAACAAAGTCATACCAAATATGTGGTATCACTGTGGCCTGGCAAAGTCAAGCCATTTCCAGCTGGAGTTGAGCAAAACTAAAGATTATTTAACTTCTACTACTCCCTTGTAGAGGAGGAAAAGTAAGTTTTCCTCCCTTTCCAGCTTCTTGGCTGAGATGCCCTGTAATAAAAGAGAGACTGACAGGAGAGAAACAGAAGTTTAACGGCAATTATACCTCCTATATATGCATATGGGGAGAGACCCAGGAAAACTGATAAACTCACAAATGTATGGCCAACTAATCTTTGACAAAGTGGGGAAGAGCATCCAATGGAAAGAAGACAGCCTTTTTAACAGACGGTGCTGGGAGAGCCGGACAGCAACATGCAGAAGAATGAAACTAGATCATTTTCTCACACCATACACAAAAATAAACTCAAAATGGATAAAGGACCTGAATGTGAGACAGGAAACCATCAAAACCCTAGAGAAGAAAGCCGGAAACAACCTCCTTGACCTCAACCGCAGCAATTTCTTACCTGACTTACATTTTGCTCTTGATGTAAAAGCATTTTGCAAAATGAACTATTGGGACCTCATCAAGATTAAAAGCTTCTGCACGGCAAAGGAAACAATCCATAAAACTAATAGGCAACCGATGGAATGGGAAAAGATATTTGCAAATGACATATCAGATAAAGGGCTAGTAACCAAAATCTATAAGGAACTCACCAAACTCCATACCTGAGAAACAAACAATCCAGCGAAGAAATAGGCAGAAGATATGAACAGACACTTCTCCAAAGAAGACATCCAGATGTCCAACAGACACATGAAATGATGCTCAGCATCCCTCCTCATCAGGGAACTACAAATCAAAACCACACTGAGATACGGCCTCAAGCCAGTCAGAGTGGCTAAAATGAGCAAATCAGAGGACTCTAGATGCTGGCGAGGATGTGGAGAAACGGGCACCCTCCTACACTGTTGGTAGGAATGTAAACTGGGGCAGCCCCTCTGGAAAACAGTGTGGAGGTTTCTCAAAAAACTTAACACTAGAACTCCCCTATGACCCAGCAATAGCACTGGTAGGGATTTACCCAAGGGATATAGGAGTGCTGATGCATAGGAGCACATGTACCCCAACGTTCATAGCAGCACTCTCCACAATAGCTAAAACATGGAAAGAACCTAAGTGTCCATCAACGGACGAATGGATCAAGAAGATGTGGTTTATCTATACAATGGAATACTACATGGCAATGAGAAAGAATGAAATCTGGCCATGTGTAGCAACATGGATGGACCTTGAGGGTGTTATGCTGAGTGAAATAAGTCAGACAGAGAAGGACAAATACCATATGTTTGCATGTATAGGAGGATTAGGAGGAACTTAATGGAGGGCCATGGGGGAGAAGAAAGGGAAAAATAGTGGGGAGAGAGAGGGAGGCAAACCATGAGAGACTCTTGAATGCCAAGAACAAACTGAGGGCTGATGGGAGTCGGGGAGAGGGGAAGGGGGGTGATGGGTATGGAGGAGGGCACTTGTGGGGATGAGCACTGGGTGTTATATGGAAACCAACTTGACATTAAACTATTTTTTAAAAAAAGGTAAAAATAAAGGCAAAAAAACTGGCAATAATTTAATTATCCAGTAATAGGGGAAAAAAAAGAAAAACCTTTTCTGATATGTCTTCACTGTATATTAAAGCACTGACAACCTAAGTGTTGGCTGTGTAAATATGAGAAATAATTTTAAATTTGGCCTCATTTTTTTCATTCTCTGTATCAGCCCCATTACTTTTTACTGGTAAAGTGTCATGTGGTTACTCACATGCTTGTGTCTTAGAAATAAGAAAGCAAGTTAATTTAAAAGACAAACTTTTTTCTGTACTGAGGGAGGCACAAGTTAAATGCAGTTTGGACACTTCCCTCTTGGAACTTTTAATTCTCTAGAACTTCGATACTCTGTGTAATCCCACAGCAAAGTGGAGAGTGTCAATGGGAAAGCAGGAAGGGGCAAGCTCTTCCAGCCCAGGTGGCAAGAAGGACTTCTGAGAAAGAAAGTTCTGGAGTGGTGAGGAGTATCTGGACATACATAATATAGAGGAGAAGGACATTTTCATCAATGCAGAAAACAGGACCAAAGGTACGGTGAAAGAGCATAGACACATTTACATGGAATGGTGACTTTATTACAGTTTCTTGTTTACTTGTTCATCTCCACACTAGGCAGTAAGTATTATGAGGACAGGCACAGTGTTGGGGGGTGAGAACAGAGCCTAAAAGAGTTTATAGCTTTGTGTGGAACTCAATGAATGAATAGTCCCAAGATAACTATAAATTTACAAACTACAAAAAGTATGACGAAGGAAAAAGAGCAGAGTGCCATGGGAGAGAAACAAAAGTGGATCTAGAAGTCCTGTAGGAGCCAATTATGGGACCACATAGTAGAAGAATGTTTCAGGTTGAGGACATAAGCATGTGCAAAGGCTCTATGTTGGAAAAGAGCTTTGAGAATTCACAGTGCAGATGGAGTATGACAGATAAGAGGTAGTGTGGCATAAAATGAGGTTTGAGGAATAGGAAAGCACGAGAGCAGTATGCTTTACAAATGGTACAAAAGGCTATCTTATCTTATTCTAAGCGCAAGGGGAAACCACTGAGAGCTTTTGAGCAGGAGAGGCACAAGATCATATTTTACCAAATGGTTTTGGAACAATCGGACATTCATATGCCAAAAATTATGAAATCCAACCTAAACTTCACACCTTATAAAAATATTAACTCAAAATGGATCACAGATACAAATGTTAAACACAGAACTATAAAACTTTCAGGGGAAAAAAAACATATAAAATCTGTGACCTATGGTTTGATGATAAATTCTTAGACATGACACCAAAAGCACAATCCATCAAAGAAAAGAAATCATAAAACTATCCTTCACCAAAATTAAGAACTTTTGTTCTGCAAAAGACACTGTTAGAAAAATGAACAAAGAATCTACAAACTAGAGAAAGTAGTCACACATCAAATATCTGACAAAGGACTTTTATGTAGAATAATACAAATAATTTTCAAAACTCAAAAATAAAATGTAAACAACATTGTTTTAAAAATAGGCAAAAAAGGGGCGCCCGGGTGGCTTAGTCAGTTCAGCGTCTGACTTTCGCTCAGGTCATGATCTCGCGGTTCGTGGGTTCGAGCCCCGCGTCGGGCTCTGTGCTGACTGCCAGCTCAGAGCCTGGAGCCTGTTTCAGTGTGTGACTCCCTCTCTCTCTGACCCTCCCCTGCTCACGCTGTCTCTCTCTCTCTCTCCTAGAAATAAATAAAACATTTAAAAAAATTTAAAAAATAGGCAAAACAATGAATGTTCAAATGATAAAAAGACACTCAACATCTGTAGTTATTAGAAGAATGCAAACAAGTACCATAATTCACTACCCTAGAGAAATGAAATGAAAACTTATGTCCATCAAAAACTTGTATACAGATATTTATAACAGCTTTACTAATAATTGCCAAAAAATGGCAATAACCCAGATGTCCTTCAAAAGGTGAATGAAGACACAGTGGTACATCCATACAATGAAATGCTACTCAGCAATAAAAAGTTATTGATACATGCAATAACAAAGGAATTACACTGAGGGGAAAAAAACCAATCTTTAAGGTTTGTATACTATATGACTGTATTTATAAGACATTCTCAGACAAAACTATCAGTATGCAGAATAAATCAGCAGTTGACAGGGGCTGAGAGTGAGGTGAAATAGGGGTGACTATAAATGGACAGCACAAGTAGGATTTTTGGGGGGTGATGGAACTGGTCTTTATCCTGATTATGGTCATGGTTACATGAATCTATCCCTGTATTAAAACCAAAGAACTGTACACCAAGAAAAACAAATAAATTTTTACCATATAATTTAATAAATAAATTGCTTAATAATTTAAAAGTATATGTCCACAAGAAAAATTTGTATAATAATGTTCATTGCAGCTCTATTTGTAGTAACCAAAAATTAGAAATAAATGTTCATCAAAGGAAAATGCCTGACAAATTGTGGTATATGCATAGACTAGAATACTCCTTGACAATAAAAAGGAATGAACGGCTGATACATATGACAGGATGAATCTCAGATGCATTGTACTGAGTTTTAAGAGAGCAGACTCAACAGTGTATATGTTATATAGCTTCATTTTTATGATGTTCTAGTAAAGGGAAGAAATGTATAGTGAAAAACATCAGAATAGTGGTTGCCTCTAGGTCAGAGGTTAACAGGGAAGGGGCACAAAAAAAGCTTTCTAGTGTGTTGAAAATATTGTATGTCTTGATAGGTATATGGGTCACTTGTGTTTATGTATTTGTCAAAGCTCATGGAATCTTACAATTAGGATCTGTGCATTTTATTATATGTAAACTTTACCTTAAAAATATAAATAATAACAAGCTCAAATGAAGAAGTATGCTTTTTGCAATAACATGATTTGGCAATTATAAAACTACTCTCTGTATATTCTAGACTTGAGCAAATATAAGGAAATCTATTGTGGATAAGGGGCTAAGCATCTCCTACTATTGGAGAAGAGTGATGCACAAATGGAAACGGGGGACTAGAATGAACCCTGTGGTACTGGTTTAGATTTGGAGGTATCCATATAAATTCATGGTTTGTATTATTTTATATACACATATACACCAAAGTACACATACACAGAGGTAGGTAGATAAGGAAATAAATATAGACATAGGTCTTTATGCCTATATGTGTGTGGATTTGTTTCCCAGTTCTGAAAGCACCAGAAGTAGTCACTAGTTACTAGTAGACCAGTAACAAGGAGCCCAACTAGTGTCCAGATCTTGGCTTCTAAATATCTACACATAAGAAGCTAGGGTTCCTTTGACTAAGACTCAGAGAATCAACTGATTTCATGACTGAGTCAAAGAAAGAACTAAATGAAGCTGGAACATCATTAGTGCCAGAAAGTAAGGAATGATCCAAGAATGTTGAGAAATATCAAAAAGACAGAAGAGCCAGTTTGAAAGGGCTGCCACTGGTTTATTCTGGGACAATCTGAGCATTGAAATTAATAACTGAAAAGTATTATAATCCAGTGAATAAACAAATGATTAAATAAGTAATGAATGCACAAAGAAGAGGGAGAGAGAAAGTGGAGAAGGGAGAGAAAAAGATGGAGGGAAGGAAGAGGAAAGAATAATGATAAAGCAAACATGGCAATATTTATTTATTTTTTAATGTTTTATTTATTTCTGAGAGAGAGAGACAGTATGAAGGTTAGAGAGAGAGGGAGACCCAGAATCTGAAACAGGCTTCAGGCTCTGAGCTAGCTGTCAGCACAGAGCCCGACGCGGGCTCGAACCCACGAACTGTGAGATCGTGACCTGAGCCAAAGCTGGACGCTGAGCCACCCAGATGCCCCATAACATGGCAAAATTTAAATAGCTATGAGCACAGATAGAGGAGGATACATATAGTAGTAGTCCCTGTATGTTCAAATAAAACGTTTAAAAAGTTAAAAAAATTTAACAGAGCTAAAGCAAAAGAATATCCTGGGATACAAAAAGGTAAAGCAAAAAAAAATTAAGTCAAAAGAGAACCAGATCCTGTCCCACTTCCTCAGATCCTAATGCACAGCCTGATATCTTCATTACAGGCTGACAAATGAATAGCATGAGGAGGGAAAATATTACAATTTTAATTGTCTGAGTAGAGCAAGCAGCTGCCAGTATATTTATCCAAAGCTACTTTTCATAAAATAAGCTAATAGTCAGGTAATTTGTTCCAGATTTTTCAAAAGTTTGATATTTATTAGACTTCTTTTCATTAGTGTCTAAACCCTCAGTGATTTCAGAGTTTTGAGTTTTGAGTACAAACCCTTACTATGAGCTTTTCAAAAATATTAATAATGAAATTGCTCTTATCAATTGAAAATCTGATAAGACAGTCTAATAACTTTATGCTTTGAGATGATCAAAATAATTTGTCATGTAGCTAAAAATGTGGGCTAAAGGTCATATAAACACAATTAAACATAAAATCTAGAAACCTGAGCCTGCTCTCCCTTCTTCTCTCTTTTTTTAAAAATATTTTTATGTCTGCCTTTTTTAAAGAACCAGGTCCTATACATACCAACAGGACAAGTTAAATGGAAACCAAGAGGCTGGCTCCAGATCTAACAACTACAGCTGCATGAGAATGGGCCCCAACTCCTTTCCTTATCTGTTAGAGGCAGGTGTCAGTATGTGATTGTCTCTCAGGTGGGTGTGAGACCATGGAGTAAACAGACTAGACTCAGACTCAACGTGGCTTCCAAGCTGTGAATTCCATCATGTTCAGACTTGGTTATACACCCCGTCCCCCACCCAGCAAGACAAGGTACACTCTGCAGAGAATTGTTTGGGTGTTAATGGATATAGAACCATCTCATAAGGATAGAGGTTTAAGTTGGCTGGGATTAAACAGAAAAAGAGGACAACCTTAAATTAATAGAAAAGTGAGAGTATTGAAGAAATCACCAGACTCAGACTTCATATCATGACCATAAGCGAAGGTTACATGTAATATTTTACACTTAATAATGTCATTATAGCTCAGGTAACGGTTTAGTAGAGATCTAAATTATAACTTCTCAATTTTGAAAGTACTTCTTAATTGATAATAACTTGATTTTGTATAGTATTTTACAAAGCAGATACATCTCATTTACTTATCAAAACAGATAGGTCTCATTTCCTTATCTTATTTGGTTGTGATGCACATTCTGCAGTAATTATCCTCACTGTTTATAGACAATAAACCTGAGACTCAAGGAGGCTTGTACAACATGACACAACTTGTAAATGGTCAAGCTGAGAAATAAAACCCAAATACTGCAGTTGTTCAAAAATCCCAAAGCTATGAGGTCTTTTTAAGTATCACTATACCACAAGACCTCTACAGTATTTGCCAAAGATGATGGCAGGCAATGTGGAGTAGAATTAGCCAAGTAACTTGCAGAAGGAGAGTAGGGAGCCTTGACTGAGGCTTGAAGAGGCAGTGAAAATATCTCTTGTGGAGACGCAAGCTGGCCACCTTACCTATTACATTACACCATTCGGAACTGCCAATATTGCACCATCTTTTAACCTATAAAAATGCCAATTGCATATGACAAAACCTAAATCAAATTTAGCCTCCCTCGACAACCTTCCCTATCCTTCTTCATTGCTTAATATTTTCCATTGGCCTTCCTCACCATGTAAAGCACTGTGGTCTATTGATTTATGTATTGTCTTTCTCTTCCACTAGAATGTAAGGTCTAGGAAGTTAAGGATTTTTGTTCACTGCTGTGTCCTCAGAGCCTAGAACAGAACTTCCCATGTAGGAGGTGCTAAATACTTGCTGTATGAATAAGTTTCACTCGGACTGGTATGATGAAACCTGTGAGCTAGCTCGTTAGTGGTAAAGAAACAGAATCAAAGGGCATGTGCTACAATGATGTGCAGTGCCTTTTCCCTACTCAAGATGGAGTGGACACAAGTAATGAAGTCTGTATAGAATAGTACTAAGGCTCCATACAGCAAAACTGTGCTAATGAGAATCATCATACTTCTTCACAAAATTCTCTTCATACCTTTATACAACATAACTCTTCACTAGCAGAAGCTGAAAGGGGAATTAGGCAAGAACATTCTATTTGGTGCAGCTGCTGACAGCTGAAGTCTCCCAGGGACGAATTCCAGCACTGTAGCAGTTTCTGAAGACTGCAAGTAAATGTAAGAGCTACTAGAACCATTGGCAATGTTGCTATTTGATATTCCAGTGTTCTTTACTCTACTTGAAGGTGAGAAGACACTATCTTCATCAACACTGGGTTAATCGTCATAGTCTCCTCCCTATTAATTTTTATCTCCTCTACATTTAAGGGGAAATTAAAGGGAAAAAAGACTTTCTCTCAAAAACACCACAATCAAGCACTCCCCAAAGTCTCCTTGAATTTTCTCCTTGGAATCCCATACTAGCCACAACTCCTAGAACTAATGTCCTGACAGGAATGAGCCCAGGAAAATCTGGGTCCCAATTCCACTCTACTGTGGAACCAACTGTGTGAGTTTGGGCAAATCATACATCCTCTATGACTACATTCTGACAGGTCTAAAATCTACCTTATAGATTTGTTTTTAACTAGGTTAATAAACATGAAATCCTATTGTGACAGCTAAAGAACAGAATGCATTTGTACTGAGTTGATGCTATGATGGGAATTTGGGCCTTACCTCTACATACACCTGGCCAACCTAAAAGAGTAGTTAGGTACTTCCTTCTAGCTCTAGCATGAGCCAGATAGGAGAGAACTAACAGTATTCCAGTTTTGGTCTGCCCCTCACTGACTTTCAAGTAGCCCTTACTTCTCTATATCTTCAGTGATCCAAGCAAAGAAGACCTTGCACTCCATTGCATCTGTAGCTTTAATGGAAAATAACCCAACCACTGAGTCCCTCTCCTGAAATGAAAGGTTCTTTAGTCTCAAATCTGAAACATACAAGGACAAGACACCCTCCACCGACACAGACCCTTTCTTCTAAACATCTCAAATTCCCCTTTTTGTGTTTCTTTCATAAGCATAGGCAATGCTTTCCAGCCTTTTAGTAAAATGATTCTTGCCTTTCAAAGAACATGTAGAATTACCAAGAGAAATTCCTGAAGCACTTTGGGAGCTCCAGGTCCCTATGACCTCTGTGCCTGATTACTTTTTTAACTGTCCCCCAGTCTATAAAATGGGAGCCAGATTACCAATCTTCTCAGGGTGCCTACAAAACCTACAAAACTATAACCCTGACATGCCACGATCTCTTTTCCTTCTTTTTATTTAAAAATATCCTGAGGACAAGGAAGGAGTCTATGACAAAAATAAGGCAATACTAGCTTCCGCCAATTTATGACAATACTGCATTACCTTTGGGAGGTATCATGGCATGGAATGGATTACATTTTGATAGGATCAGTCAATCAATCAATCAATCAGTCCCTGAGTAGATGTTCATTTCTGCCTACTCTATGTGAAGCTCTGGGCCAGACAGGGACAAAGCTGGCAGGTCCGCCCTTACAGACCTCAAGATAGTGGATGAGCCAGGCCCACCAACAACCCATCATGTGAGAGCTGAGGTAGTGACAGCAGAGCAGTGACAATGGTATTGGAGGAGAGGGGAGGGGTATGAGAGAGATGAAGGGACTGGAATTAAACAGAATCTCTTCATCAGATCCATATTAGCTCTGTCCTAAGTGTCATTTTTCCATCTTCCTGTCTATATGATAATCCACTGCATAATTTTGAAATAACTTTAGTAATATTTTATGGAAGTACAGAACATAAAAAACAATAGTGTATTCATCCACACTGGAATGATAATACCTTACAATATTAGAAGGGGTTTTAAGCCTCAAGAAAACACTTCAAAATCTAAGTATATCAGTGGCATAGATGTGGTAACTGGCTCGTTTATGCATCAGAATATTTTTCATCCAATCAAACTCTGCTTAATAGTAAAACACAGGTCTCCTCACTCTCTGAACTCTCACTGTCTGAATATTTGCTACAGTAATCTGCTGACTGAATTACCCATGTGTTTTGCTGCTATTGTATCTCAGATACTCTCCTGATAGGAGAGTGTCTTGAATTCACATTGTTTAAACATGCTGTGTTTTACAGATATCCTCTTCCCCACATTATTCAGTAACAGGTCTTCTAATAAAGTTGAGTAACTAATGAAGGAAATAGTCAAGCCTAAAAAAACATAAATAAGCACATGCACTACAAGAAAAACTGGGAATGATAAAGCACATTAAAAGAGCTGAATTATTATTATCAGTCTTAAGCTTGGCCATGCACTTGTCCTGTCCCCAACACATAAGAACCACAGATACAATGCTGAATATTTACAAGAAATTTGAGATCCTGCAAAAAACAAAAACAAAAACAAAATCTTGTTTGTGCAAATGAGTGTGATCTTGGCATGAGCAGACTTGCCACATTCACACAATTACAAATGCAGTTTCATGTTAGCAAGAGTTGTAGGACGCCAAGAACATGGAATGCAAACAGACTGCCATGGTGAGCTCTGTTTTCCATCCCATTGCTTTGTGTGTAGCTTCAGACAATGGTTCACAGCCAAGCACCTCTGAACTCTCCTGCCAGGAAGGGAAGATTCTCCCCCCATTCCTTAGATCCAGACACAGATGAATGTCAGGCATTTCCTGTTTAACTCATTTCTTCACCAGCTCTTTCTTCCTTACTGCCCCCCCCACCAAATAGTAACAGTGACCACAGCCTCCAGCTCCCTCCTTTCACGATCAGACCTCACACAAACATGTCTTTAATCATAAGAAACCTCTTGAAAACTTACCTGATTTATTTTATTTTGCTAAGTATTATTGGCATGTGGTGCACATCTTTAATATATTATTTTGTTATTTATTTACATATAGGTATCTGCTGTGATGTAGAAGGAAAATGTAATCCACTCTCAATGCTCTATACTGTGCAGTGTCTAGTATTAGGGTTTTCTACATCCAGACACACATACTAATGAGTTTATCAAGTATTAAATAACCATATAGTATTACAAATAATTTGTATTTTGCAGAAGTCCTTGGTGGATTGTTAAATAGGTACATTAAGGGGTTTAATGATATCTGGTAAACAGGCATTTTCTTGTGGATTAGGAATACATATTTATTTTTCTCACTCAAAATCATAGAATACTGCCTCTGTTCTTTGAAACTTTGTTAACAGATGTTAAAACACAAATTATATTCAGAGAAAGACGGGCACCTGAATAATAGCAGTTATCACAATGCACACTTGTTCCACCAAATAAAAGTATTTCTAGAAAAAGAAGTAATCAAATACTATTTTTAAATGCATTGTCTTGTGGGGATGAGCACTGGGTGTTATATGGAAACCAACTTGACAATAGGCTATTTACTAAATAAATAAAAAATAAATAAAATTTAGAATCGTGAAAAAAAATAAATGCACTGGGTGTTATATGGAAACCAACTTGACAATAAACTATTTGTAAAAAAAATGCATTGTCTTAATTTTAAAGTCATTAAATGTCTGTCAGTTAAATGTGCTCTATAGCCTTTTTTAAAAATACAAATCCAATCATTTGTATTTACATTCATTTGGAGAAATAAGAATTATATTAGCTGGGCAAAGGATTCAGACTAGCAGACTGCTCTTCTAGATTCAATTGTTTCTTTTCATTTTAATGGGAAATATTTGTAGATATTATTTCTTATTTCTGTTTTGTTTAATAAAAGTATGCCCTAGGTCTCCATCACTTACTTCAGCAGTAGTCTCTCACCTGCACTCTGTAGATAGATGTTCCTCATCTGAGTCTCTTATCAGCTGAATATCTTCCCCAGCTTTCTCTACAGTGAAAAGGTCCTGCAGAAAAACTGGCATTTTAGATACTTAAAATGAAGTTACATAGTAAAAGTACCTGACACATTTGTATAGCATGTAGTAAATTTGGAAGCAATCTCATATCCAATGTCACAGCTCATCTATATATCAATGAGAAAAAGGCACTTGACTTTATAGATGTGGAAACTGAAGATTATAGAGAAGTAATGATTTGGCCCAAGATACACAGCTGATAGACACAAAAATAAAATAGATCCATTTCACAGTTGCACTCTGAGTTTGCTGAACCATTCACTGTGCTACATAGTCAACACTGTGAAAAAAACCTTCCTCCCTCTGTTCTCACAGGATTTATTCTCCAAAGTGACCATTAATATGGAACAAATATCCTAGAAGCCCAGAGAAAAAATGCAAAAGATCACAAATAAAGATCCTTGTGCCATGAAAGAGACTAGGGTATAGGAAGTGTGCCAAATCAGATTTTTCAGAAAGAAAACAGAGGAGGGAGTATATTTGGAGGGTGACCTCCACAATGGGATGTCTGCCTTCAAGTGGCAAGAGAGCTCAAATCCAAGAGAGCTGCCAGAGAGGCATACTGATTGGGGCAATCAGCCCAAGGAACTTTCTTCAATTGCTTTTCTCTCTGCCACTTTTCTTATGTTCTTCAATCTGGGGGAAAAATGATGACATACATCACTACTCTAAAATTGAATGTAACAGAGTCTTTCACAGTTCCTGAAATGTGGTCAGTTAACATCCACATTCTAAACCAGAGACAAAAGTAAAGCAGGTCTTTTGCTCTCTCTGGATCCTAATGATAACAATAATAATCATAATGATAATGATGATTATGATGGCTATAATAGCTCACACTTATCTAGTGCTTACCATGCATAAGGTGCTGTCTTATTTATTCTTCACAACAACCCAAAATGAAGGTTTTATTATCACCAGGTATAGAAAAAGAAACTGGCGTTAAAAGATTTAGGCAACTTGGATGAGGTCCTGCAGCTGGTCTGGATCCAGAGGCCTTTCTTACAAGGCAGATGGATGTGTTGTATGTCACAATGTCATCATAAAGTTAACATGGGACTTTCATTTACTGAGCTGCTCAGGCCTAAAAGCTAGGAGTCATTTCTCTCCTCCCACCCACTTTCAATGCATCAGCAAGGACTTTCTGCCCCATCTCCCAACAATAACCCAAATCCATGTGCTTCTATCTCCATTACTCCAATCCTAGTCCAAGCTCTGTCATCTCTCATACCACTCCTCTTGTGTCTGCTCTTGTTTCCCAGATTCTATTTCCCACCCAGAAACCAGTATAATCTTTTAAAAATAATTAAATCAGATCATGTCATCTTGCTTTCCACTATACCTGAAGTAAAAGTCAAACTCATGATCATGATTCTCAAAACTCTCCATAACCTGGCCTCTGTCCACTTCTTATACCTAATTTTCTACTACTCCTTCCCTCTTTCACTTTCTTCTAGTCACATAACAGTACTTGTGCCTTGGAATTCTTTAAGCTAGTTACTACTCAAGACTTTTACAGCTGCTGAACCCTTTTCTTGAATTGCCTTCTTTTCTTTGCTGGGTTGGCCCCCCCTTCACTGGGGGGTCTCAGTTCAAAAGACAGGTCATCAGAGAAAGACCTTCCCTGACCACTCTGTCTGAACTCCTTCTTCCCACCAACTATTAGCATATGATTGTTTTGTTTTATCACCTACATGTCACTTTTCAATATTACCTATCGTCTACTTCCCCTAATGCATCCCCAGGACCTAGCATAGTGTCTGACACATAATAGGTGCTTAATAAATATGTTACTTAGTGAATATATATTCATTGAACTTGAATCTATCCAAAGAATACTAAAGACTGACTCCTTTTTAGAGACAGAATCTGTAAGTGCTACATCAGTAGAACACTAAGCGACAAATGGTGGTGGATGTGGGGGAAAGCTGCCTCAAAACTCACCTCATGATAGAAATCTTGTTTTATTCACCTGCCAAAATGGTCACTTTTCTTAATATGTCCCGGCCCCCAGCCCCTGTATACCTCTTTCATATTACATTAAAACCACTTGTAAAACATTGTGCATCTCTTTTGAGGGTGTTGAGATCTCCACTCACATGCTCACCTTCTGAAATGCAGGAGCTGATCTTTTCTCATTCATATATCTTAGCACAACCCCCTGTACACATTGGGTTCCTTACAAATTCTGTCCAGTAGCTGACAGACCAAAGGGAACATAGCCTTTCAAAGGAAGCCCACAATGCCACAGTTGGGAAGGAACACGCACAACATACTCACCTGTAGAGTCTGAGTCCTGAAGATACAGATGGACCCCACCAGATAAAATCGATCCTCCAAAGGAAGATATGTACCACACGATTCAGCAAAAGAGGGGCTAGGGAAGAAGCTACTGAAGAGCACCAAAGGCTCTAAGGGAGACAGAGACACACATGTGACAATCAAATAGAAAGGCAGACTGGCTACACAAGAAGATGAACGAACACCTGACACATCAGTGTGCCGTTTGCCAGCCCACTGATAATTTTCAGAATTCTGAGTCACAGATTTTTCCTGCCTTCCTTCTGTTCTAGCTATCCTCCCTGGTCTCCACCAAAACATGAAGAAGTCATTAATGAGAAATAATTGTTGTAAGTTTAGGGTGATATCCAACCTTGGGTTCTTACTCTGTGGATGGATGTTGTAGTCTCCAAAAGACATTTAGCTCTCCTCTTTTATATAGAGCACATGGGTATTAAATATGTGTGTAATCTGTGTGCATATATAGTCAACTAAATTTTTAAAAAGTATACGACCCTTAGTTTTCAAGACACATGAAAAACATATCAGACTGGGGCGCCTGGGTGGCTTAGTCGGTTAAGTGTCCGACTTTCGCTTAGGTCATGATCTCACGGTTCGTGGGTTCAAGCCCCGCGTCTGCCAGCCCAGAGCCTGGAGCCTGTTTCAGAGTCTGTGACTCCCTCTCTCTCTGACCCTCCCCTGCTCACACTGTCTCTCTCTCTCTCTCCTAGAAATAAATAAAACATTAAAAAAAATTTTAAACAAAAACAAAAACAAAAAAAAAACATATCAGACAACCATTGTGTCAGCTAATTTTCATTGTTTATTTACTCATCCATTCATTCATTCATTTGCTATCGTTTTAGGCCTCAGTGGCAAAGAACTGAGTTAATTATACTCTTAGTTCATGGAATAGAATTAACACAGATAAAGTTCTCCTCTTGATTTTTCTGTCTCTTCTCCACCCACAGACACCCATTGCCATCTACTACCTTTAATATCTAAACTTGTAAAACATGTAGTCTGATTTTATTGCATGTGTTTACCATTTACAAAGATAGCATTGTGCTATAGATCTTGTTCTGTTTCTTACTCTTTTCAGTCAACAATATGGTTTTGAGATTTAACTGGAGTGCCTGAGTGGCTCAGTCGGTTAAACATCCGACTTTGGCTCAGGTTGCGATCTTGCAGTCCATGGGTTAGAGCTCTGCACTGTGCAGCCTGCTTGGAATTCTCTCTCTCCCTTTCTCTGCTCCTTGCCCACTCGTACTGTCTCTCTCTTGCTCTCTACCTCTCCATCTCTCTCTCAAAATAAATAAAGTAAAAAAAAGATTTAATCATGTTGTAGTATGTATTTTTGAGGTCATTGCTTTAAAAGTTTTCCATATTATACATTTCCCTCCAACCATAAAGAACATTATGGCATACATAGTACATGTCCCCTTAGACACAGATCTCTGTAAGTTTGCCTCTGGTATAATTCCACCCAGTGATGAGATTGCTGAGTCACAAGTTAATTAACATAATTTAAGTTCACTGTTTTTCAGGAATGCTTCATGAGTTTACATTCCTCTCAACACTGTATTAATGTTTTATTTCTCACTTCCTCACCGAATTTATCATTTACACTTCCTGATTGCTGTCATTCAGATGAATGTACAGTGCTATCCCACTGGTTTTTAAATTTTCATTCTTTGCTTACTAATGAGTTCAAGCATCTTTTCACATATTTGTTGGGCTATTTACCTGTGGTTCAAACCCTAGATATTTTAATGGCCCCAAATAAGTGTTCATGTTAATTTCTCAGCCAATAGTTCATGAAACCTAGAAAATTGTAAATTTGGACTCCATGTCCACACAACACTGATTTGGGGTTTGATTTCTTCTAAATGACATATATATATTTTTTTCATTCAAATTTTGAGGGAGATGGCAAACTTATTATTCCTCTAGGCCAGTGGACAGGATTTTACTCATCATTTTAAGTCTCTAGGTTTTATGTACTGGTCCTTAAATGAGTGTTAGCACTCCAGACCCCAGCCAATGAAGCCCATGGATGATTTATAACCCACCTAGGCCACCGCCTAGACTTCCTCTAACATTATAGTCTTGTACTTTATACCTTAATTCCTGTCACCCAAGGACGTACCTTTCCTTTAAGCTTGGCTATGCATCAAACTCTTTTTGTTATCTTTTAAAAATTGTTTCCTTGTTTTTGTAGCAGGAAAGAGGCATTCTTATTAGCTCAATCCACCATGTTACCATGTGACCTTACCCTGTGAATCTCACTATTTTTTAAACTGAATATTTAATATAGTTTTTAATAACGGAAGGGATGAAACAAGGATTCAATTTATATAATACGTATTAGGTATTTCTGTAAAAGGTATTCCATTTTTTAGAGGAATTTCCCCTATATCCCTGTCCTTTCTATTTTCTGCAGAGCCATAAAAAGTAATTACAAGTCTCATAAATAAACTGTTCTGTTGTATTGGATAGTCAATTTATCTATATATTTCAAGTCCTTATCATCTCCCCTCCTTCCTTTTACTGCACAGTCTCATTGCACTGTTTCACAAAATCATTACACTCTGCTAAAATTCAAAGAGCCTGAAAGAAAGGAGATGCCCAAGGATTTTTGGGTGTCAAGTTAGTAGCGGTGTCTACTGACACAAACCTATTTATTCCTAACTGCAATAATAGAAGTGAAAACTACTTCAATGAACCAGGAACTCAAGAATAAGATCATTAAATATAACTAAACATATTTTAAATATAAATTTCATGTGTTTTATGATTAGTGTCAGGTAAGTATATAAGCTATCTCGAATTCTGGTCTCAGAGAAAAAGGTAAAAGACATTTATAAACAAGGTATTTCATATTATCAGGTCAATTTTTAAAACAATAAGATCCTTTGGAGCAATAACTTTAGTCTTTCTTTTTATCAGAGATTTTTGTTGGTCCTTCTTTTGGTAATCCATTTACATCTGCACTTGTAGTCTACTTTCCTTTTGTTTTTATCATAAAATTCTTTTTCGGGGTGCCTGGGTGGCTCAGTCGGTTGAGCGTCCGACTTCGGCTCAGGTCATGATCTCGCGGTTCAGGTTCGAGTCCCGCATCGGGCTCTGTGCTGACAGCTAGCTCAGAGCCTGGAGCCTGTTTCAGATTCTGTGCCTCCCTCTCTCTCTGACCCTCCCCTGCTCATGCTGTCTCTCTCTCTCTCTCTCTCAAAAATAAATAAAATATTGAAAAAAAAATAAAATAAAAAAATTCTTTTTCAAAACTCTGATTATTGTCTACAACCAAACCCTATGGTCACAGAGATATAAGAGAACTTGAACGCACCAGCAGTGGAAGGGCGTTTATGTTAGCAATGAAGGGCTATGAAACACATTAATTTTAGCTAGATTAGATTAGAAATTGAACTGCTTACCAATTGAAATATCTTTTAAAGTCAAAATGAATTTCACATATTCATAAGTAGGGTTACTACCATGTTTATCGTTTCCTCTCTTTATGTGACAGCAAAAATCAATATGTTTTCCCACTAAGAAAAAAAAACAGATACAAAACATGTTTACAATTGTATGTTACCATATTCTTCAAGATTATTTCATAGGAAAAAAAAAGATTATTTCATAGGAACATTGTCTTACTTAGAAGAGATTTTACAAAAATATCATTTTCTGGGGTGCCTGTGTGGCTCAGTCAGTTAAGTGTCTGACTTCAGCTCAGGTCATGACCTCACGGTTCATGGGTTCAAGCCCCGCGTGAGGCTCTGTGCTGACAGCTCAGAGTCTGGAGCCTGCTTCAGATTCTGTGTCTCCCTCTCTCTCTGCCCCTCCTCTCATCATGCTTTGGTTCTCTCTGTCTCAGTAATAAATAAACATAATTTTTTAAAAAAATTAACAATAGAACTCCCTAGGACCCAGCAATAGCACGGCTAGGAATTTACCCAAGGGATACAGGAGTGCTGATGCATAGGAGCACATGTACCCCAATGTTCATAGCAGCACTCTCAACAATAGCCAAAACATGGAAAGAGCCCAAGTGTCCATCAACTGACGAATGGATCAAGAAGATGTGGTTTATCTATACGATGGAATACTACATGGCAATGAGAAAAAATGAAATCTGGCCATGTGTAGCAACATGGATGGACCTTGAGGGTATTATGCTGAGCGAAATAAGTCAGGCAGAGAAGGACAGATACCATATGTTTTCACGTATAGGAGGATTAGGAGGAACTTAACGGAAGACCATGGGGGAGAAGAAGGGGGGAGGTAGTGGGGGAGAGGGAGAGAGGCAAAGCATGAGAGACTCTTGAATGCTGAGAACAAACTGAGGACAGATAGGGTGGGAGGGAGGGGAGGAGGGATGATGGGCATGGAGGAGGCACTTGTGGGGATGAGCGCTGGGTGTTATATAGAAACCAATTTGACAATAAACTATTTTTAAAAAGTATCATTTTCTTTTCATGAACATTAGCACTAGCATAGCTATCTATGTTGTAGCTGTAGAGTGGAGTACCAGCTGGAATATTATATAACACTAATACAATTATACAAAAGCTCAAATAATCAGGGTTCATGATAAAGAACAAGATATAATGGAGAAGAAATATTTTAATACTAGAAATATAATTTGTGAAATTATATTAAGTTAATATATAATCAGCAGTTATATTGGCACTAATGTTCTAAATTTTATTACTCCTCTGAGTGATTGTTACTTGTGTCTTAAAATCTAAGAACTTACAATTTAGAAAAAACAATCTGTACCTGAGCTTGACAAAGAGTGTTTGAAAGCAATTTTTCGGTAGACTTCACTTTTCTCATGATCAGGCAGAAGACTTAATAAATTTTTACCCACAACCTCATCCTTAAGAGAAAGAGAATACATTTTGTTACATGTACTATTACTGTTCACTTCCTCTACCTCCTTACTCCAGTAATCTTATTCTCTGCTCCTCCTCAGCCATCTCACGGTGATACCTATTATACCTCTACAAGTCCTGGTTCACATTACTCCACTCTATGCCCATCACCTCCTACCTTTCTATCACACTCATGTCAGTACCCTACCTCTCCAACAATTATTCCACACGCTGAGACCTCCAGTCCATTCCCATCACATTTCCACTGTGTATTATCTCCTGTAAATTGTCACACCCCTCTTTACTCAGTTCAGATTCCACAATGAATCATTATAATCACTCCCATGTACTTCTGGCATATTTTCCTGGGACAATCCCAACTCTGGTTAATTTCATCTCTTCATCTACCTTATACCCAAGCAACTGCATGTCTATGGAGAAAAGCCCACAACCATGCCATGTATCATTTTAAATGGGCACTCAGATCTGTCTAGAAATAATTCTTCATTTCCCTAGACAATTCACTCTCCCACTCTTCAGTACGACTCTTTCTTGCCTTTTCTTCCTTCTTAAAACCTCCAATCTTCCTTAATCCTCCTCATATTCAGGTGGGGATCTCATTTCTTATTGCTTGTGGGGATGAGCACTGGGTGTTATATGGAAGCCAACTTGACAATAAACTATTTGTAAAAAAAAAAAAAAACACCCAAAAACAAACAAAAATAAATAAAAATTTTTTAAATAAATTAATTAGTTGAAATAAAAAGATAAAACAAAAGGGAAAGAAAATGTCAATATCTTCCTGTCATCAAATCTACCAACCCATCTGTTTCTGTGGCCAGAGACCTACTTTTTCTCCTATTCCAAGGAATAAGCTTCCACTGAAGTCTAGTGCACTGCCTCTCCTCCTCTCTCAACTATTCAAGGACATCATTCCAGAAATTTCACCCTACCTCCCACATCATTAAGCTTTTCCTCTCTACCAGATCTTTCCCATAGCATGCAAATGCTATATCAGAGATTCTATAATATCAGTTATATTAAAAACAAAAACAACACAGAATTCCAAAAATCCAAAACCTTGACTCTACATTCTCTCCTCCGGCTCTTCTCTGGTATACTTCGGAACAAAAATCTTTTAAAGGAACTACACTTGCTGCCTCTCATTTCTTCAGCTTTCACTCTCCCTTGAAACCACACTAACCAGATTTTTACCCTAACCACTCCACTTTGTCAAGGTCACCAGTGACCTCCACACTTTGCCAAATCCAATAGTCAGTTCTCAGACCTCACTAACATCTCAGCATTTGATACAATGAATTCCTCCGTATTCTTGAAACAGTTTATTTGGCATCCAGAATACCATACAAATATGCCTATCCTTCTACTTTGAAGGCTGCTCCTTCATGGTTTTCTTGGCTAGATCTTTCTCCTCTGAGTACTTTTCACTGGGGTTGGTAGGGCCTTGTCATTGGACCTCTTTTACTATGATGTCTTCATGGGTGGTCTTTTTCTGTCCTAGTTCATTAAATACCATCTATCTTTGCACCTCCAGTACAAATTTCTCCCTGAAGTCTTCTAGACGATTCAACTTAGATGTCTAATAGGATTTCAATCGTAATATATTCAAAACAGTGCACCTATATTTTATCCCTCATAAAGCATGCTCCTCCCTCAGTCCTCCACGTTTCAGTAAATGGCATCATTATTTACCCTCATGCTTGTCCTTGACTTGGATTTTTCCTCTTAAACCCCCAACCCAACCAGTCAGCAAACTCTGTTGGTAAAACAGTCAAAATGCATGCAGAATCGGTCCACTTTTCACCACATAGGCTAAGCCATAATCTCTAGATTGGATTACTGCAACAGCCTTAACTGGTCCTCCTGTATTTATTTCTGCTACATCCCTGCTCCCACTCCATTCTTCACAGAACAGCTACAGTGTTCCATTGAAAACATAAGTCAGGTCAAGTTTTCATCTACTTAACATTTTCCACCAGCTACCCAAATCATTCAGAGTAAAAGCCAAAGTACTTTCAAAGGCTTATATACCTCTATGCTCTGGTTCTTTGCTGTCTATTGACCTTAGTTCCTGCCATTTTTTATTCTTGCTCACTGCATTGCAGGCACACTAAACTCCTTGTTCATATCCAAATACACCAAGCAAATAGTCACCTTGGGGCCCTTAAACTTTGTTCTTCATTCAATGTGAAACATTATTTTTCAGATAGTTAAAATGATTCTCTCCCTTACTTCATTCACGTCTTTACTGAAAAGTATTTTAAACAGCACCAATTTCCTGACATCCTCTTCTTGCTTATTTTTTCATAGCACACTCATCACTACGTGACATTATAGTCACATGTATATGTTTATCTGTTTATTATCTGTCTCCCTCAATAAAATGTAAATCACATTAGAACAGAAACCTTGGCTGACTTATTCACTATTACATCTTCAACACCTAGAACACAGCTTGGCACAAGTAAGCATTCAGTAAATGTTAGGTGAATGAAAAATGCTGTATCATGTAGCTGAAATATGGTCACACATGGATAAATTGAATATCAGACATTAAGTTAAGTAATGAGTTTTTAATGCGATAGGAACAAAGTAATAAACAAAGTATTCTTTGTAGCTAAATAATGTTTTTTGGGTGATGAACCACAAATTCAAATAATGTTTTAATTATCAATATTAATAGTGTACAGTAAATATTCAGAAATATATTTCATGGTCCATTTGTAGAAGCTAGCCTTTGAGTTACCCATATTCAAATTAGCAGATTGATCCTGACTCAATCAAGAAAAAGCATGGCTTGATTCAGGGCAGAAATATTGCCTTAATTTAGCAAACAAAACATTATGAAACTAATAAGCAATAAATTTTGACAATGAAAGTCATTCAATAAGAAATTTACCTCCCAAAAGAAATATAAATATTTTTCATTAAACTTAACTTTTTCAATAAAAATTATTTTATTAGTTTAGTTAGAAAACAAACCATAGGTACAAAACCAAGTTACCTCTGGTCAGTGGAGACCACTCATTCATTCATTTATCTCACACATGATTAACAACTGCTCCGTGCCAGACACTGTGCTAGGTAGTCACACAAATTATCTATCATAATACCATGTGAGAGGAAGAATTATCCCCTATTTTGTTCATGAAAAAATTAAGGATTGTCCAATTATTGAGAGGTCAGAAGTTCAGTGGTAAAATTCATCCCCAAGTCCATCCAACTAATTGTATGTCTTTTGTTCCCTCCATTATACTATAGCTGCCTCAAGTCCAATTTATACCAAAGGCAGCTGATTTGCTGGGCCAGTGTCTGCATTTTGGACATTCTACATGAAATAATTTATCAATTTCTTTTTCTATTGAGTACTTAGGAGGGTTAAACATGATGATCCTGATAGGAATTCTAATTTTAATGAATACATAATTCAGTAGAGCAGATGAGACAGGCACAAAACTATGATGCAAAGTATAAAATAAGACTGTAACAAGAGGTACAAAGTGCCACAGCTCACCAGTTCTTTCATCAGTAGAAGAATAAAGGACAGTGCTGTCACATCAAAGAATTTAAAGTGAGCAGTCTTTTGATAGTGTACATTCCCTTGGTTGGAAATATTGGCAAAGAGTTTCTTATTAATTAACTACATTCTTTACGGAAGGTGATAGTGACAATGAATGCCTTAGAACTGACCACCAACTAAAAAGAGTGAATGTAACAATCATTCCAGTATAACTACTCCATAGTTAAAGGGCAGAGATCTGAAAACATTATCAACACCATTTTATTTTTTTAAATCTTTGGCATTTGCTCTTCATATTACACAAGGCAGAAAGATCAAGGCACTTAAAGCTTAAATAAGCAAAGATAAATGCCAGTGAAAAATTAAAGAGGTTTTTCAAAAGTCAAGTTTGCAAATACCTATTAGTTGTCCCACAAATATTAGTATGGTGAGTATCAGTCATGTCAAAAAAAAGTAAAGGAATTTACTCCACTCCATGACATTTACTGAGAATCCAGGCAAGAAGTATCTTTTTTGTTGGCAGAGACATTCACATTAAACATGCATTAGAAAACTGTTCAACTATATAGGGCACAGGGAAGTATGAGAGCCTCTGCATGAAATTCAGATTGCATTTTGAATCAAACAAGACTCATAACTAGTAATTCTCTACTATGCTGTAAGCTTCACAGGGAAAACAGAACAAAATTCATTGCAATTATCACGAACTCATCATATACCTGTGTTCAAAACCTGCTAAAGTGTCTTAATAACTCAATGCTGAGAAACTCTCTTCCATGATGAAATATGTGTTTGAAAAGTTTCATTTGTGTGAGAATTGTAAAAGAGAACAACTACATGTAAATTCCCAGTTTTATTTATTTATTTATTTATTTATTTTGCGGGGAGGGGTGTGATGAAGTATGGTGAGTACGAGGACAGGCTGCTAAGAAATACATTACTATTACAAATGACTGCAAGTTTTTCCAAAAGAAAAACTATAAAGGAAGTAAATGAATGGGAAAATACAATGGCAGACTTCCGATATAAATTTAATACCATGATGATGATAATAGCCCTCATTTCAGTCATGATGATGTGTGTTACAACATCATATCTTGGACTCCTCATATCTGTTTGTCACACTCCCATCCAATCCATCAGCAAAACTTGTTTTACCTACAAAACACTGATGGCTTCCACGTCCACCTTACTGCAACTCATCACTATCCAATAGCCTGGATTAATGCAATAACTTTCCAAGTGGACTCCCTACTTTCCTGCCTGCCCTTATAGCTTATTCTTTTTTTTTTTAGTTGCAGTATACTTAACATACAGTATAATTTTAGTTTCATGTTGTACAATATAGTGATTCAACACTTCCATACATACAGTGCACATCTCAACAAGTGCACTCCTTAATCTTAATCTAACCTATTTCCCTCCTCCTCTCTGGTAATCATCAGTGTGCTGTCTAGAGTTAAGAGTCTCTTGGGGTGCCTGGGTGGGTCAGTTGGTTAAGCGTCCGACTTTGGCTCAGGTCATGATCTCACGGTTTGTGGGTTCGAGCCTCGCGTTCGGCTCTGTGCTGACAGCTAGCTCAGAGCTCAGAGCCTGGAGCCTGTTTCGGATTCTGTGTCTCCCTCTCTCTATGACTCCCTCCCCTTCTCTCTCTATCTCTCTCAGAAATAAATAAAACATTAAACAAATTTACCAAAAAAAAATATCAATTCAAGGCATAGCACTTTCAAGTGTTCCCTCAGGAACACTTCCTTTTTTCATTTTTTTCCTTTTTGTCACAGCACTCCAGTCACAACAGCCTCTCTATTGTACCGTTTCCATACCAAGCACATTCTTGTTTTAGTGCCTTCTCACTTGCTTTTGTTCTGCCTGGGACATACTTGCTCCAGTTATCTGCATGACTCACATACTCCATTCAGATTTCTGTTCAAATGTCCCCTGATAAGGCAGGTCTTCACTAAACCCACAATTGCAATAGTCTACCTCCAGTAATACTTTTTTTCCACATTGACAGATGAGAAACTAAAGCTCATGTAGTTAGTAAGTGATAGAGCTAAATTTTAATCTCCAGATTATCTGACGTCAGAGAATAAGTTCTTTCCTTCCACCATGCTATCAGCTTAGAGTTGCCGAAGAGACAGAGTTGTCTTGATATTTAATGAAATTGTATTTTCCTGGAGCCAGAAAGATCCTCTAGAAATGGTTTTGTCTTCACATTAATATAAGATGAGTGACTTAAAAAATGAAATTTTTAATCAAAACCTGGGAAAAAAATGCATGTTGTTACAAAGTAAGAAGAGTTAGTATTTAATGATGAAAAATGTGAAATTATGCCTCAGGTCTAAGTCCTTTTTAATGAGATTATAAAACTTCATTCCCATTTTATGTTTATGTACAGACCTAATATTAATAGCTTTATTTTTAAGTATACCTGTCTCCAGTAATCAAATCCATTGTTTAAGATTAGTCATTCAACCTCATCTCCCAGACCTTAGGGTGAGTCTGTGTGTGTGTGTGTGTATGTGTGTGTGTGCGCGCGCATGCGTGTGTGTGCATGTTACCTAAAATGCTGAAAGTTGAACAATTCTCTTGAGAGTGAAAAATCTGAACCAAACTACATAAAGAAACAAGGATAGCACCACTAAGACCATCACTGTGCAAAATCCTCACAATAGGAAAAGTTCACCAGTCTCGGTCAATGACCAATTTGGTTTAGTAATATCTAATATAAGACTTTGGGAAGATTTCTGGTCTTCACCATAACAAAACTTAATTTGTCATGGATCATACTCATACATTCTTTCTTTTAACATAGATTTAATAAGACCATTCCTCTTCCATGATAAAAGTACTCTAAAGTCCAATTCAATGAAAATCTCTAATATTTGTATTTTATTCAGCTGTTTAGGCATCCTATAAATATAAGCTGAATTTGAAAATGTAAACTGTTCTCTAAAATAAAGAAAAGAGAATGAGAAATAAAGATATTGATCATAATATCTTCAAATAAAGATAAAAGAGTAGAAAAGTTCTCTAACCTTCCAACTGGGCCTGGCAACACATCGGCTGGAATAGCATAACTAGTGGAATAATCTTCTAATCCACTATTAACTTTAAAGAATAATGTAACATGACTTCTCTTAATTTACATGTTCCAAACTTAAGTGCTATAGATGTCTGGCTCAGGGTTTGTCAAGTTCTTTACACAACTGTGTGGAGTTAGGAATATACAATGATGGCAACAATCCAAATAAGATTCACACACTAGCCAAATGACAGAGATTTCAGGAGTGGAGGTGAATGTACTCTACATATCCTCTCTTCACACACATGCATTAATGGAATAAAAAAGTATGGAGTACTTTCATATTTGAGTGGTATATTTGTTAGATGTGCAGTCTGAAGATCCAGAAAAATTTTTAGGTAATCACATATTCTAAGTCAATGATCCTATGAAGATAGAGAAAGCTTTCATGAAGAGGGGCATAATAATACCAAATAGCTCAGGAATGAGTGATCTTTTTGGACACCACAGATCCTGACTACAACTCCTGTGTAAATGTCTCCAGCAATACTTACAATACTCCTAAACTATGCCATCATATCTATATTTTTTCTAAATTAGATCATAATTTGTTCTTCCATATAAAGAAACAAAAAGCAAATCAGGTCTGGAAATGGATGTCATGAACTAGCATAAACAAATCATGACTTTTTTTGTTTAATCACTATGTAGTAGACTCTAAGGAAATGTACAAAATCAAACACATCAATCCCAGTGAGGGCTGTCTCACAGAGCAGTCACCTTGGGGTTTATCCACTGATTCTGAGGAGACTTCCATTTCAAAAAGCACATTCTTCTTTGGAGATTGTCTTCGGAGTAGTTTACAAAACACACACACACACACACACACACTATTTCATTACCTCATATCATAATTTGTTTTTATAGATTTAAAACTGAAACCAATAAATATGACAATAAAACAGGTGCACATTTTAGCAACATTGAGAGAACATCTTCTCTGATGACTTATATGCTCCTGAAAACAAATAATGAACCCCTAAACATAAACCAGAATGATCTTTCTCCAAAACTGGAAAAACTTACTGGTAAATGGCCAAGAAGGCAAGTGATGTTTCCAGCGACAAAAACTATCACTCCATCTGCACTCAGTATTATCATAAAGCCATCTAATGACTAATGAAGAGAGAATAATAATGTAATTAAATAGTGCAACAATAATAAAATGATAGTTTTATTTCCAAATGCATAAATAATTATAATAGCACGCTGAAAATGTATTGTGGTTCTTAAATATCAATAAAGCAGGCACAGACTTAATTAAAATTCCATTATTCTGCCTCCTACACAGAATCTACTTAACCTTAAGCATGAGATGTTTATCAAATGATGTGTCACTTAGACAAACAAATTTTAATGTATACCCAATTAACACAAAGCTCTTCAACACAAGCTAGGAAAATTCATTTCCGTGTGTAGGTTGTTTCACATTTATTCAAAATTAATTTCAAAAATGCTAAAAATATTTTGCAGGGCATTTTTATTTGTGGTTAGTTTACTCATCTACTTATACATATGGAGATTGCCATCACTTTTCTGCTATATAATGGATTTGATATCGAGACAAATGCCTCCTGGTTGAGAACCCCTAAAATTATTAATAAAGTATATTAAAACATATTTCAAAACAAGACCAAGCTTATTCTAAAGTAAAGGAAACAATCTGGTGTCAGAAATAACTAGAACATGAGAATTAAAAGGTAAGGGGATATTGGAGCCTGAATTTGCCTCATAAATATCTGCACAACACTGGTGGCATAGAGATTGGGGGAGAGAAAGCAAAGCCAGACGTACACAAGGTGGGAAGTGAAATCGGAGACTTCTGCATAAAACCAGGCTTCCCAAAGGGTAACACTCTCAGCAGACAAAATGGATCTTATCCAGCAAAGGGAAAGAGTGAATGCACACACCTGCCTCAGGCTCAGCTCTGGCTAGAAAAGGAAAAGAAAAACTAGTCTCATCTGAGAATCATTAAACAGAAGCCCACACTCACACAGATTTGGAGCTGGAATTCACAAACTACCTGTGTAGCTCTCCACGCCCTAGGCCCATTATTTAGTTTAAAGTGGTCTTGGGGCACCTGGGTGACCAACTCTGAGGAATCCAACTCAATCTCAGCTCAGGTCATGATCTCGCAGACTGTGAGATCGGGCCCACCCCTGAATCAGGCTCTGGGCTGACAGCATGGAGCCTGCTTGGGATTCCCTCTCTCCCTCACTCTGCCCCTTCCCCACTCATGCTCCCTCATGTGTGCTCACTCTCTCTCAAAAATAAATAAATAAACTTAAAAAAAGTAAAACCGGGGCTCAAAAATTCATGTGGATAAAGTTCCAAATAACATGAGCTTATAAGATATTGAAAACACAGGAAGAAATAAAACATGAACAAGAGGCAGAATAAATAACAAAATGCAGAATCAAAATCAAACCAGCAGAAATCAAAATTATTGAAGATAGAATATAAAATAAGTTTGTTTAAATTGCTTAAATAAATAATAAAAGGTAAATATGGTGAAAGACCAAAAGACTCAAAACTGACCAGGTAGACATGAAAAGTAAACAAATGTCTAGAAATTATATTATCATGAAAAATAAAAACTCAATGTATAAATAGTATGCTAGAACATAGCTAGAAGGAAAACAGAGCTAAAGAAATGATTCAGACTGCAATACAGAAAGACATGGGAATGGTAAATATGGAAAACTGAACGACATGGAGAAAGGAGTGAGGAAGTGTGCTAGACATTTTACATTATGTCCACTTTATTCTCACAACTCAGTGAAAGCAATTTTTTAATACCCATTATACAGAGAAAGAAACCAAGGCTCAGAGATAATAACTTTCTCAAGGACACACAGCAAGTATATATTACAAGGGCAGAATTCATAGCCTATCTGTCTGACTCAAAAGAAAGGTGTCTGGGGCATCTGGGTGGCTAAATCAGTCTGATGGCAGTCTGATGGCAGATTCTTGATTTAGGCTCAGATCATTATCTTATGGTTCATGGGACCCTGCATCGTTGTTTGCACTGACAGAGCCTGCTTGGAATTCTCTCTTTACCTCTCTCTGCCCCTCCACAGCTCCTGTTCACTTTTTTTCTCTTCAAAATAAATAAATAAACATTAAAAAAGAAAAAAAAAGTCCGTGGTCATTCAGGTTTTAGTTGTGGCCTTTGAATTTAGCAAAACTAACTGGTTTCCTTGGAGACAGAAAACATAAACACCTCATGTCCTTAAGGGAAAAAATAAGACTTGAAGGCCTGTTTTATAGAGGCTAACAATCTATGTTGAAGGGTCTATCAGATATCAGTTAATTTGCCACTAACTTATGCAAAGACCTTTTTGTATTTATTGTCATTCAAGATGAGTGGCAAAGTATCTGTAGAGCCTGTTAGAAATGCAGGCTCCTCGCTCTACCAGGATTGAGACTCTGATTCAGACAATTTAAGGTGGGTCCCAAGAATCTGTGTTTTCACCAAGCTTCCTAGGTAATTCAGATATGCATGGTCTCCTAGCCACACTGTGAAAAACACTATTCTTTATCTTCTATTGCACATATTCTACATATGAAATAATCCAAGAACAAATGCCCTCTTACTTGTAGTGTCTTACACTTGAAGTCTTCATAGCTCTGAAATGATGGAATCCAATTGGATATCTCTCTGGAGGTTTCTGGATCGACTTTGTCTTTTAAGAAAAACAGAGAAAGGATGGAAAACTGTCACATTAAAATTATTAGCTATGGGTATTAGATTTTTCAAAGTTATAATTAATTTTATAGAAAAGACTCTCATGAGAAAATGCTGAGTGCTAATGAAGGAGCTGATGTAGACTAACTAATTGCTTATAAATTATCATAAACAGAGAAGTGTTTGGAATCGAAAAAGACCTTGAAGATCATCCAACTCAATTTCCACTTGTACAGACTTTTCCAAAGATTTTATGATTTTCAACCTACAGTTCTTCCCTTTTCTTGAATTCTTTAAGTCTTCTGCATTCTTGCCAAAACCAAGTAATGTGCCAAGGGCTCTAGGTAGATCCAAACACCTAACTAGAAAATCTTTAAGCCCTATCTCATGTCTCTTCAAAGCTGTTAACAATGTTCTATCACCCACCCATCCTTCTTCACTTTCCAAGTTTTCTGGTTTTTCCAGTGAGCACTGTTTCTTCTTCTGCTGTGCTCACTCAGAGCCTTTGGTACCAACAGCTGCTCCCTTCACCTCCACTAATCCCACCTATTCTACTAACTTCACTAACTCAGGGATTTCCCTAACACAACCCTCCAATCTCCAGTTATTTTAATGCATGTCAATAACTGTTAGTTTCTTCTCCCCACAGAGAACTTAGAGACCCAGGGAATGCAACTTTGACCCCTATTAAAAATGTTAACTCCCTTGACAAGGATAATTCTTTTTTTTAAAAAATAGTTTATTGTCAAGTTTGTTTCCATATAACACCCAGTGCTCATCCCCACAAGTGCCCTCCTCCATGCCTATCACCCCGGTTCACCTCCCCCCACCCCTATCAGCCCTCAGTTTGTTCTCAGCATTCAACAGTCTCTCATGGTTTGCCTCCTTCCATCTCCCCCACTATTTTCCCCCTTCTTCTCCCCCACGGTCCTCTGTTAAGTTCCTCCTAATCCTCCTATACGTGCAAACATATGGTATCTGTCCTTCTCTGCCTGATTTATTTCGCTCAGCATAACACCCTCTAGGTCCATCCATGTTGCTACACATGGCCAGATTTCATTCTTTCTCATTGCCATGTAGTATTCCATCGTATAGATAAACCACATCTTCTTGATCCATTCGTCCGTGGATGGACACTTAGGCTCTTTCCATGTTTTGGCTATTGTGGAGAGTGCTGCTATGAACATTGGGGTACATGTGCCCCTATGTATCAGCACTCCTGTATCCCTTGGGTAAATTCCTAGCAGTGCTAGTGCTGGGTCATAGGGGAGTTCTAGTGTTAGTTTTTTGAAGAACTTCCATACGGTTTTCTTGAGGGGTTGCACCAGTTTACATTCCCACTAACAGTGTAGGAGGGTGCCCGTGTCTCCACATCCTCGCCAGCATCTAGAGTCCTCTGATTTGCTCATTTTAGCCACTCTGACCAGTGTGAGGTGGAATCTCAGTGTGGTTTTGATTTGTATTTTCCTGATGAGGAGGGATGCCGAGCATCATTTCATGTTGACAAGGATAATTCTGATAGCAGAGTTTATTTCTTAGAGAGTATGAGTCTCAGATCCTTTCCTATCAGTAGATGTGGGTAAGAAGGAGGCCAAGTATGAGCATAAAAGTTCCAGAACCCTCATTAAAGAAGGAATGAAAAGAGGGTGTGTAACTGCATGGGAAATGACAGAATATAAAAATAAACCATGCCAATTGCACAAATGCCTCAAGATCAGTGTTTCTGACCACTGTCCCAGCCTGGAAATTCAATTCTAGTCACAGCTCCTCAAGCTCAGGAAACAACCCATGACACTCTCCCATAGCTGATTTCTGAAGTCATTTCCCCACTGTGTTTCAGTTTTGTCTAGTGATTTTCATCTCCTATACTCCCTCCTAGGAAATAAATAAGACCAAAAAGAGTCTACATATTTCCAAGAAAATAAAACCAATGTATTTTATCAATCCACCATAAAAGGCTTGTCTACGTTACTATTATCCATAAATTTATTCTTTCTTTTTTTAAAATGTTTTATTTATTTCTAGGAGAGAGAGAGACAGTGTGAGCAGGGGAGGGTCAGAGAGAGAGGGAGATACAGAATCTGAAACAGGCTCCAGGCTCTGAGCTGGCAGTCAGCACAGAGCCCGACGCGGGGCTCGAACCCACGGACTGCGAGATCATGACCTAAGCGAAAGTCGGACGCTTAACCGACTAAGCCACCCAGGCGCCCCTCCATAAATTTATTCTTGTTTTGCTTGTAGGACAGGCACCATATTCAATTCTTCGCTAAAACCCCAGTGTCCAGTATTTAATTCATAATATGAACTTGGTAATTCTTATTAAACTAAATCTCATTCATTCATTTATTTAACGGATATTTACTGACCTCCAACTATGTGTTCTACTGTGTTCTAGAGGCTTATGATATAGTATGAACAAGACAAGTGAGGTGACTATCCTTTTATATCTTATAGACTGGTGGAAAGGTAGACACATAATGAACACATGGACAATGGAACCAATAATTTTTATATATCTTTAAATACAATAATTTAGACTGAGTGATCAAGGAAAGCTTGAATGAGAAGGTACCATCTGAGCCAAGCTCTGAATGACAGGAACAGAGCCACAGCAAAACATGGGAACAAAGCATCCTGAGCAGAGGAAGCAGTAAGTTAAGAGAAGCAGGAAAGAATCTGTCCTATTTAAGTTACAGACAGGAGGCAAAAGTGGCTACAGTCGGGTGACCAAGGGATAGAGTAGTAGGAAATGAGTCTGAAAGACAGGCAGGGCCAAATCATGTAGGCATATGTTAAGGAGTTACCATTATTCTGAGTGGAATATGAAATACTTTCAAGCAGGAGAATGACATATATTTTTTAAAAGACTATTATGGCTATTTGTGAAAAATAGATCAAAATGGGGAACAAGAGTGGAAGCAGAATCTAGCTAGAAAGCTTCTACAAAAGTAACAGATGATGGTGCCCTGGATTAGGTTGGTATACCAAGGCTATGGAAATGGGGAGAAGTGAATAAATTTGACATATATTTTACAGGAAAAACTAAAAGGACTTGCTTATGGATTGAGTGATGAGGTTGAAGAAATGGAGGATACAAGAATGATTTATAGAGTTTTAGCTTGAGACACTGGAAGAATTACTGGTGGTACCAGTTACCGGAATAAGGAGAACCGGGAGGGGGTAGGTGGGTGTGAGAGGCAATGAAGTGGAGAAAGACCAAGAGTTCCCTTATGGACATATTAACTTTTCTATTAGATATCCAGGTGAAGAAATCACATAGGAAACTCTTGCTGATTTAATAATGAGCATGATTCTCAATTATGGAGTTCATGCTGGTCAGGGTTAAAGATAGACTTATAAAGCAGAGGTCACTGACATCCAGATAGCACTTCAAGTTAGGAGACTGGATGAAATTACCCAGGAAATGAGTGTAGATATAGAAGAAAAAAGGTCCAAGGACTGAGTTCTGGGCCACACTAATGTTCAGAAGTTGAAAGGGGAAGTAGAAAAGTAGAAAGAAAAAAGGGAAGGAGCAGCAGATGAACTAAGAGAGAAACCAGATGAGTGTGTTATCCTGGAAGCCAATAAAAAAGTACTTCAAGAAGAAAAGAGTGGTCACCTGTCCAATGTTTTTGAAGGCCAAGAAAGTTAAAGGAGGAGAGCTAAAGACCAAATAATTCAGTAATTTGTAGGTCACTGTTATTCCTGACAAAAGCAGCTGCAGTGGAGTTGTGACAGCTGCAGCCTCAGTGGGTCTTACAATCATTTCAAAAAGTTGTGCTGTGAAGAGGGCACAGAAACAGAGTAACAGAAGTATCATGGGGTCAAGAAAATATTTTTTAAGGTAAGAGATTCTTATAGCATGATTAAATGCATATGGGTATAACCTGTTCAGAGGTTTTGAGTTAAGCTTACTTAAGTATTTTAGGTACTATTTGATGCCCTCAGGACCATGTCTCCCTTAGCAAAATTTACCATATGCTACAAGTGCCTAAAATACAGAACTCTGCATTATTATTGCCCAGTATACTTCTATTAATTCTCATTTCTTTATTACCTTAATAGCATTGTCAGCATTGGCTATAAATAAACTTACAAATGGAGAGAAACCAAGTATCTGTGTATTAAAAGGTGCTTCAGGGGGCACTTGGGTGGCTCAGTAAATTAGGCATCCAACTCTTGATTTTGGCTCAGATCATGATCTAACAGTTCGTTAGTTCAAACCCCAAGTTTGACTCCACAGTCTGAGATTCTCTCTCCCTTTCTCTCTCTGACCCTCCCCGCCTTGTGCTCTCTCTCAAAATAAATAAAGTTAAAAAAAAAGAAGGTGCTTCAGGAGATCTTCTATTTATTAATCTCTCCCAAAGATGTTTGAAGTAAAGGAAGAGACCCAGCTGTCCCACCCACAACAGTTTTCAATATGGCTAATCAAAAAGCTATACAAATGGGGTTAGGGTGCTCAGACCAAACCTTCCTTCTGTGAAGGGTCAGTAGTGCCCTGTGATGTATTCGATCTGTTTCTTCTTACAGGATATCCATGAGTTTGGATAAATGCATGTAGTTCTGTGAAGAAGGAATTGTTCTTGTCTTTCTTTTTCTTTTCAGATACATTAGGTACATCCCTAAGTGAGAAAAAACAATCAGGGTGGTTAACAGTAAGGGTAGGTCTAGGAATTAAGATGGTGAAACAATGAATGGAGGAGAAATAAGAAGAAAGGGAGTTGTTAATGTCAACATTTGAGCAAAACTCCAGTCCACTGATCATTCATACAACAATAACTGTCAATATTAAAATGAGGAAATGAAAGCCAATTTCATCTCCCTTAGACTGTGAGGCCCTTGAGGGTAGGGGACCCAATCTGTGTCTTCCACAGCAAAGCCCACCACAGTGTCTGGCACAGTGAACTAAAAATTATATAAAATAAATTCAATCCAAATTAACTTGAATTTAAATGGTGGACCTTTGTTCCACCATATATTCTTACCTGCTTTTACAAGAGTACTTCTCATTAAAGAAAAATCTCTCTAAATGATCTGTAATTACTCAAGAGGCTCTTGCAAAGCCATTGCTCCTTCTCAGAGAGAAAGCTGAGCAATAAAATGCTAATTGAGATTGTTTTTTACTTTTGAAAAACAGATCATACTGAAAATTTTGGATGAAAGCTTTTTTGATCAGTGCGCTGGAATTTATTTTAGATGCTTGAACTGTAAAACTAAGGTAATTTATCTTTTCAAACATATATAAATTTAAGGTGTAGGCAAGCCATTGGCCCAAAACAAGCTTCTAAACCTATTAGGGAGTGTAAACCATTTATGTAGTGTCAGCTCTGAGCAACCACTGTGTAAGGTATGGAGGACATAGTTTGAAGAGAGATGTTGTCAGGGAAGATTTGTTATACCTATGCATTACATAGGTAATGCACTAAGTATTATAATAGAGTTGGGGCTAAGGGTTATGGAAAACCCACTGGAGAGACCAAATTTCCCTGAGTCAGGCTTCCCCCAAGGAAGTAAGATTTTGCTAGATGTGAAATAGGAACAGAAGACAGGGGAGAGGGCTTTGGCAGAAATATCAATCAGTTATGAATTTATACCTCTTTCCTTTTTCTCTTTTAGTCTCATCCATTATTCAGTGATGTAACAAAGAATTCTGAAATCAAAGTGCAACAATATTTTACTAAGAAATCAGTCTATGATGAATCACAATAAAGCAATAAGACTAATCAAAATTCTCTATTGCATGGCACCTTTCCCTTAAGGAATGCATATTTCTTTTAAAGATAGAATTTCATTAAGTACCAATAACCCTTTCATACGTTATGTAAATGTTGAAGATTTGCTTTATTGTCTGATCCCCAATGAATGTTTGTCACAATAACATTACAAATGAATATATTTGAAAAAGTCACAAAAACATTCTGTGAAGTTACACAACTTAATCCAACAGTAAGTATCTGTAAGTTTAATTCCAAACCCTTAAAATTCCTTTAACTTCTACTAACTTGAAAAACACTTGATGAAACAAAGACTGATGTGTGTTAAGCTTTATATCTATACAAAATACCATGCCAAAATAGACAAAGTATGCATTTATTGCTGCTATCACAGAAATCCTGGACATATAAAAATGGCCCTGAAATCACCAAAGCCCTCTGCTTTGATTGTATAATTAGACTCACATATCACCTCCAGGTCAAAGTCTCAGAGTATAAGTCAATGACATTCAAATACATATCTGTTAAATAAGAAGTAACAGCTGAATTATAGCAAATATCCTTTAAAAGCTCTCAAAGAAGTAAGGGAGAGCTTAGGGGTAATACATTGAGAAGATGCTGAAAACCAAAGCTGGTTAGTACACTAACCTGTGCTATTGTGAAGACAAGGAAGCATAGCTATGCAACAAAAAACCTTGAGTATTAAGACCCTGTTAGGTGAAGGACAAATCAAGCAAATAATTGAAAGCTAAAAGCCACCAACTCCTCCCTATATATAGGCACGACTCTCAGAGACTATAGTTTAATTTAAAAAGCTCTCTTGACAGAAAGGAAGAAAAGAAGGAAGTTAGGCTGTCTCAGCATGTTCTCTTGGGTAGGAAAAAAAAGGTGCAAAAGACAGGAGGGTGGAGAATAACAATGTACTATTGTCAAGTTCTTACATGATACATGATGTGGCACAGAATGAGTTCACAGCACACAGTAATAAAGTAAAGATGTATGCTATAAACTGCCTAGAGCAACAAATAAAATGCACATGTAATACAAATTATAAATCAAAAGAAATAAAATGGCATACTAAGTAAATACTCATTTAATTCAAAAAATGCAGAAAAAGAAAGCAGAAAACAAAGATCAAATGGGACAAACAGAAAACATATAGCGAGAAGGTAGACATACAACTTAACCATAAAAATAATTATATTAACTGTCAATGGACTAAAGACACAAATGTAAAGTCTGGGCACTGTTAGTTAAAACTGAATAGAAAAGTAAAGCCAAACTCCCCTTGAACAATATATGGGATTAGGGCACTGACCCCCCCCCCCACAGCTTAAAATGTACATTTAACTTTTGACTCCCCTAAGACTTAACTATTGTTGACTGGAAGCCTTAGTAATAACATAAACAGTTGATTAACACATATTTTGGATGTTGTATGTATTATATATTGCTTTCTTACTATAAAGTAAGCTAGAGAAAAGAAAATGTGAAAAAAATCAGGAGAACATACATTTACAGTTTGTACAGTATTTGCCAAAAAAAAATCCACATATAAGTGGACTAGTGCAGTTTAAAGCAGTGTTGCTCAAGGGTCAACTATTCTAGTGTCTACAAGATACCTTATTTATAAAGACACAGCTAGGTTACAAGTAAAATAGAAACATATACTATGTAATCCCAATGACGAAAAGATTAAATGGCTAATTAATCTCAGACAAAGAAGGCTCTAGGTAAAGAATAGCACTAAAGAAAAAGAGGGACATTTCACAATGACAAAGGAGTCAATCAAGAAGACATTAACAAATCTAAACAGATATGCACCTAATTAAAAAGCTTCAATATGGGGTAAGAATTGAACGAAGAAATGAACCCACAATTACAGTTGGTGAGTTCAATACTACTCTACCAGTAATCAATAGAGCAAGAATACAGAAAATCAGTAAGGTATCGAAGTCTTACCACGCTGCCAACAAACTGGTCCCATGTGTTTACAGAACACGGCCCCTAGCAACTATAGAATATACATTTCTAGGTATAACGGTCCTAAAGATTTAAAAAATGCTGGGCCATAACCATTTCAGTACATTTTCAGCATTAAAATCATACATATTATGTTCTCTTATTAATGTAGAATTCAATTAGAAGTCAAGAGGCAGCTGGGTGGCTCAGTTGGTTAAGCTTCCGACTCTTGGTTTTGGCTCAGGTGATGATCTCATGGTTTGTGAGTTTGAGACTCACATCAGGCTTCGTGGGATTCTCTCTCTCTCTCTGCCCCTCCTCAAATTGCTCTCTCTCAAAAAATAAATAAACATTCAACAAACAAACAAACAAATAAATAATAGAAAACAAATTTCAGGAAAACCCCTGAACACTTGGAAATCAAATAACATACTTCTAACTAATTTGTTGGTCGCGGAAGACACCGGTGAAAAAGATTTAAACAAAGGAAATTAGACAACATTTCTATAACTGAATAATTACAAAAATTCCTTGGGATGCTCTCTCTCTCTCTCACCTCTCCTCAAATTTCTCTCAAAAATTATATAAACACTAAATAAACAAACAAATAAATAATAAAAAACAAATTTCAGGAAAACCCCTGAACACTTAGAAATTAAATAACATACTTCTAAATAATTTGTTGGTCGCAGAAGAAACTGTTGAAAAACATTTAAACAAAGGAAATTAGACAACATTTCTATAACTGAAGAATTAGAAAAATTGCTTGGGATACTCTCTTTCTCTCACCTCTCCTCAAATTACTCTCTCTCAAAAATTGTATAAACACAAAATAAACAAACAAACAAATACATAATAGAAAACAAATTTCAGGAGATCCCCTGAACACGTGGAAAATAAATAACATACTTTAAAATAATTTGTTGATAGCAGAAGAAACCGTTGAAAAAGATTTAAACAAAGGAAATTAGACAACATTTCTATAACTGAATAATTACAAAAATTGCTTGGGATTCTCTCACTCTCTCTCTCTCTGCCCCTCCTCAAATTGCTGTCTCTCAAAAAATAAACATTCAATAAACAATCAAACAAATACATAATAGAAAAAAAATTTCATAAGATCCCCTGAACACATGGAAATTAAATAACATATTTCTAAATAATTTGTTGGTCGCAGAAGAAACCGGTGAAAAAGAATAAAACATAGGAAATTTCACATTTCTATAACTGAATCATTATGAAAATTGCTTCGGATTCTCTCTCTCTCTGCCCCTCCTCAAATTGCTCTCTCTCAAAAAATACATAAACATTCAATAAACAAACAAATAAATAATAGAAAACAAACTTCAGGAAAACCCCTGAACACTTGGGAAATAAATAACATCCTTCTGAATAATTTGTTGGCTGCAGAAGAAACCGGTGAAAAAGATGTAAACAAAGGAAATTAGACAACACTTCTATAACTGATAATGTTCAAAATTTCTTGGGATTCTCTCTGTCTCTGTCTGTCCCCCTCCTCAAACTGCTCTCTCTCAAAAAATATATAAACACTAAGCAAACAAACAAACAAATAAATAGAAAACAAATTTCACTAAAACTCCTGAACCCTTGGAAATGAAATAACATACATCTAAATAATTTGTTGGTCCCAGAAGAAACCGTTGAAGAAGAAATTAAGCCACAATTACAGTTGGTGAGTTCATTTTTTTTTTTTTTACAAATAGTTTATTGTCAAATTAGTTTCTACATAACACTCAGTGCTCATC
>NW_024080981.1:526596-610626 GCF_003009895.1 Hyaena hyaena
AAATGAAATAACATACTTCTAAATAATTTGTTGGTCCCAGAAGAAACCGTTGAAGAAGAAATTAAGCCACAATTACAGTTGGTGAGTTCAATACTCCTCTACCAGTAATCAATAGAGCAAGTAAACAGAAAATAAGTAAGGGTATCAAAGTCTTACCAGGCTGCCAACAAACTTGGTCCCATGTGTTTACAGAACAAGGTGCCTAGCAACTATAGAATATACATTTCCATGTATAACGGTCCTAAAGATTTAAAAAATGCTGGGCCATAAAACCATTTCAGTACATTTAGAGCATTAAAATCATACAGATCATGTTCTCTTATTAAAATAGAATTAAATTAGAAGTCAAGGGGCAGCTGGGTGGCGCAGTTGGTTAAGCTTCCGACTCATGGTTTTGGCTCAGGTGATGATCTCATGATTTGTGAGTTTGAGACTCACATCAAGCTTCTTGAGATTCTCGTTCTCTCTCTCTGCCTCTCCTCAAATTGCTCTCTCTCAAAAAATAAATGAGCATAAATAAAGAAACAAACAAATAAATAATAGAAAACAAATTTCAGAAAAACCCCTGAACACTTGGAAACTAAATAACATACTTTAAAATAATTTGTTGGTCGCAGAAGAAACCGTTGAAAAAGATTTAAACAAAGGAAATTAGACAACAATTCTATAACTGAATAATTACAAAAATTGCTTGGGATGCTCTCTCTCTCTCACCTCTCCTCAAATTATTCGCTCTCAAAAATTATATAAACACTAAATAAACTAACAAACAAATAAATAATAGGAAACGAATTTCAGGAAAACTCATGAACACTTGGAAATTAAATAACATACTTTAAAATAATTTGTTGATCGCAGAAGAAACCGTTGAAAAAGATTTAAACAAATGAAATTAGACAACATTTTTGTAACTGAAGAATTTAAAAAACTGCTTGGGATTCTATCTCTCTCTCTCTCTCTCTCTCTGCCCCTCCTCAAATTGCTCTCTCTCAAAATGTAAAGAAACATTCAATAAACAAACAAACAAATAAATAATAGAAAACAAATTTCAGGAGAACACCTGAACACTTGGAAATTAAATAACATACTTTAAAATAATTTATTGGTTGCAAAACCAACCGTTGAAAAAGATTAAAAAAGGAAATTAGACAATATTTCCATAACTGAATAATTATGAAAATTGCTTGAGATTTTCTCTCTCTCTCTCACCTCTCCTCAAATTACTCGCTCTCAAAAATTATATAAACACTAAATAAACTAACAAACAAATAAATAATAGGAAACAAATTTCAGGAAAACTCATGAACACTTGGAAATTAAATAACATACTTTAAAATAATTTGTTGATCGCAGAAGAAACCATTGAAAAAGATTTAAACAAAGGAAATTAGACAACATTTCTATAACTGAAGAATTTAAAAAAATGCTTGGAATTCTCTCTCTCTCTCTCTCTCTCTCTGTCTGGCCCTCCTCAAATTGCTCTCTCTCAAAAAAATAAACATTCAATAAACAAACAAACATATACATAATAGAAAACAAATTTCAGGAGATCCCCAGAACGCTTGGAGAAAAAATAACATACTTCTAAATAATTTGTTGGTCTCAGAAGAAACCGTTGAAAAAGCTTTAAACAAAGGAAATTAGACATATTTCTATAACTGAATAATTATATAAATTGCTTGGGATTCTCTCTCACTCTCTCTCTCTGCCCCTCTTCAAATTGGTCTCTCTCTAAAAATAAAGAAACATTCACTAAAAAAACAAATAAATAATAGAAAACAAATTTCCAGAGATCCCCTGAACACTTGGAGAATAAATAACATACTTTAAAATAATTTGTTGGTCGCAGAAGAAACCGTAGAAAAAGATTAAAACATAGGAAATTTCACATTTTTATAACTGAATAATTATGAAAATTGCTTGGGATTTTCTCTCTCTCTCTCTCTCTCTCACCTCTCCTCAAATTACTCTCTCTCAAAAAATATATAAACACTAAATAAACAAACAAACAACTTGGAAATTAAATAACATGCTTCTAAATAATTTGTTATTCGCAGAAGAAACCGTTGAAAAAGATATAAACAAAGAAAATTTGAGAACACTTCTATAACTGAATAATTATAAAAATTGCTACGGATTCTCTCTCTCTCTGCCCCTCTTCTAATTGCTCTCTCTCAAAAAATAAATAAGCATTCAATAAACAAACAAACAAATAAATTATAGAAAACAAATTGCAGGAAACTCATAAACACTTGGAAATTAAATAACGTACTTTAAAATAATTTGTTGGTCGCAGAAGAAATCGTTGAAAAAGATTTAAACAAAGGAAATTAGACAACGCTTCTATAACTGAATAATGATAAAAATTGTTTGGGATCTCTCTCTCTCTCTAATTCTCTCCGCCTCTTTTCAAAATGCTCTCTCTCAGAAAATAAGTAAACATTCAATAAAGAAGCAAACAAATAAATAATAGAAAATAAATTACAGGAAGACCCTTGAACACTTGGAACTTAAATAATATACTTCTAAATAATTTGTTGGTCGCAGAAGAAACGGTTGAAAATTATTTAAACAAAGGAAATTAGACAACGCTTCAATAAGTGAATAATTACAAAAATTGCTTGGGATGCTCTCTCTCTCTCTCTCTTTCTCTCTGCCCCTCCTCAAATTGCTCTCTCAAAAAATAAATGAACATTAAATAAACAAACAAACAAATAAATAATAGAAAATAAATTTCAGGAACACCCCTAAACACTTGGAAAATAAATAACATAATTATTTGCTGGTCGCAGAAGAAACTGGTCAAAAAGATTTAAACAAAGGAAATTAGACAACATTTCTATAACTGAAGAATTACAAAAATTGCTTCGGATTCTCTCGCTCTCTCTCTGCCCCTCCTCAAATGGCTCTCTCTCAAAAAATAAATAAACATTCAATAAACAAACAAACAAATAAATAATAGAAAACATATTTCAGGAACAGCCCGAAACACTAGGAAAATAAATAACGTACTTTATAGAATATATTGGTCGCAAAAGCAACCGTTGTAAAAGATTTAAACAAAGGAAAATAGACAACATTTCTATAACTGAATAACTATGAAAAATGCTTGATTTTCTCTCTCTCTCTCACCTCTCCTCAAATTACTCTCTCTCAAAAAATACATAAACACTAAGTAAACAATCAAACAAATAAATAATAGAAAACAATTTTCAGGAAAACTCATGAACACTTGAAAATTAAATAACATACTTTAAAATAATTTTTTGTTGGCAGAAGAAACCGTTGAAAAAGATTTAAACAAAGGAAATTAGACAACACTTCTATAACTGATAATGTTCAAAATTTCTTGGGATTCTCTCTCTCTCTCTCTGTCCCTCTCCTCAAATTGCTCTCTCTCAAAAAATATATAAACACTAAGTAAACAAACAAACAAATAAATAATAGAAAACAAATTTCACTAAAACCCCTGAACACTTGGAAATGAAATAACATACTTCTAAATAATTTGTTGGTCCCAGAAGAAACCGTTGAAGAAGAAATTAAGCCACAATTACAGTTGGTGAGTTCAATACTCCTCTACCAGTAATCAATAGAGCAAGTAAACAGAAAATAAGTAAGGGTATCAAAGTCTTACCAGGCTGCCAACAAACTTGGTCCCATGTGTTTACAGAACAAGGCGCCTAGCAACTATAGAATATACATTTCCATGTATAACGGTCCTAAAGATTTAAAAAATGCTGGGCCACAAAACCATTTCAGTACATTTAGAGCATTAAAATCATACAGATCATGTTCTCTTATTAAAATAGAATTAAATTAGAAGTCAAGGGGCAGCTGGGTGGCGCAGTTGGTTAAGCTTCCGACTCATGGTTTTGGCTCAGGTGATGATCTCATGATTTGTGAGTTTGAGACTCACATCAAGCTTCTTGGGATTCTCGTTCTCTCTCTCTGCCCCTCCTCAAATTGCTCTCTCTCAAAAAATAAATAAACATTCAATAAACAAACAAACAAATAATAGAGAACAAATTTCAGGAGATCCCTTGAACACTTGGAAATTAAATAACATACTTCTAAATAATTTGTTGGTCGCAGAAGAAACCGTTGAAAAAGTTTAAACATAGGAAATTTCACATTTCTATAACTGAATAATTATGAAAATTGCTTGAGATTTTCTCTCTCTCTCTCACCTCTCCTCAAATTACTCTCTCTCAAAAAATATATAAACACTAAATAAACAAACAAACAACTTGGAAATTAAGTAACATACTTCTAAATAATTTGTTATTCGCAGAAGAAACTGTTGAAAAAGATATAAACAAAGAAAATTTGAGAACACTTCTATAACTGAATAATTATAAAAATTGCTACGGATTCTCTCTCTCTCTCTGCCCCTCCTCAAATTGCTGTCTCTCCAAAAATAAATAAACATTAAATAAACAAACAAACAAATACATAATAGAAAACAAATTTCAGGAAAACCCCTAAACACTTGGAAAATAAATAACATACTTTAAAATAATTTGTTGGTCGCAGAAGAAACCGTTGAAAAGGATTTAAACAAAGGAAATTAGACAACATTTCTGTAACTGAATAATTATAAAAATTGTTTTAATTCCCCAAATTTCAATAATAGGATTATAATTTATTAAAATTGCCTTATACATACTTATATATTTCCAAGAAAAGTTATATATCCTTAGTTACACAAATCATTTTTCATTTTATTAAATTAATTTATGTTTCTTTTTATTGAAATGATAAAACTGGTGGTAGCCAGAGGAAAGTGGGTGGGAGTATGGGTAAAATATGTGAAGGGGATGAAAAGGAGTGAATAAGTTATGGAGATGAAAAGTACAGCATAGGGAATATAGTCAGTAATATTGTAATAGCCTTGTATGGTGACAGATGGGCACTACACTTACTGCGGTGAGCATTTCATAGTGCATACAAATGTCAAATCACTATGTTGTGTACTTGAAACAAATATAACATTGTATATCAACTATACTTCAATAATAAAAATATTTTTAGAAACTATTACCCTACTCAAAAAAAGAAAAGAGACTATATAGTGCTCAGTAGTTAATTTAACAAAAATGTCTAAAACATTACACAGAGAATGTCTTAAATAAAGCAGACAAAATAATACCTAAATAAATGGAAAGATATGCTATAGCCCTTGATAGGAAATCCCAATATCATAAAAATATCAGATATCCCCAACTAATCTACAAATTAATGTAATTCTGATCAAAGTTGAGTAAAGTTTTTGTTTAAGTTTGCTTTTCTATATAACATCACAAGTTTATTACAAAATTCCTATGGAAAACAATGAATCAGAAAGATCCACATAATCTTAAAGAACAACAACAGTGTAAAAGGATGTGTCCTACTAGACACTGAGGCGTATTATAAAGCTATAATATTTAATAAATGAATAGTGTGCAAAATGAATACTGTGCAAAACATAGGTATAGAATGAGACAAAAGATACCCATTAAGGAAGAAATCTATGCATAAACTGAAAATTGATTTATGACAAAAAAAGCATTATAATTTCGAAATTTCTACAATGGAGTGGGTGTAGGTGTGTGTATATGTGCACATAACACATACTTTTTTTTAGTTCACTAGAAAACACACTGAATTGATGAATAATGGGAATATACCATCAACTGATTTCTGTAATTAATCATTTGCTCTGTAGTTGAGAATCACTTATGCAGATACTTTCTAGTGTGAAAATTATGATGACACAGGTTATTGGTGTTCAGTTGGGATAAAATCCATAGTTGATGGAATCTCTACTTCATCTCTTAAGTCTTTAAATTGCCAGAGCCAAATCAGTTATTAGACTCTCAATTCAGGTTCCATGGCAATATCAATCTTCTCTAGAGACAAAGGACTTGCTGATCACATCTGGGCTCCTGCTGCTAATGTTCTTGAAATATTTTGCAGGAGCCATATCTGGGGCCTGTGTGACACACATAACATGTGCCATCAACTCCCAGTAGAAACAGATCAGGACTAAATGCCACTAAAGGCTTAATCTTGAATTCGAATCAAAGTGAACGCATCCTGAGACCAACTCAAGGACTTAAGCTAGGCTCATAGGTTATTATACTGTGCAGCTGTGGAAGGGAGAAAACAAGGCTGAGTAGCAAGATTATGACTTTCTTTGGATGCAAACCTAGGGGTGTAGAAAAGTCAGAATAAAGACTACAGCAATGGAATTCAAGGAATTTACTTACATTTCTTAGGGCTGATGATGACCTTTCCAACAAATCTCCACAAATTCAAATAAGTACTTGGACTCATCTACCTTTGCTTGTTCTTCTTGAGGATTTATAAAGCTGAATTTTAATGAAGCTCCATGTGAAATGTCTACACTTATTGCATTCTTCAATCTGAAATAGAGCAACCTTGGCCCACCACTAGGAGTCCAGCTCTCTTTATCCTTCCTCCTAAAATTACATTTCTTACTTTATGGAAAGTATCAGCGTTTATGACATTCCTCAGTGGAAATTTTAATTTTATAGCCACTGAAAAGCATTTTGTAACGAATCTGTATTATGAAAAAATACTTTTTATTGGTGAAAAAGAAGGTAATAATATATGTTATATTAGCCGAACCATGTGAAATATAATATATACACGAACAAATAAAATATGGTGTAGAAAACAGGACTAGGAAAAGAAAACATTCAGAAGTGTCTTTGGGTAACAAACAATGTGTGATTAAAACTATTTTTATTTAAATTATTTTATTTTTTCCAGTTTTTTGCATTTCTTAAGTTTGCTATTTGTGTAACATTCAAAATTAAGAAACACCTCTCAAAAATAATATAGGAGCCAGTGCTGAACACTGAAGAGTTTGGGCTTCGAATCAACTGGACATGAGTTTAAATCCCAACTCCATGCCTTTATAGTTTTGTGGTCTTTGTGAGTTCCTTAACTCTTATGAGTATCAATTATCTCAACTGTAAAGTCTGAATTATCATACCTACATGCCAAGGTTTCTGTGAAAATTAAGTTAATGGACATAAAAGTGGCTAGCACTGTGTCTAGCACATAGTAGCCACCCAATAAATTTTAGGGTTTTTAAATTTTTCTAACGTTTTTTTAAATTTATTTTTGAGAGACAGAGAAAGACAGAGCATGAGTCGGGGAGTGGCAGAGTGAGAGGAAGACACAGAATCCAAAGCAGGCTCCAGGCTCTGAGCTGACTGCACAAAGCCTGATGCGGGGCTGAAACCCATGAATCATGAGATGATGACCTGAGCCAAAGTTGGACCCTTAACCGACTGAGCCACTCAGATGCCCCAATAATTAGAGATGTTAGTCTTAGTAGCAGTATACACTCTAAAGGACTGTGAGGGAGATGTAGTCTTTTCAGGGAGTGAATCAAGGGCAAATAACTGGCCATACAGAGGTTTCTTCATGTCACTTGTGACAAGAGAAAACCCTGAGGAGATCAATCACCATGCAGTGGGCCAGCTGGATAAATCTAACATGTCATGAGTAAGTGGTGTCTCAGGCCAGAGACAGTCAGGTTGTTATGCCACTTAATGTGTATCCTTCTCATGAACAATGTGTGATAGGAGAGCATGACTCTGGGGCGCCTGGGTGGCTCAGTCGGTTAAGTGTCCGACTTTGGCTCAGGTCATGATCTCACAGTTTGTGGGTTCGAGCCCCGCATCGGGCTCTGTGCTGACAGCCAGCTCAGAGCCTGGAGCCTGTTTCTGATTCTGTATCTCCCTCTTTCTCTGACCCTCCCCTGCTCACGCTGTCTCTCTCTCTCTCTCAAAAATAAATAAAAAGAAACATTTAAAAAAAAAAAGAAGAAGAAGAGCATGACTCTATAGTGGTACTAAGCTGCACAGGAATAAGATTTTCTCCACAGCAACAGCCCACAGCTAGGAATGGAGGAGGGAGATGATCAGATTGATCTCTGCTTGGAGTTTTTCTGAGCAAAGGAAGACAAGAGGCACTGATATTGTCCAGAGAAAGTGCTTGAAATGTTGGACCCTAATGTAAAGATTGACTAAGAACTTGCAGGCAGAAATAGGGGAGGTTCACCAAGAAAATGTATAGCAGTCAAGCGGCTGGAATAAACCTGCAAAGGGCAAAAATCAGGGCCACTAAAAGTGCCACGGAAAGAGCAACAGACGAATAGGGGTTCCAACATAAATGGGGAGAATTCAGTTGAAAATGTCAACAGTAGTTTCTGGTGATAACAAATGCAATCATGAAAAATATTCTCTTTCATTAAGAGAGAGATCTAGCAAGAAACAGAGCACATCTTCACCCTGCCACATCTGAAGAGGCTGAAGCTAACTAGTTAGTGCTCTGTAACCAAAAGAACTAAAAAACAACTGCCTTCTCTGTAGGGCTGCCTAATCACAAACAGTCACTGGGAGACCTAGTGAGCCAGTCAGCAGATTTTGTCCTAGCTCAGTGCAGCCCTAACTGTGCTCTACTGGTAAGTTTGTTCCCCACCTCCACTTCAGCCTCACCCATCTGTCAGTCAGCTTGGCCCGATCTGTCAGTCTGACTGAGAGAAGGAAACCCTTGAGGCCTTCACAGACCAATAATGGCCAGAAAGTGTTTGGCTCACGTAAACATCATTTAAAATGTTTATACGGAATTCTAAAGAAAACCAGAGAGAGTCTGAAGAAAAGCAGAATGTAACAGTGAATCCATCTTAGTGTATTACTCTGGTTACAATATTTGTTTATTTAAAATAAAAACCTCAAAGTATTTAAAATGCCATTGTGGAAGATAATCATGCCATGTATTTGTAGTTATAAAATTTGCTGTGCATTATCAGGGACTAACTCTTCCTTTATATAAAGAGAGAGACACACACACACATTTTTAAATACACAATTGCTCAAGTAAAGTGGTCTTTCTAATATAAATATGATTCTGGGGATTTTTTAAAGTCTATAGGGGAAAATGCATGATGGCATGCTTCATCAATTTGAATGAAGTCATTGTCTCTTACTCATATAAGGTTTATTAAAGATATTTAATCAGTGAGAAAGAATGAAATATTTACAATTCTCATGTAGACAGTAATGATGTTAAATGTGTATGGCATAAATATATCAACCAAGTCAGTGGAACTTTCCAATTTATTTTCAATCAAAACTTTCTTCAGCATTACATCTCATAAGACTATATTTAATTAATTACTCATCCATCTTAAGGGAACATGATTTTCCTATGGATAAAATTAAGAATGGAAATTAACCTCAACTGGATTGTGTAATATGTGTGCCAAGCACCATACCGAATAAGCCAGAAAAGGGCAAGTGGCAGTCATGCTCCAACAGAGATCCAGAAACAGGATCAGGCTTTCTGATTCCTTTGCATTATCCCCAGAGGTAGCTTTTCTTTCTTGAACCTGAGTTTTTTCAGCAAGCTTTCAATGCACAGTCATGGGCCTTGGTCTGGGTGAGGTGGTAGGGAAGACAGACACTGGAGAAAATGAGCCTATTTGCATAGGAGCACACACACCTCCACAGGTGAAGTGTCCACCCTTTCCTAGACCAAAGCTGATGCTCATTTTGTGCACCTTCTGTGGTCCCTTCTGAAGACAGAGTCAGGTTATCTGTGCTCACTGTTGCATTCTCAGCACCCCAACCTGCTCCTGGCGGAATACATATGTTGATGTTTGGAGGATGAATAAGTTAAAAAAACAGAGTCCTACTTGGCAAAATGCTGATGAACAGTCAAAGGTTGCCGAACAACTCTCATCCTGCTAATTCTGTTTCTAAAAAACAGAGAGGGAATGAAAGAAAGAAAGAGAGAAAAAGATAGAGAAAGAGAGAGGGAAAAAGGAAAAGAGGGAAAGGAAGGAAGGAAGGATGGAAGGAAGGAAGGAAGGAAGGAAAGAAAGGAAAGGAAGGAAGGAAGGGAAGAAGGGAGGGAGGGAGGAAGGAAGGAAGGAAAGGAGGGAGGGAGGGAGGGAGGAAGGAAGGAAGGAGGAAGGAAAGAACAAAGGAAGGAATGAAGGAAGGTGGGCAAACCCCAATCTATAGAAAAACAAAGTTGGATCTACATGTGTTTCTCTTATTGGTTTTACACTTTTAGGAATTCTGTATGTTCTCTTAGTCTGAGGCAATACTAAGAAGCAAACTTTCTTACATTCTTCAACATTCCTGTAGGATATTTCCAGTTTCCATACAGTTTCTGTATGGTGCTAGAAAACTTTGGCAGTGCACAGGTTTATGGGAAAGACTGACATCTACATAAATCCATGGATTCAAGGCAAGGGAATTATCACTACTGGACTAGAAGCTTTGCAGAAGGCACCTGAGATAATTATGCAATGGATCCAAAAGACCTCAACTGGTAAATGGAGAGGAGAGAACAACCTAGACAGAAAACAGAGCCTGAGTAAAGGTACCAAGGTGGAAGGAACATCATGGTAAAGTGATATCAAACTGTTCTTACTGATGCCTAGCATGTGACCCCAGGCAAGTTACCTTGACCTTTCTGGGCCCCAGTTTCCTCATCTACAAAATGGGAATAATAATAGCACCACTTGACAGAGCTATTGTGAAGATTCACTGAAATAATGGATAGGGAACTGTGATAAGAAACAAAGTAAAGGGGCGCCTGGGTGGCTTAGTCGGTTAAGCGTCCGACTTTCGCTTAGGTCATGATCTCGCGGTTCGTGGGTTCGAGTGCTGACTGCCAGCTCAGAGCCTGGAGCCTGTTTCAGTCTGTGACTCCCTCTCTCTCTGACCCTCCCCTGCTCACGCTGTCTCTCTCTCTCTCCTAGAAATAAATAAAAAAAAACATTAAAAAAAAAAAGAAACAAAGTAAAATGGTGGTTACCAGGGGCTGAGGTGAGGAGCCGGAGAAATGGGGAGATACTGTTTAACAGGTACAGAGTTTCATTTGGGGATGATAAAGAGGCTGTGGAGATGGAGAGTGGCAATAGCTACCCAGCAATGTGAAATGCACTTAATGCCACTCAGTTGCATGCTTAAAAAATGGTTAAAATGGTAAATTTTATGTTATGTGTATTCTACTAACGCAATTTAAAAATGCAAAACAAAACCAAAAATAAAGTGCCAGGCCTGCTCAGCAAGCAGCACAGTGTGACTGAAACCGAGAACACTTAGGAAAGTAGATTCGGGCCAGAATCAGAGTTCTGAGTATCAGGCTGAGGAGAAGTATAAATTTGATCTATCCTAGTGTCCTGAGGGAACACTTGAAAGTGCTATGCCTTGAATTGATATTTTTTTGTAAATTTGTTTAATGTTTTATTTATTTCTGAGAGAGAGAGAGAAAGAGAGAGAGAGTGTGTGTGAGAAGGGGAGGGTTAGAGAGAGAGGGAGACACAGAATCTGAAGCAGGCTCCAGGCTCTGAGCTGCTAGCACAGAACCCGACGCAGGGCTTGAACCCACGAACCATGAGATCATGACCTGAGCCGAAGTCGGACGCTTAAGCAACTGCGCCACCCAGGCGTCCCGACTTGAATTGATATTTTGTAAAGATACAACTGACATTGGTATTTTATAAAGATCACCCTGGGAATGGGTGCAGTTGAGGCTCAAAGAAGGGATGCCAGTTAGACTTCTGCTATTTAAAGTTAAAGTGTGGCCCCCAGCCCAGCAGTGTTGGTCTTGCCTGAAAGCAAATTCTCAAGCTGCTCCAGAACTGCTGAATCAGAATCCTCATGCTACAAGACCTCTGGTAATGCCTACACACACTAACCTTTGAGAAGCATGGACTTAGAAGACCTGAAGAGTTTAGGTAGACGTTGAAGACTTGCAGTGGGACAGTGGCAGCAGAGATGGAACCATAGTCACTAAGATTTATGGAATTTAGTACATACATGCTAGGTTCTGTATATTTCAAAAACCACCATTTAATCCTCACAACAGCCCCGTGTGACAGGTGCTATTACTCCCATTTCTCACATGGAATACTAACAAGTCATAAAAAGGAGGGAAACCCTGCCACTTGCAATAACATAGACGAAACTTTATTCCATCTTAATTATTCCATCTTTAATTCATTATACTAAATGAATTAAGACATTATGCTAAATTAATTAAGACAGAGATGGGTGCCTGAGTGGCTCAGTTGGTTAAGTGTCTGACTTTGACTCAGGTCATGATCTCACAGTTCATGAGTTTGAGTCCCACTATGGGCTTTGTGCTGACAGCTCAGAACCTGGATCCTGCCTCGCATTCTGTGTCTTGGTCTCTTTCTGCATCCCTTCCCTGCTTGCACTCTGTCTCTTTTTCTCTCTCAAAAATAAACAAATATTTTTAAATGATTTTTTAAAAGGACAGAGAAAGACAAATACTGTATGAGCTTACTTATATGTGGAATCTTAAAAATATATACCACATAGAAACAGAGAAGAGATTGGTAGTTGCTATAGGTGGAGGGTGGGGGTTGGAGAACATTGGGGGAGATAGTCAAAAGGTATAAACTTTGAGTTATAAAATAAATAATCTCTGGAAGTGTTACAGCATGATGGCTATAGTTAACAGTACTGTATTGTATATTTAAAAGGTGCCATGTGATTAGATAGTAAAAGTTGTCAGCACAAAGAAAAAATTTGTGACTATGTAATGTGATGGATGTTAACTTATTGTGGTAATCATTTTGCAATATATACATAAATCATTATGCTGTATACCTTAAACTTAAACACAGTTATGTGTCAATTATATCTCAATAAAACTTTTTTAACCTAATGACCAAGTTCTTGCCATTGTTTTTTTATTGAAATATAATTAACATACAGTGTTATATTAGCAGCAGGTGTACAATATAATGATTCAATAACTGTATACATTTCTCAGTGCTCATCAAGATAAGTGTACTCTTGATCCCCTTTATCTATTTCACATCCCCCTACTCCCCTCTGGCAACCACCAGTTTGTTTCCTGTATCTAAGAGTATGGGTTTTTTTCTTTGTTTCTTAAATTCCATATGAGTCAATAAAACTGGAAAAAGATTTTTCAATTAGAGTTTAAATAACTTGTCTGAAGTTACATAGCTAGTACCTGACAGAACTGGGATTTGAATCAGTCTAAACATTGGCTTCATCATCTCCACTGTACTTCTTTTCGAACCTCAGGGAAAATGAGTTGGCCCTGTTTTATTCCACCACCCACTTTCTTTCTCTGTTATTAAACTCTGAGATGATTACTCTGACAGATCTCTAAACTATTTTGGAAGTCCAACTGATATGGGCTACAGAATATGAATAAATGGGAAACCTTAGAGCTTTCTAGCTATCCACTCAGGTGCAATCTTCTACATCCTATCTCTCACCTTTGCCTGGGTTATACATGAAGCCCCTAAGTAATCTTCTTCCTAGTCTGTGGTCAAACTGAATGTCTTTTCCACAAGCCTGTCCCATCCAGAATTCCAAGACTATGCAAGAATTTGGCTGATCAGCAACAGGAAGGCACTCAATGTTTGTTCCTTTCTTTTCCTTATTTATCAAGAAAACTCAACATTTATCCCTCTTGGTTGCAACAATAGTTCTCCAGAATTAAATTTCTACCATGTTGTACAATAATCATCTAAAAAGAGTAAAAAGTCAAATTCTTCATCTTTACCCAGTTATGTCTCAAAACTCCTCAAGCATGAACATCAAACCTCTATTACTATAAAGAAAAGTTGCCAAGTTATTATGGTTCATACCTCTCTCTTCCTGGTCTGCTCTCATTTGGGCCCATCTTATCAGCACCCATGGCCTGACTTTGGAGCCCACCTCTGCACTATGGCTCACATTTCCCTGCTCCTGCCTGTCCTCCATGCCAGACCTCTCAAGCTCAGGCCCTTCATTTCAGGCCCTGCAACCACTCTGTTCTCATCAGTCTCCATTCTTACCCTGCTTTAGTCCATCCTCATGTAGTGGCCAATACAATCCAATATACCAACCTAATCTTGCCTCTCCTCCTGAAGTCCTCCCCTGGATCTCCCACTATCCCAGACTTACAAAGTGGCCCTGATCTCTCCAACAAGTAACTTATTCGATTCTCACATCAGATCTATGAGGTAGGCTCTGATGTTGTCATCTCAGTTTTTCAGGAAACTGAGGCACAGTAGGATGGTCCAAGATCATCCAGCTACTAGGTGGCCCATCTGAGATTTGAATACAGGGAGTCTGTTGTTGGGAGTTAAAATCTACACTCAGAGGCACCTGGGTAGCTCAGTTGGTTAAGTGTTCATCTCCTGATTTCCATTTGTGTCATGATCTCACAGTTCATGAGTTTGAACCCTACATCAGGCTCTGAGCTGACAGTGCAGACCTGGTTGGGATTTTCTCTCTCCTCTCTCTGCCCCTTTCCCACACACTCTTTGTCTCTGTCTCTGTCTCTCTTTCAAATAAATTTAAAACAATAAAAATATTAAAACAGAAAAATAAAAAAAATAAAAACTACACTAGACTGCCTTCCATCCTTCAGTCACTGTTTCAAAGAAGTCTTCACAGATTTCTCCCTAAGATTTTCCTTTGAAGACCCCTTTACAAACTGTGCTGGGGTGCCTGCATGGCATCCAACTTCAGCTCAGGTCATGATCTCATGGTTGATGGGTTTGAACCTTGCATCGGGCTCTATCCTGACAGCTTGGAGCTTGGAGCCTGCTTCAGATTCTGTGTCTCCTTCTCTCTCTGCTTTCCCTTGTTCATGCTGTCTCTGTCTCTCTCAAAAATAAATAAACATAAATAAAGAAATAAATTAATTAACTGTGCCCTGTATGCATTAGAATGTAAGACTCCTCAGGGCAGATTTTCTGTTCTCCATATGTACAAATTACTGGACATTGGTTTAACCCAATTAAATGTGTATAAACACAAAAGATAATATAGAGAATTCATGTTACCTCTTGTGAGAGAGCTAGTGCCAACTGATTCACCATCACAGCTCTCCTTTCTCTTTGCAAAGTGCACAGTGACAGAATATGGTCATATACATCCACATGATAGAAGAAGGGAAATGGGAATTCCGAATGCCAAAAATCAAAGGGAAGTGGTCCTTAAGAGTCCTAGGATTTTAGAGCAGAAACGTTTCCAGAGAAATCCAGCCTATTAAATGTCCAAAGCAAATTTTGTATTAGGTTTACCAACCCTATCATGTTTTAAGCTGTTTCAAAGGGTTAGAAGATGGGTAATGGCCTATGAAAGATTTAAACAAGATAAATGGATTCCAAGTCTCTCATATCTAATGGCTAAAGTACTGTTTTATGCTCTCTTTAATTGTCCAAGGCTATCTCCACTCATGACAAGCAAAGGAAAGTTCAACATTAGTTTGATTTCCACTAAAAGAACAAGTCTTCTCTGAAGGACTTCACTTCCTAGAAATGTAGAATTGATCCGAAGTCTCTGTTGTTCTGATGTACACATTACCTTTGCTAGCCACAATAGCTAGACTACAAAATCTTGAAAATGAGTCCCATAGCTACCCAGGTGACAAACAATACTTGTAGGACTTTCAGTACAATTCAGTCAGCCTGTAGAACTTCATGGTTTACATTATTCCCAAAGCATGTCCTAGTACCAAACGCAGAAATCAATCCTTATAGAAGCCTTCACCCTAGAGATGCAGAAAGACGCGTTAACAATGGAATATTCATGGGGACAGTGCTGGTTTTCTTCTGGATGTCCTGTCTGGTGCTATTGTTCCCGAATTCCTTCCATCTCTATTACCAGGGCTAGCCTTTCCTTAGCCATGAGAGTGACTGTGGGGTTTGGAGTATAATTTATTAAGGTATAATGTAACACTGTATATATTTAAAGTGCACAACATGATGATTTGATATACATATACACTGTGAAATGATTACCACAATCAAGTTAATTAACACATTTATCAACTCACGTAAGTATCTTTTTCTGTGTGGTAAGAACACTTAAGATCTACTCCCAGCAAATTACAAGTATAAAATGCAGTACTCTTAATTATTGTACATTATATCTCCAAACTTAGTGATCTTATAAATGAAAGTTTGTACTTTTAAAACTCTTGTTCATAATCCCTACATTTCTAGATATGCCACTCTACACCAACCTTGATTTTCTATTAATCCATTAAATGTATAATATTCTCCTAATTGACATTTAAAAAAAATTTAGCAAGAACTAACAGGGAAGCACCAATAGACTTTTATCCTATCTCTTTTAGATCTTTCTTTGATTTCCCCTAGACTTAGTCTGAATTCTTTTAGGACTAGGATATATGAAAACACTTTAACTTGAAAAGCTAAAGTACTGTACTTATTTGCATTCATGGAGAGTACCTACTCTGTGCCAGGCTTGGCAATGCTGAGCATGGGGGTCCAGGGACAAGGATGATACAGCTTCTGGCCTCATGAAGTTGACAGTCAATAAAGGAAGAGGCATTTAAACCAATAGTTATAACCCCTCAATTAAAAAGGATTTCATCAAGTTAAGACAGTCTGAATTCCAAAAAAACAAAACAAAACAAAACACAGAACTGAACAAAACTGCAAACTTTTGAATTTAATTACCAAGAGTATGTTTCTATCTTTTCTCTTTGAAATTACAAGGAGACTGGGATGGAGCTTGCTCAGAATCTGTCTTCAGGCCCCTTGTTATAATAGTTCCTAGAAGATGGAAACAACCTACTTACAATGTTATTTTCATATTTAAGCAATAAAGCTCGCTTGGGATAGGGCCCAGACTCAGCCACATATACTAAATTTAGCTTTACAGTAGTAGGATGATAGAAGATTTTTCAAAAAAGTTAAACACAGTAATAACATTAAGTGGAATTTATTAAACACTTGCTCAACCCAAGGCTCTATTATTATCATCCCCATTTTACACATGAGGAAAATGGAGTCCAGAGAAGTTAGTTAACTTTTCCAAGGCCACTCTGACAGTCAGTGGCAGTGCCTGAGCATTCACTCACTAATGTACTGCCTCTTCAGGACTTGACATGGACCCTCTTTCAACACTCTTACCCATCTGCAAATATCACGTGTCATCTCCCACCTACCCTCCTCCCACCCTCTCCCACTACATCCTCCACCCATGACCTTCTAGCCAACTAGGAGTAATCACAAACATCTCATGTTTCTCCCAATTTTGGCTCCCCAGCCTATCAACAAATTACTTTGAAGTTATGTAGCAATCACATTTATGTCCAATACCTTTCTGCAAATGATCATGTCTTTTAAACTCACCAAAAATCATAAATATACTGACAAACTGTCTAAACACATCAATGTCCTTTGCTGAAAAACATAGGGGAGTTTGGTTTCTATCCCGGTGAGAGCCCAGTCCCTTGACAGTGATTTGTGAGACACAAGGTTTGAGTATTTGAGAATCTCTGGTCTATAGCAAAGAGTGACAGCTGGTGTACTTCAAGACTCTAGACAGCATCAAGGCTGAAGTGCAGCAGTACTCAGGCTTTGTAAACAGTAAGAATCTTGCAGTGCATTCCATTGACTCCTTCCAAACTCAGCTCCCTCCAGTGGTTGGATTTGATAGGTTTCAAGCCCCTACTACACCTCTCTCCCACTCAAGAGTTCTCCCAAAGCCCCTTCTGCATGTTTTTTGCTGTCATTATCCAAGTGGATGATGGCATCAAACCAAAGCTAACACTCTTAGATTCACTCAGCTCCCAAGAACACATTGTTGAGAATATTGTCCCTGAAGTTTCCCAGTCAGCTATTTACACAGAAAAGTTTCCTTGTCTATCCTTCACACATCATAACTCTGTCCTATCTATGCCAGCTACTCTTTGATACTGCACAAGACTGAGCTAACAGACGTGGCTGCGCATTGCCTCTCCTTCTAGGCTTAGTCAATGGACACATTCTTCCTCTACCCTGTTCTTTTCCTCTCCCCTTTTTCACCACTTAAGCCCTTGTATTCCAGTATTGGTTTATTTGTAAAAGAATCACCCCAAGAATTTACCAAAAATGAAGAATAAGAAACTCACGAAGTGTTCTAGATACTTTATCTGTAAAGAATTGAATACAAGGAAGGCATTAAAGGGAAAGGGCAACAGGAGAAACTCCTGTATCCCAATATCCTGGTTCTCTTTCCCATATAACTCTTGGGGAAAAGTAGGCACTCAATTGTGGAAGTAAAGGAATGCTTCCCCTTGTCACACAACACATCTTTCCTAAAGGGCTGTGTATAAGTTAAATCCCATTTATTCATTAGACATTTGATAGACATTTTCAAAGTGAGGATTCTATGGCAGACTCTGGGGGATAAAGAGATAAAGTCCATATGGACTGCCATTTGGGAGATCAGACTTGTAAATAGATAAATAAGTAGAATACAAGGTTGGAACTGGTGAAATTTAAATTCGCATAAAGTGCTATGGAAGCTGAGGAAGAGGAAGAGATTAGGGGCACTAAGGAACACAGGAACAGAAGCACAGAAGCTGGAATCTGATGTTATAGGTAGCGGGGAACATCTGGGTTACAGTAATCATACTTTTTCTTAAATGCAACTTCCTGAGCTGTGCCACAGTGAAGCTCAGGGTTCCCTAGCTAGTGGAAACTTGGGCGATCATTCTTAGAGCCACAGAGAAAGCAGACCTGAAACTGCTACGGAAGAAAAAAACCCAAACCATTGTCAAAGAAAAACTATTTTGATCTATTATATTTCAAGAAAACTTCAATTACAATCTCTTGAGGAAAATCAATGTGTGTAATCTTGTTTAACAATTAAAATTAATGTAAAACACTAAAGTATAGCCTTCAAGACTTTAGAAGATAAACTCTTTCTCCTTTCTTTCTTTCTTTCTTTCTTTCTTTCTTTCTTTCTTTCTTTCTTTCTTTCTTTCTTTCTTTTTCTTCCCTCCTTCCCTTCCTCACTCCCTCCCTCTGATCCTTCTCTTCCTTCCTCCCTTTCTCTTTTCTTTTTTTTCCTTTTCTTTCTTTCCCTTTCCCTTCCGCTTCCCATTCTCTTCCTTTCCTTTCCTTTCCTTTCCTTTCCTTTCCTTTCCTTTCCTTTCCTTTCCTTTCCTTTCCTTTCCTTTCCTTTCCTTTCCTTTCCCTTCCCTTCCTTTCCTTTCCTTTCCTTTCCTCCTTCCTCCCTTCCCTTCTTTTTCTGTGCAAGGAACCACTATCCTCAGAGTAATGGCCACATATGTCTAGAGGTCCTAGATGCCTGAATTCTGGTGCAAGGGAGCAAACTATGCATGCTGCATGACTCAGCACCCAAGGTCCTCTGGGATCGTCTCTACGTCAATCTTACTCTGAAACTGGGCTGCTGAGAAACTCCTTGTCTGCACATCTCCTCCTGCCCCCTCCATCCTCATCTTTGCCCCCAAATTGTTACTGAATGAGTAAATAAATAAAGTAGCCATGCTTTAATATTGGCTAAAACACTGGAATTAGCAAATTATTATGTAAAATTTTGGAATCAGATCAAGATTATCCCCATGTTACTGTCATGACTATTTCAGTATGCCTCTTTCCCCAAAACATCTGAGGTTTGTAGGGTTCCTACAGAGTTATTCCTTTGCTCCTTACAAAAAGCTGAGTAATAACTTATCATTTGACTTGGGTTCTATAGATCTGCATAATACTTTACTCTTCTATTATTACTCATGTAGGGACAAATTTCTTGCACATTATATTAAAACTTACAGAAACTAAAGGTTAATCTAGTCACTGCACTAATTCAAAAACTTTATAAAAATGACCAAGCTACACCACACCTAAGTAAGATGCTAATGTTGAATTTTCAAGTTTTTTTAAGAGCGAGACAGAGAGTGAGAGAATGAGAGAGAGACAGAGATTGAGAAAGTGAGAGAGAGAGAGAGAAAGCACGTGTGTGCAAGGGGAGGAGAAGAGGGAGAGGGAGATAAAGAATCCAAGGAATCCCAGTCAGGTTCTGTGTTCAGAGCAGAGCCTGATGTGGGGCTTGATCTCAGGATCATGAGATCATGACCTGAACTGAAATCAAGAGTCGGATGTTTAACCGACTGAGGCACTCAGGCACCCTGAACTTGCAAGGTTTTTATTTTATGAGTCAATAAAGGCTCATAAAATAAATATTTGCTATGAAACTGTCTATGTTACATCTACCTATGGGTTCTCAGAAACATGGAATAGGATTTGGTCTGTGACCTTAATGGCTCAACAGATGATTCTTCAAAAAGACACAAAAATCAAATAATGTATTCTTTTTTTTTTTAAATGTTTTATTTATTTCTAGGGGAGAGGGAGAGAGAGACAGCGTGAGCAGGGGAGGGTCAGAGAGAGAGGGAGTCACAGACTGAAACAGGCTCCAGGCTCTGAGCTGGCAGTCAGCACAGAGCCCGACGCGGGGCTCGAACCCACGAACCGCGAGATCATGACCTAAGCAAAAGTCGGACGCTTAACCGACTAAGCCACCCAGGCGCCCCTCAAATAATGTATTCTAAAACTCTTTTCTTTAACTCTTCTCTGAAGCAACACGTCTTCCAAGCTTCCTTAGAAGGGAAATAGACTCTTTGTTGTCACAAATATGATGCTGGTCCTCATGCTTCTTCTCCCCAAGGACATAGACATGGTTACCAAAATCTACCCTCTCTAAGTGACTCGATGCAGAGGGAGAAGAGGAGAAATCTCTGACAAATGTCATCCCTGTGCAATAGCATCTAAGAGTAGAGGACTGTGCCAACAGATGTCATTCTTTGTTTTGGGGCCTGGTCATATTTTTCCATCATCTCTGAAGCAGAGAAAGTGCTACACCTGGAAGGCCATTTTCTGAACCTACTGGAGATACCACAGGAGTTTTTGCCACCTTCAAACCTGCTGTACCTTAAATCAGTGAAACATTCATGGCCAGTTATCCCAGGAAGCTTGAAGTTGTGATTAACTGCTACTAATCTTCTTGCTCAGACATGGCTAGTAAATCTTATTCTTGAGGAGTTCAAGAACACAAGGCTCATGTGCCATTGTTCACATCTGTTAAATGGCCTAATACAAGTAGCTCAGAACCTCCTAACGCTCATTGCTCCCACAGAACACAACACCAAAGGATGTTAATAAGTATGAAGCAAATATAAAAATGAAGTGTTACTTGGTTGTGTACATTTTGAAAATGCTGACTTAAATATAGTGAAACTGATTTTTTTACTACAAGACATCTCAAGGCTTTTCATAGGTTTTAGGAGCACTGGGAATCTCCAAGACGACCTCGCTGAGTTTTTGGTTTGCTTTGCTTTCCATCCTTCCATCCTTTACTTTCCATCCTCTGTCATTAGAAATGACAGAAAGGGGGCTTCACCATGGCGGAAGCAGAGGAGCAGGGAACCTGGTCTATTAAACTATCTAACCGAGGTAGGATGGAGGAGAAGTAGGGAGCTCTGTACATTTCACTCACCCCATCTCTCAACGGAGAAGGCCTGAAGCTATAGGACACTGAACCGCAGGAGTTTGGGAAGAAAAGAGACAGAGTCCAATGAGAAGACAACTTCATAGGTGCCTGAGTGCGAACTGGGGAAGATAAAAACGGGCAGGGACCCGGAGACACGGAGGGAGGGGAGGGAACCCCCTTCGCTGGGAGCCTCAGTGAGTCAAGGGAAAAAGAAAGAGTGGCTGGAATTGCTCACAGAACTGTTCCTGGAGAAGAGAAAAACCTTGGCTCGGGACAGGGAGTGATCTTGTTCCTAGCTATGGTGCTGATTGTGGACTGGGTGCCCCGGTCACAGGCAGCGCCAGGAGAGACATCTCTGCTGCTCTACCAGCTCAATCCCCAGGAGGGAAGTAGCTTGGCTTGAAACTGCTCCGCTGCTCTCCTATTTTGATCCCCGGCTGAGAAGGACACAGCCTGCAGGTTTATATTTCGGGTGGTATCGATAAAGTGTGCGGACTAAGACCTAGAAATGAGATGGTGCTTGGGATATAGAACACAGCCCACTTTGGCTACTCCCTCAGCACGGGAAGATCGGACCCAAAAGAGTGATTTTTAATGCTTCGTTCAAGAAGAGACTGGGGCACCGCCATTTTTCTCCCCACAACCACCAAGGTGGGACCTCATGGAGCAGTCCACTGTACACATTGGAAGCTAAGACCTGCCTACACCAAACCACACCCATCCCTGCTAGAGAGCTGCTTTTTTTTTTTTTAACTGGGCCTGTGGCAACACCAACATGGATGCAATACAGTGATTAATTCTAGATCAATTCTTTCTATTCAGATAGATTTTCCCTTCTCTCATTCCTATCACCCCCCTCTGCTGGACTCAGCACTCGGGTCATTGGTTTGCTTAAACAGTCACATTTAATCCATTCCCCAGATGTATATTCTACACTTCCATTGCTACCTTTCTCTCTCTCTCTCTCTGGAGTAATCAGGCTATATAGTTTCTCTGAGTAACATTATCTTCGTTTCTTTCTCCTCACCTCCTACCATATTCTCCTCTTTCTAAGAATTAAGCCTCTTAGTCTCTCTGCCTGATCATTGTCCAATTTCACTTTCTCCCCGCCCTGTCATTTCTCTCTTTGTATATGCATTTCCATCAGCACTGCATACACCCTGGTCTTTATTTGTAGCTGGAAATTCTGGTTTTATGCTTTTAGACTGTCTTTTGTCTTTTGGGTTTTTTCCTTTTTTCTTTTCTTCTTTTTTACTTTTTATTTTTATATTTATATTTTTACTATTTGCTTTCCCTCCTTCCTCTTTTTTTCCTTTTTTCACTTCTTTTTCTTTTATTTCTCTTTTTCCCTTTCAGTTTTCATCTTTGTTGCATTTGTCTGGGCATTTACATACCTTTGTTCCATGTGTGTTTGTCTGTCTGTTTTCTTTTCCAGGGCTACCTCAAGAAACAAGCCAAAGTACACATGGTGGAGAGTCCCAAAAACCACTAAGAGTAGGGAAATAAAATAACCAAAGTCTCAACAAGAGAGATCAAGAGACACCATTCAAAGAAACTTCCTGAACCTACAGCCCCTGGATAGTCAATGAGCCTTCTTTAATACAGCAGTACTCGCAGGTGCAGAGTGCATAACAAGCTTTTAAAACTAAAAGGAGACAGAAAGCTAGCCAAAATGACAAAACGGAAGAACTCTCCTACAAAGAAATTCAAGGAAGAAATGACAGCTAGAGAACTCTTCAAAACAGATATAAGCAACATAACTGAACAAGAATTTAGAACAATAATCATAAAATCAATCGCTGGGCTTGAAAAAGGCATTGAAGACATCAGAGAAACTATTGCTACAAAGACTACGGAGCTTAAAAATACTTGTGATGAATTTTAAAACACTATAAATGAGGTGCATAATAAAATGGAGGCTTCCAATGCAAAGATTGAAAAGGCAGAGAGGAGAATAGGTGAATTAGAAGACACAATTATAGAAAAAGAGGAAGCCCAGAAAAAGAGAGATAAACCGATCCAGGAACATGATAAGAGAGTTTGAGAGCTGAGTGATAGAATCAAATGGTGCAATATCCGTATCAGAGGAATTCCAGAGGAGGAAGAGAGAGGGAAAGGCCCGGAAGGAGTCCTTGAACAAATTATAGCAGAGAACTTCCCGAATCTGGGGAAGGAAACACATAGAAATCCAAGAGGCACAAGGAACTCCCCTCAGATGTAACTTGAATCGATCTTCTGAATGACATATTATAGTGAAACTAGCAAAATAGAAGGACAAAGAGAGAATTCTGAAAGCAGCTAGGGATAAAAGGGCCCTAACATACAAAGGGAGACCTATCAGAGTGGTTGCAGACCTCTCTACTGAAACTTGGCAGGCCAGAAAGCAATGTCAGGAAATCTTCAATGTGATGAACAGAAAAAATATGCAGCCAAGAAACCCCTATCCAACAAGCCTGTCATTCAGAATAGAAGGAGAGATAAAAGTCTTCCCAAATAAACAGAAACTAAAGGAATTCGTCACCACTAAACTAGCCCTACAAGAAATCTTGAGGGCAACTCCATGAGGGAAATGTAGCAAGGAACACGAGGTACCAGAGACACCACCAAAAGCATGAATTCTACAAAGAACACAATGACCTTAAACCCATATTTTTCAATAATAACACTGAATGTAAATGGACTAAATGCTACTATCAAAAGAAATAGGGTAGCAGAATGAATAAAAAAACAAAACCCATCTATTTGCTGTCTACAAGAGACTCATTTTAGACCTCAGAACACCCTCAGATTGAAAGTAAGGGGATGGAGAAATATCTATCATGCTACTGGAAGTCAAGAGAAAGCTGGAATAGCTATACTTATATCAGACAAACTGAACTTTAAAGTAAAGGCAGTAACAAGGGATGAAGAAGGGCATATATAATTCTTACAGGGTCTATCTATCAGGAAGTGCTAACATTTATAAATATCTACACACCTAATACGGAAGCACACAAATACATAAAACAATCACAAACAGAAACAATCTTATGGACAAGAATGTGCTAATAGCAGGGACTTTAATACTCCACTTACAGCGATGGATAGATCAACAAGACAGAAAATCACTAACGAAACAATGGACTTGAATGATACATTGGACCAGATGGATTTGACAGATATATTCAGAACCGTACATCCTGAGGCCATGGAATTCACTTTCTTCTCAAGTGCGCATGGCACATTCTCCAAGATAGATCACATACTGGGACATAAAGCAGCCCTCAATAAATATAAAAGTTTTGAGAACATACCATGCACATTTTCATATCAGAATGCTATGAACTTTGAAATCAACCACAGAAGAAGTCTGGAAAACCTCCAAAAATATGGAGGGTAAAGAACATCCTACTAAAAAACGAACGGACCAATTAGACAATTGAGAGGAAATTCAAAAATATATGGAAACAAATGAAAATGAAAATACAGCAATTCAAACTCTATGGGATGTGGCAAAGGCAGTCCTAAGAGGAAAGTACATTGCACTTCAGGCCTATTTCAAAAAATTAAATAAAGTGCAAATACAAAATCTAACAGCTCACCTAAGGGAATTAGGAGATCAACAAGAGCACCCCAAACCCAGTAGGAGAAGAGAAATAATAAAAATCATGGCAGAAATAAACAATATAGAATCCAAAAAAAAAAAAAACAAAAACAGCTGAACATATCAATGAAACCAAGAGTTGGTTTTTTTGAAAAAATAAACAAAATTGACACACCTCTAGCCAGACTTCTCAAAAAGAAAAGAGAGAGAACCCAAACAGACAAAATCATGAATGAAAAGGGACCGATTACAACCAACCCCTCAGAAATACAAGCAATTATCAGGGAATACTATGAAAAATTATATGCCAACAAATTGGACAATGTAGAAGAAATGGAAAAATTCCTAAACACACACTCACTACCAAAATTCACATGGGAAGAGATAGAAAATATGAAAAGACCTATAGCTCGTGAGGAAATCAAATCAATTATCCAAAATCTCCCAACAAATTAGAGCCCTGGGCCAGATGGCTTCCCTGGGGAATTCTACTAGACATTTAAATCAGAATTAATACCCATTCTTCTCAAGCTATTCCAAAAATTAGAAATCAAGGAAAACTTCTGGACTCATTTTATGAAGCCAGCATCACTTTGATTCCCAAGCCAGACAGAGACCCAGCAAAAAAAAGAGAACTACAGGCCAATATCCTTGATGAATGTAGATGCAAAAATCCTCAAGAAGATACTTGCAAATCGAATCCAACAGCACATAGAAAGAATTATCCACCAGGATCAAGTGGGATTCATTCCTGGGTTACAGGGCTGGTTCAATATTCTCAAATCAATCAATGTGATACATCACATTAACAAAAGAAAAGATAAAAACCATATGATCCTGTCAATAGATGCAGAAAAAGCATTTGACAAGATACAGCATCCCTTCTTAATAAAGACCCTCGAGAAAGTCGGGACAGAAGGAACTTACCTAAACATCATAAAAGCCATCTTTGAGAAGCCCTCAGCTAACATCATCCTCAATGGGGAAAAACTGAGAGCTTTCCCCCTGAGATCAGGAACATGACAGGGATGTCCACTCTCACCGCTATTGTTTAACATAGTGCTGGAAGTCCTAGGATAGCAATCAGACAACAAAAGGAAATCAAAGGCATCAGAATTGGCAAAGAAGAAGTCAAACTTTCACTTTTCACAGACAACATGATACTCTACATAGAAAACCTGACAGACTCCACCACAAGCCTACTAGAACTGATCCATGAATTCAGCCATGTTGCAGGATACAAAATCAACATACAGAAATCGGTTGCATTTTTATACACCAATTGAAGCAACAGAAAGAGAAATCAAGAAACTGATCTCATTCACAATTGCACAGAAAAAAAACATAAAATACCTAGGAATAAATCTAACCAGAGATATAGAAGATCTGTATGATGAAAACTATAGAAAACTTATGAAGGAAATTGAAGAAGACACAAAGAAATGGAAAAACATTCCATGCTCATGGATCTGAAGACTGTTGTTAAAATGTCATGACTAGCCAAAGCAATCTACACATTCAATGCAATCCCAATCAAAATTGCACCAGCATTCTTCTCAAAGCTAGAACAAACTATCCTAAAATTTGTATGGAACCACAAAAGACCTCGACTAGCTGAAGTAATATTGAAGAAGAAAACCAAAACGGGAGGCATCACCATCCCAGACTTTAGCATCTACTAAAAAGCTGTCATCATCAAGACAGTATGGTATTGGCACAAAAACAGACACATAGACCAATGGAATAGAATAGAGAACTCAGAATTGGACCCACAGATGTATGGACAACTAATCTCTGATGAAGCAGGAAGGAGTATCCAATGGAAAAACGACAGCCTCTTTAACAGATGATACTGGGAGAAGTGGACAGCAACATGCAGAAGAATGAAACTAGATCACTTTCTTACACCATACACACACACACAAAAATCTCAAAATGGATAAAGGACTTGAATGTGATATAAGAAACCATCAAAACCCTAGAGGAGAAAGCAGGAAACAACCTCCTTGACCTCAAATGCACCAATTTCTTACTTGACACCTCCCCAAATGGAAGGGAATCAAGAGCAAAAATGAACTATTGGGACCTCATCAAGATAAAAAGCTTCTGCATGGCAAAGGAAACAATCCATAAAACTAAAAGGCAACTGACAGAATGCGAAAAGATAGTTGCAAAAGACATATCGGTTAAAGGGCTAGTATCCAAAATCTCTAAGGAACTCACCAAATTCCACAACCAAAAACAAACAATCCAGTGAAGAAATGGCAGAAGACATGAACAGACACTTCTCCAAAGAGGACATCCAGATGGCGAACAGACACATGAAATGATGCTCAGCATCCCTCCTCATCTGGGAAATACAAATCAAAACCATACTGAAATACCACCTCACGCCGGTCAGAGTGGCTAAAATGAACAAGTCAGGAGACTATACATGCTGGTGAGGATGTGGAGAAATGGGCACCCTCCTCATTGTTGGTGGGAATGTAAACTGATGCAGCCACTCAGGAAAACAGTGTGGAGGTTCCTCAAAAAATTAACAATTGTACTCCCCTATCACCCAGAAATAGCACTGCTAGGAATTTACCCAAAGGATACAGGAGCGCTGATGCATAGGGGCACATGGACCCCAATGTTCTTAGCAGCACTCTCAACAATAGCCAAAACATGGAAAGAGCCTAAGTGTCCATGACCTGATGAATGGATCAAGAAGACGTGGTTTATGTATACAATGGAATACTACATGGCAATGAGAAAGAATGAAATCTGGCCATGTGTAGCAACGTGGATGAAACTTGAGGGTGTTATGCTGAACGAAAGAAGTCAGGCAGAGAAGGACAGCTACCATATGTTTGCAGTGTAGGTGGATTAGGAGAAACTTAATGGAGGACCATGGGGGAGGAGAAGGGGAAAAATATTTGGGGAGAGGGAGGGAGGCAAACCTTGAAAGATGCTTGAATGCTGAGAACAAACTGAGGGTTGGTGGGGGAGAGGGGAAGGGTGATGGGCAAGGAAGAGGGCACTTGTTGGAGAGCACTGGGTGTTCTATGGAAACCAACTTGACAATAAACTATGAAGGGAAAATTAAAAAAAAAAAAAAAGAAATGACAGAAAGGAAACTTTAAAAACCTAACAATAAATATTTAATGAGATTTGGTATGTAAATAACAGTTGAGGTCTCCTCCAAACTGTTATGAGGGTCCAGGGGAAAATGAATGTAGTAACTACACTGGTGATTTTTAAGTGGTTCATTGTTTTTAGTTTGAGATGCTCCCCAAAATGTCCCCAACATAGTGTATCCAAAAACCTGGGCACAGCTCTAGGGATAAAGGGCTTACACCTAACCTTTCTTTTAAATAAAAATGGAAAGCAGTGCTCACTTTGGCAGCACATATAGTAAAATTGAAATGATACAGAGAAGATTAGCATGGCCCCTATGCAAGGATGACACCCAACTTTGTGAAGCACTCCATAATTTTTATAGGTCAAATATATTTCAATAAAGCTGTAATTTTAAAAAAAGGAAAACAGAAAAAACTTTCTTCTAACAAAAAAAACCCACCCAAGAAGTGCAATGATTATTCATTATGAATGTGTCACTCTCAGAATTACCTATGTAAGAAAATATTCTCCTTCAGAATTACCTATGTAAGAAAATATTCTCCTTCATGCAAACAGTGAGAGCCACAAATTAATATGCCCTTAATCCCTAACATCTAAGTAATTTTGAAGCCAGAAACAAGGTAAAATCTGTTCACAAGGTGTACCACTACAGTTCAATTCTTATACATAGGAAATATTCCCATTATAGAATTTCAAGACTCTAAAGGACAATTTGTGTTTCTATTGGGATGTTTTAATAAAATGAACAATTTGGCATATGAGACATGTAAGTTCCATGCAATATTTGAAAATATATCTGTGGAGCTAACCAGTTGCATACCTGGGGAAATGCCCTTTTGAAAAAAAAAAAAGCATGAGAATGAATATAATGGTTACATTCTATGGTTTATAAACAGATTTTCCATATCTGTTCATTTTTTGATTACAGAAGTATCAGAGTTCCCAGAGAACCTAAACGCCAAATTACATTTATTGCAATAAATATATATTACATTTTATTTTATATATCACACAGTTCAAGGAAAATATGTACGTTGAGTTTTCATTTATGAGAGAATATGATCATATATATACTTATATAAATATAAAATCAGATGCAAAAAATTAACATACAACTTCAGTCCTGTTTGTATTTGTTCTCCAACTGAGTTTGTGTGTGTGTATATGTGAGCACGTGTGCACACGCACACACCCCTCAATCCAAAACCTACAATTTACCAAAACCAAAAACATTTTTTCTTTCCTTCACTTCACTTTACAATTCTCTCAGGGAAATGGATAGAGTGCTACATTTAGAGTGACCAAGTAGAATCTCTTAAGATAAAATATGATTTGAGTTTAATTCTGTAGCTGATGAAGATCAAGGGCATCTATAAACAGATTTTTTGTGTGTGCTATGTAATTCCACATGCATTCAATTCACTACTGTTAAGAATCAACTATGGTGCTTGCTTCAGCAACACATATGCTAAAACTGAAACAATTACAGAGATTAGCATGTCCCTAGCACAAGGATGACATGCAAATTCATGAAGCATTCCATATGAAAACAAAAAAAGAATCCACTGTGATTACTTGATTTTACATTTTGACCTGTGCTTTAATCCTGACTGAGCATATCTTGATTGTATGAATTATTGATTAATTCAGGTGTTATTATTTAGATTTTTTACTTAGATTTTTCCCAATCACTTATGACTTGATCAGTTTCAAAGCACACAGGACTCTTACTTCCACTGGATTACAAGTGCATGGTAAAATATAAAAGGTTAAGTCTAAAAAAAAAGTCTAAAAGACAAAAACTGTTTTCTTACCCAAGAACAAGAAGTGAAGAAACTGATGAATGTTGTTTGTGGGCAGTCGATAGTCTACCCAGATGACCTTCAAAGAATGAAATGTTTCTAGATCAAAAATAGCCCTTCTAGCAACACAAGGGAAGTCAATTATCAAGTAAATGCACATTTAAAATACAGGGGAGAACCCTCTTCAACTACCAAGACTTTCCAAGTTAGAACTGACTTTTCCATACTGTGCTCTGATTCTCATAGCAATGCTTTAGAGTGGGGAAAGTAGGATTGCTCCTCACTCAAGAAGGTTCTTCTTAAACTGCTCTTAGCTTCCACATAAAGTCAAATTTCCTTAGTCTCCTAATTCCAGCCCCCTTCAATCACCATGGCAGCCTGCTTGACCAAAGGGACTGAGCTTGCTGATGCTATCTTGTCCAGTGGCCCTGACATGATCTCTGGAGATGATAATAAGATTTGCTTCTATGCAAACTCTCCTTCAGGTACAATTAATAAAAAATTTTATGTGTAATCCTTACCTTAGTTCATAGATACAGAAGTGTTGATGTTTATGAATTTCTTCTAACTGGTATTATGGACTTGCTTCATGTTAAGCAGACAGTATTCCCATCTTCTCTGAGGGACACATAATCCTTGTACCATTTGGGCAATACCAATGCTGCAGCCAAACAGCATGGTCCCAAAATAGAAATCTGCTTCTGATGTTTAGGAAACATACCCCACAGCTTTGATGAGGCTTTGAAGGCCTATGGGGATCTGTATATAAAAGTTTGGATCCAAAAAGATATCACTTTTCCACAATCATGTAGAATGCTTTTTTATGCATGTTCTTCTCAGATTCCTCCTCCATGAACCCCAAGGAGTTCATTTTCTACTACTCTCTCAGGGCACTCGCCACTTTCTAGGGTGTCTACTGCTATTCAAGCCCTTTGGTCACCCCCACCACTGGAGTATGAGCACAAGGCTAGAATCTGGTCTCATTCTTCCCTGTCCCCAGCATCTATCACAGAGTAGAAGTACAAGAATCGTGCACTGAGCCACACCACTGTTTACATCTTCTGAGTGCCAAGAAGTACTTGCCATTGCCCAGGCACATGCTCTTCATTGCCTCTCACCCACCTTTTACTCAATGACAGACTCCCTTCCTGGAAACCCTTCCCCATGACTTTACTGATTGAAGCCACATCTATCTTTCAAAGACATATTCCCCAAAGCACCTTCTCCAAGAGTGACTTTCTGATCCGCTCTCCAGTACCCCTGATGGCACCTGCCCTAGTTGGCACTCTATGAAAGTCATGTTTTTCCCATCTCTCACCTCTGTGGGGGAACAGGATTAGTTCTTCTTAATAACTCATGGCTGTCTGAACCTAGCTTGTAAAACTGTGAAGGATAAATCACATTCAGCTGGGTGAGGATTATGACAAGCACTTGGTCTTTCTCCAGAGACCCTAGGGTTCAGGAAAAGAATGACTGAGGATATAGAAAAACATGTAGGAAACAAAGTAGGAGAGATTGCTCCATATGTGGAGCCCTCTCTTTACATAAAAGCATATTTTAAGTGAACCACTGAAAGAGGTCTTGGTGAATCTTTTAATTAAGAATATGATAGGGTGGGGCACTAGGGCGGTATGGTCGGTGAAGCATCTTGATTTCAGCTTAGGTCATGATCCCAGTTGTCTTGGGATAGAGCCCCATGGCAGGCTCCACACTCATGGAACCTGCTTGGGATTTCCTCTCTCTCTCTCTCTCTCTCTCTCAAATAAAGATAAAAATAAAAATAAAATAGTGAACTGGTGAAAGAAAACAAAGAATATGATACTGGAACACTTCATAGCAGAGCTTTCTAAATAGGAAGATTAACATACATAAAATAACAGAAACACTGCATTTGAGAATGTGAAAGAACGTGAAAGTATTACTTACAGATTATATTGGGATATTTTAGGTCTTTCTTCGTCCATATTTGGTAAGATCCATTCTACTTGACTACATAGGAAGCTACCAAGGGAGCAAGAATTCTGTTTTCAGGAACCTGAGTCCTATACTTCTGGTTTTTGGGCAAATCAGGGCGTCTACAGTTCTTTCCACTGCTTCCATTTATATGTTTGGTTGTTCATGTAGTTATCCACCATGGACAAGGAAATGTGCCAGTTAGTTTCACTGCTATTGCTGTTGTTGTTATCAGCCATTAAAGCTAAAAGAACTACAGAAAATAACAATTATTACTATTTCAAAGAAGAGCTATATAACTGTCAAAAGAATTCTCTAAAAATGAAGTAGTTGGAATGTTGAAGAGTCTAAGAATCAAATGGGAAAACCAATGTGATCAGACAGGCTAGGTTGTCTACCTGAAGACATTCATATTTTTATTTAATTTGTAAGATAGCTGGACAATACTGCAAATTTCTGAGAAAGTGACTACCGAGATCAAATCAACTCTAAGTGAGATGATGCAGGGAACTCAAGCAGGCAGACTGAGGAAAGGCTGGATCTTAGCAGTTGTGGAAGGAAGAGAAGAAAGTTGCAAGAGAGGGTGGATTTCAGACATGTTCTAGCAGAGGCAGACTAGTAAGAGAACTAAGAGGAAGATGTGATACTATCTATCATAATGGGCCTGGGAGCAGTGCAGGTTGGAGTGGTTAAAGGTCACAAGGTCAGAGATGTCTTTTTCTAAAGGTAAACTGAGTTAAAGAAGAGTCTAGAGAGAAAATTCGCCAGCTCTGGGTTCTCTTGAATGCTTAGGCATCAATGAAACATGCAAGAAAACCCACCTCTATTTGACAAGAATGATCAATTTGACCACACATACATAAGAGATATTTGGACAGATGACTTAGAGATCTTTTCCAGCTTGGGAAAGTCCACGATTCTACAAGACACGTGCACAGAGAATATTTAAAATCTGACTAATATTTAAAATCACTGGAGTGCCCTAAGGGAGTGATTTAAGGAGAAGTTAAAAGCTCGAAAATATTCAATTAGAAGGATGGAGAGAGTAAGCAGCAGCTTCTCCACTCCATACAAAAAACAAGGAAGGCCGGGATCAGAAAAGGAATGAAGAGAACTGGAAACAAGAGATAAAGATGTAATATATTTTGCATAATGTCAAAGAACAACAATTTCAGCATTGCCAAACTCTATGCCACTTTAATCTGTTCCATTTGAAGAATAATTTGTTCTTTGTCAATATCTTAATTACAAGAAGTTTTTGCCAGCGTTCAATTTATTAGCAATGGCACTTACAAAACCATTTCAATTGGCTTTTCATCCTAGGAGCACCTAACCTGGGAACCTGGGAGATCTCCCACCCAGCCCTGCACAAAGCCTATCTTCCCAGAAAGCCTTAGCTGGCCTCTGTCAGGGGCGGGGGGAGGGGGGGTTTGGACAAAGAAAAGGGATTTGCATAAAGGTGGTTAGCTGAGCACAGCCCCAATGTGAAGCTATACAGTATTGAAAAAGCCATTCTCCAACCTAGCAGTGTAATCCTAATGGAGAGCTTTTGTCCCAGAATCTGTGGTAGGCTGCTTTATTCAGCTGACAATCCACAGTAAAAGAATGAATGAACCGCCTCCTTTTGGTAAAGCTAAGGCAGCTGGCAGCCCACAAGCTCAACAGTTTAAGGAATAAGAGGTAGGACAATTGTTAGCCCCTGACCCAAAAGGTGCTCTGTACCGGAGTGCCCACTGCTAGTGCTCCTGGCTGCATACTGGGTGTTCACCACTCAAGACAAAGTTCCTGGGGCCACCTTCACACCAGAAAGGAGCCATGGGATCTGGAAGCGCCAGCAAACTCCTTCCCTACAATCTTTCCAAAAGACATCAAAAACCTTTCGTAACATGTAGCCCCTTCGATAGCTTTGTAGAACACTATAATCATTTCCCATTAGAATGCCGAGAAAGAGCCAGCCTTCTTGTTCCTTTTGATTTCCTTTTTAAAAAGAAATTCAATTTAGTTCTCTTATTTTTAAGAGTGTTAAATTTACAAAATGGAACAGAGAAACAATGCAAACATAATTCTACCACCCAGGGACAAATATTGCCATTTTGGATGATTTTTTTCCAATCTTTTCTATGTAACTGTGAGAACTCTGTAAATACAGTTTGTTCCTAAGGCAAGTCTAACTGATCCCTAGTTTTCAACTAAGGAACAAGCCCTTTTGAAGTTAGATGGTTTCTCCTAACTTATTTTAACCCCCCTTATCTTACTGTATTTCCCAACCTAATCTCCAGTTCTCTCCAACCTTATTCCACTCTTCCATATATCTTAGGTTGCCTTATCAAAAACAAAACAAAACAAAACACAAAAAAACAAAACAAAACAAAACAGGGAAGTTGTCTCCCAGAATATGTTGAATAACTTTTTTTAAATTTTTAATGTTTTAGTAATTTTTAAAAAAAAATTTTTAGTATTTATTCAGTTTTGAGAGACAGAGAATGAGTGGGGAAGGGGCAGAGAGAGAGGGAGACACAGAATCTGAAACAGGCTCTGAGCCATCAGCACAGAGCCTGATGTGGGGCTCGAACCCGCAAACTGTGAGATCATGACCTGAGCTGAAGTCAGATGCTTAACCCACTGAGCCACCCAGGCACCCCAATGTTTTGGTTATTTCTGAGAAAGAGAGAGGGACAGCGTAAGCAGGGGAGGGTCAGAGAGAGAGGGAGACACAGAATCCGAAGCAGGCTCCAGGCTCTCAGCTAGCTGTCAGCACAGAGCCCAACACGGGGCCCGAACCCACGAACCGCGAGATCATGAGCTGAGCCGAAGTTGGACGCTCAATCGACTGAGCCACCCAGGCACCGCTGAATAATTTTTTAAAGGGGACCATTTCCATGAATGAAAACCCACATGCAACAAAAATAATTTAAGATCAATATATGAATTATGTGCCAACATCACATGAACGATAAAAAAAAATACATATATATATACCACTCTGGTAAAAAGTTTCTCAATTTATTAGCCAAATAGTTCTCAAATTAGAAGAGGGGCCAAAGAAACCCTCCATTTCCTGAATGAAAGATTGCAGACCTACTCACTTAAATGATCTCCCTAATTTTTGCTGACTCTTGGCTTCACCAATGCTAGAAGCTCCTCCTTTCCATCTCACTCCCAGCCCTCACTCCCACCCAATTCCTTTTCTTAATGCTGATGGTTAAGACACAGCCACATTAAAGCGAGCTCGGCAAATGCCCTTACTGAGAACTACAAAAGCCTCTCTGTTTGATATACTTCAAATGCTTTCTGTGATCACATATGTTGGAACTTCCTACCAAAGGTTCCAATTTTTTTCTTATGGAATATAAAGAGATGAAACAGCTTTCACTGAATTTCCAGATTTTTCATGTTGATTGACTTTCTTTGTGAATTTCACCTCAAAGTGTAATGTTTAGTGCAAATATTTCAATTTTCCAAAGTCCTGACTGCTACTTTATTTTTTAATATTTTTTTACATTTATTTATTTTTGAGAGACCTAGTGAGACAGAGTGTGAGTGGAGGAGAGGCAGAGAGAGTAGGAGACACAGAAGCCAAAGCAGGCTCCAGGTTCTGAGCAAATGTTCAGCACAGAGCCTGATGTGGGCTCAAACCCACAAACCGTGAGATCATGATCTGAGCTGAAGTCGGACACTTAACCCACTGAGCAACCCAGGCGCCCCTTTGCCTGTTACTTTAAAGCTTTCTCATTTCCAAGCACTGTGTGGTCCATACCATAGGCACACAGCTCACACCTAGGTTTCTTGAGAAGATCAATAGCAAATGGGGCTCATACTAGAAAAGGCAATGAGTAAGAAGGCTTTATGAAATCTTATCTGCAGAGTACCCCTGAACGTATTAAAGTAGGTTTGACGCATCCCGAGGAGGTCAGTGAAGCTTCCACAACTTTTCACCTATATTAAGGGAGATACTTATTGCTTCCACTGAGGAAACAGCTGACTTACAAGTTCATTCTCCCAAATGGGATACCTGAAGTTAGAGGCTAAGCTAAAAAAATATACTTGTTTTAATTCACACTTTAAAAATTATTAATTCAATGGTTTAACTAGGGGAGGTTGCAAAACTAGTGGAAATCAACAGTATTTTATTTAACATTTTATTTATTTTTGAGAGAGAGAGAGACAGCATGAGCAGGGGAGGGTCAGAGAGAGAGAGGGAAACACAGAATCTGAAGCAGGCTCCAGGCTCTAAGTTAGCTGTCAGCACAGAGCCCGATGCAGGGCTCAAACCCATGAACCATGAGATCATGACCTGAGCTGAAGTCCGATGTTTAACCGATAGAGCCACCCAGGTGCCCCAACAGTATTTTTGACGTCAGAATGCTTGGGACCTAGTCCCAGTTCTGCGCTAGCCATGTGACCTTAAGCAAGTCATCTGGCCTCTCTGATCACCTGTGAAATGGTGCTAAGCCCTGAACCCCTGACCCCATAAGGTCCTTTCAAGAAGATCATATATCATAAAGGAGGGCAAGTTCCATGAAAAGCCTAAGGTACACTGCACACCCACATATTTGATGCTCCAAATGATAAGGTTCACCTTAACCTTGAAAGTTAAAGTTCATTTAAACAAGGAGACAATTAGCATGAAGTATACTGGGAGTACACCACCTCTTGGATTGCTTTCTCCTGAAAAACAATAGCATTCATGAATTCAACAAACACTGCAGCAAGTAAAACATACATCGTCAAAGAAAAAAAGAAAGAAAAAATCTTGGAACATTGTGTGCATACATATATTATGGTTAAATATCAGTGCAGAGAGAAGAACATTAATCAAATTCATGAATTTATGCTTTAATTTCCAAAGCTAAATGTTAGTTTGATTTGAGTAATATCAAGTGTGCCTTGATCTCAGGTATTAGCATATAAAAGGCTGACCCTTAGCTCCCTGTCCTCCCGGAGGTACAACTTGTATATTTAAATATCAGGTACATTGATTAGTGGCCGTGAACACTCTATAACCAAAGAACAACTTGTTACTTAAACAGTGTGCTTAATTGTGAGAAATAGAATCAGAAGAAAAACTTATCAACCTCCAAAGCATCCTTCCCTAGTAGGACATTAGTTAAACTCAAGTCAGGACACATACTCCATAAATGCACATCAAATAACAAGAACAATATTCTATTCCTCATAAACAACATTTGTAAGTCAATTTAATGTTGATGCAGTGTTTGGGAAAAGGCTTACAGAGATCTTACACTCTTGATAAAGGACAATGGGAAAAAGGTAGAGTTTCTCTGCAGAGTGTGAACTGGGAGGCCTACTTCAAAGGCAGTTTATGTGCTCTATTAAAAAACCTGAGAACTATTTAACTCTTGTCTTTCAAGAGACTGATGTTCTGGGATCATCACCTTGAAAACTCAGTGCTCAGAGGCAGAGATTTCTCTGTGCAATGACTGACTGATGTGGGGGCAGGGGTACCCAGGCTTTCTCATCACTAGGCCCAAACACTTCTCCAATCTGGCCATTTTGGCCCACGTACTTTGGAAGTCATAAGTCAAATGCTTTCCAGTGATTCCCTGGAGTTCAATGGGAAAAAAAAATCTTCTTTTGGTGCCTTGGTGTAGTCACACCTCAATGCTCCCCTTTCTTTTGGAACACCCAGAGAAATAAGCAAAACAAAGCTATGTATTTCAGACACAACTGGACTACTTTATTTTTCAGAGCAAGCACTTCAGTTGGCAGTATTTGTTTCTGAATGTGATCATTGTAAATGACTTTTGGAGTGATTAAAATAAACTGGCTACTTGTTTGACTGCAGAATTAATTGCTTAATTTTATAAAACAGGAGGAATTTATGATTCCTCCAGAGATTACATTTTCTCCCTTGTACAGCTGTAGCTCTGGGTAAGAGGACTCTGTTAAGAGGTCCTGTCATCTTCTGGGATAGCTTTCCACCTGAGAATCATCCTCTTCCCTGATATTCAGTCAAGCAACTAACCTCAAAATAGGAGAGAATACATAGGTTCAAAACAGGAATTCATTCCATTATGAAAAACAAGGAGAAATTTATTACTGTACTATTTTATTTACCTATGGAGATACACAACACATGAAAATCTTTCTCAGGACTGCTTAAAAATATTTTCTCCCGATAGAAATAACAACATTCACAAGGTAAGGACCCAAAAGAGAATCATTTAGTAGTAAAGTAACCACCAACATGAACAAACCCGAGTGTTCCTCCCCGCGAACACCATCATCCCTGGTGGCCTCACCCACCACCCAATGTCCCCTGTCACAGGGAACCACACCTGAAGCCATTGATCTATATAAATAAAGAGCTATCTGCATTTTAATCCATTACAGATGATTACATCTGTTTGGTTATTAAACCAAAGCTGACCAAGTCAGAGCTCTGGATGACTCACTGGCCTGCTTGCTCACACTATTTTCCCAGTATCCAGTAATGAGAACTCCAGGGCTCCTCATCTGCCATTTTAAATTAGAAAAGGAAAAAACACACTTCTTTGAGGGGTTAGTCACTGTATACAAAATTGATCCTCTTATTTCTTTACTTTCAAGCAAAAAGTCAAAAAATAATAATTCACAATTCCCTTAATTAGTATGATTAACATTATTCTTGCTTTAAGATTCCTTCTTCACATGTGGGGGTCAGAGAAAATACTAATCTACTGATGAATACACCCCAGAAGAACAGCAGGGAAGCTATACAGACCTCGCCCTGTCCTTTTTTTTCTCTTGTTTCTTTCTCCTGGTCTTGCCAGATTTACAGCTATCTATTCTTTTATATTTCAAGTTTTGCTTCTGCCTGGGAAAGAGCAGAATTCCTTGAAATCTTAAAAATACCAGCTCCTAGTTTGCTCACAACCTCCAAATCACTTGGTGCTTTAACTGTGCTTCCCATGTGCAACGGCATCTAGACATTCATGTTTTAGAATATTTAGGAGTTGATCATAGCTTATGGCCATTTTTTTTTCTTTTGGATATTTCTATTTTCAAACCCCTAGCACATGGCTTCATGGTAGCTTTATTTTCAGAGTTATAAACTATGCCACTATTTACAAGCAAAATATGACTATAGAATGAAGGTAGTGTTTGTCGGTAACAAAGTAAAATTTGGGACCATTGCTAAAATAATTCATTGAATGTCTCTAGCTATACCCTGAGTTCATCTGGTTGGTTATTAAAAACTCCATTTCCGAGCAAATCAGAGAACTCTAGATGCTGGCGAGGATGTGGAGAAACGGGCACCCTCCTACACTGTTGGTGGGAATGTAAACTGGTACAGCCCCTCTGGAAAACAGTGTGGAGGTTCCTCAGGAAACTAACAATAGAACTCCCCTATGACCCAGCAATAGCACTGCTAGGAATTTACCCAAGGGATACAGAAATGCTGAGGCATAGGAGCACATGTACCCCAATGTTCATAGCAGCACTCTCCACAATAGCTAAAACATGGAAAGAGCCTAAGTGTCCATCAACAGATGAATGGATCAAGAAGATGTGGTTTATCTATACCATGGAATACTACATGGCAATGAGAAACAATGAAATCTGGCCATGTGTAGCAACATGGATGGACCTTGAGGGTGTTATGCTGAGCGAAATAAGTCAGGCAGAGAAGGACAAATACCATATGTTTGCACGTATAGGAGGATTAGGAGGAACTTGACGGAGGACCAAGGGGGAGAAGAAGGGCGGAAATGGTGGGGGAAAGGGAGAGAGGCAAACCATGAGAGACTCTTGAATGCTGACAAAAACTGAGGACTGATGGATGTGGGGGGGGGGGGGGGATGGGCATGGAGGAGGGCACTTTGGGGATGAGCACTGAGTGTTATGTAGAAACTAATTTGACAATAAACTATTTGTAAAAAAAAAAATAATAAATAAAAACTCCATTTCCTTAATTCATGGGAGACTTAAAAGCTGCAGTTGCCTCCACCCCCAATGAAATGAAGAACATGCTATTCTTCCTTTTATTGATAAAAAAAATATTATTCAAAACTACCAGAGTTCCTTCCCTCTCACACCCAATTGGGCTATATTTCTCAAAGAAAGAACAGTTTCAGAAACATCAATTTAAACACAATAAAACTTTTAACACAAGCCATTCTGCCAAACATAAAACTTTCTCCTCAACTTGAGTTGTTCACTTTGTTTAATTTGTTTTTGTTTACTTTACTTTGGGGGGGGCTATTTATTTATTGTTGTAGGGGCATTTGTTTATATTTATCTAGGCTTCAGTTATACATAATACAGCTTTTTAGATTCATACAGAGGTTTTAGGTTTTACGTTGGCATTACTCCATCTTAAAAGAATGGATTTTCTGGAGTGGCTGACAGTTCTATGCTCTCAGTTTGGATGGGCTCTGAGTCCTAATGCGAACACCGTGCCATATCTTTTGAAAACAAAACCAAGTGATACTTCAAGTGGTTCCGTTGAAAATCCACTATTGCAACATGGCCTTCAAACTTGGAAAGTCTGCAGTGTCACAGTTCACCAGCTGTTCGGTCTACTAAAGCCAGGTAAATAAACCTCTTGCTTTCCCTCTGGCCTCAATTGTGCTATAATGCGCATTGGACAGCCTCTGGCTTTGCTACTCACTAACTTTCCTCACAAATCTGTTTCTGAGGTTTAGGCTGATGCTGAGAACCTTCTAGAAGTTTCCAAAGAAGAGTCAAAGGGTCCCTTCTGCAGTGCTACCTGAGATGCCATCCCTATGGAGGACTCAAAATGCCAGCCTTCCCACCCATGCACCCACCCGTCCTCCCAACCAAACCTCCCTCCCGGAGTGCTCTAGAAGACATCTCTCTGAGCCTGTGGTGATGAAAAAAAAAAAAAACAGCAGCGAACCCGCGGTGATGAAAAAATGGCAGCACACCACCCAAAGCCTGTTACCTCACAGAAGCCCTCACCAGTCTGCGTTCGCCGTCTGCCCTCTCGGAGGCTTCCACTTCAAGGAGCAGGTGTCTGGGGTCCAGGGGCGCTGAAGAGCTGGCAGGGGCCAAGTGAGAGCCTGGAAGCTCTTCCTTGGCCCCCAGTCCTCACCAAAAGCCGTGAGGGTTGGTCAGTGAAGAGCAGCCTCAGATTCCTCAGTCACCCATACTGGCTAAGCTCCCAGGACTCCTAGCAGGGCAAGCGGTATTTCCGCCTTGGCTTAAGCTGTTGGGGTTGCGGAGACCGCCTCTGGAACTGGGGTGTGGAAAGCCCTTTCTGCTCAACTCCTGGCTTCCTAGTGCCAAGGTTCTGCTTCAGCATTGGGCACTGGCTGAGCAGTACCTGCTAAGGTCCATGGAGCTTGGAGATGGGGGGTCTTTTGGGTCCAATCTGGGTTCCGTAGTGGAGTTGAAGAAACTCAGATCTCCTTCTAATCAAAACGGCACTTACAGCCTGAGGGGAACTAAAATTTCATCCGTGGTTGAGGAGCAAGTTGAGTATCAAGTGGAGTATGAAGTCCTGCAGGGTCAATGCTACTCAACAGGGGCAGCCTCAGTGGTGCCTGGAGCCCCAGAGGTGAAAGGGAGGGCGACTATAGGCTGTTCTCTTTGACTTGTCATCTCTTTAAACAAGACGAGGATCCTAACAGCTTTCTTTCAAACTTCCCAGTCTGCCCTCCTCGCCAGCCTTTTCCTGCAGAGACATCCACCAGGGCTTTGCAGGGTTCCCCTGCACCATGCAACTGGACTTCTCAAGTCTGTTTCTAAAGATTCTCAGAGAAGACAATTCCACCACTTCCCTCAGCCACTCATCCCAGAATGGAGTAATCATCAGCGAGGAATAGTTTTAGCATGGCATATTGTTTTCTCAAGCTGGCCAAATTCATGACAAGTTAAAAAGACCTTCAATGAATTGAAAGACTGAAGACGAACTTTAGTTCTGATCCAGCATACAGTATGGGATGGACAAAGTAAACATTAATTTCACAGCATCATTAATATTAAACTTTATTCATAATAGTGACAAACTTTGCCCCTCAAACAAGGACATACCACAGAAAGGGTTCCAGAACTTTCCATCTCCAATATAATCTTTCTGATTTCTTTTTTTAAATGTAATTTATTGTCAGTTTGGCTAACATACAGTGTATACAGTATCCTCTTGGTTTTGGGGGTAGATTTCCATGATTCACCACTTACATACAACACCCAGTGCTCATCCCAAGTGCCCTCCTCAATGCCCATCACCCATTTTTCCCTCTCCCCTGCCCCCTCCCATCAATTCTCAGTTTGTTTCTGTATTCAAGAATCTCTTATCGTTTGCTTCCTCCCTCTCTGTTTATTAACGATTTTTCTCCCTTTCCTTCCCCCCATGGTCTTCTGTTAAGTTTCTCAAGTTCCACATTAGTGAAAACATTTATCTGTCTTTCTCTGACTTATTTCACTCAGCATAATACCCTCCAGTTCCATCCATGTTGGTCCAAATGACAGGATTTCATCCTTATTGCCAAGTGGTATTCCACTGTATATATAAACCACATCTTCTTTATCCATTCATCAGTTGATGGCATTTAGGCTCTTTCCATAATTCGGCTATTGCTGAAAGCACTGCTGTAAACATTGGGGTACATGTGCCCCTATGCATCAGCACTCCTGGATCCTTTGGATAAATTCCCAGTAGTGCTATTGCTGGGTCATAGGGTACTTTTATTTTCAATTTTTTGAGGAACCTCCACACTGTTTTCTTGAGTGGCTGCATCAGTTTCCATTCCCACCAACAGTGTAGGAGGGTGCCTGTTTCTCCACATCCTCGCCAGCATTTAGAGTCCTCTGATTTGTTCATTTTAGCCACTCTAGCCAGCGTGGCTGGTCATCTCAGTGTGACCATCTCAGTGTGGTTTTGATCTGCATTTCCCTGATGATGAGGGACGCTGAGCATCGTGTTATGTGTCTGTTGGCCATCTGGATGTCCTCTCTGGAGAAGTGTCTGTTCATGTCTTCTGCCCATTTCTTCACTGGATTGTTTGTTTTTCAGGTGTGGAGTTTGGCGAGTTCCTTATAGATTTTGGATACTAGCCCTTTATCTGATATGTCTTTTGCAACTATCTTTTCCCATTCCATCAGTTGCCTATCAGTTTTATGGATTGTTTCCTTTGCCGTGCAGAAGCTTTTTATCTTGATGAGGTCCCAATAGTCTATTTTTGCTCTTGATTCCCTTGCCTTTGGGGATGTGTCAAATAAGAAATTGGTGCATTTGAGGTCGAGGAGGTTGTTTCCTGCTTTCTCCTCTAGGGTTTTGATGGTTTCCTGTCTCACATTCAGGTCCTTCATCCATTTTGAATTTATTTTTGTATATGGTGTTAGAAAGTGATCTAGTTTCATTCTTCTGCATGTTGCTGTCCAGTTCTCCCAGCACCATCTGTTAAAGAGGCTGTCGTTTTTCCATTGGATATTCTTTCATGCTTTGTCAAAGATTAATTGGCCATACATTTGTGAAGAAAACCAAAATGGGAGGCATCACAATCCCAGACTTTAGAGTCTACTACAAAGCAGTAGTCATCAAGACAGTATGGTATTGGCACAAAAACAGACACACAGACCAATGGAATAGAATAGAGAACTCAGAATTCGACCCACAAATGTATGGCCAATCTTTCTGATTTCTAAACTGACTACTCAATCATTGCATAAGATATATGTATATGTATGATATAAAATATATCAAAACAGCATGTTATACACCTCAAATATATCTTTTTTTAAATTGTCAGCCATATTTCAATAAATGTTGGGGCAGTACATGACTATCAGAGGAGTCTTTGGATATATTCTTTCCGCATTCTAAAATTAAAGTTAAAATCCTAGTACCCCTGAAACTAACATAATCCCTGAAACTAATGTGTGTCAACTATACTTCCACTAAAAAAAAGTTAAAATCCTAAACTTTTATGGAGTTGAGAAAGAAGCTGCTAAACTCAGTTTCAAGAGGGACTAATTTTAAAACAATATGAGTCTTCCCAAAGTGCATTTTAAATAGACCATTTGGATTTATAGCTGTAGTACAGCTTTCAGGCACCACAAACTCTAATTATGAAGTTTAAAAAGCTTTAGCATGGCTTGACATCTGAAATAACTAGGAAATGATAAAACAGCAAGTTGTTTAGTAAGGTAGGTATTTATATAACAATTCCCTAAATCCTGAAGCACAATGTTGCATGAGAGGCAGAAAAGCCTGGTCCCATCTTCTCGACTCTCATGTTCTTCTGATCCTAAAACAAATCAATTCTTTCAATCCCAGATTACACGCAAAGGGGTAAGGATGGCAGGTAGGTATGTATTACTTGTCGTTTGTAGAGCATATCATCAGCATTAATTAACTTAGATTATTCAGTTAGTACTGAGTTGTCAAAGACAACATTCAAAACAGAGGGATTATTAAAAGGATTAATTCTTATAATGATCAACCAACCTTCCTCAGAAACAAACCATGACTTGACCCCAAAAGCAGAAAGATTAGCAGCAGCAGAGCAGAGCAGGAAGAGTTTGGGCTTGAGTATAAATCCTGGCTAGTCTTGGAGAATGTAATTCACTTCTCTGAAGCCACTATGTCCACTCACCAGTAGGTTCAATAATAAATAGTACCTGACTCATTTAGGAGGGAGAATTTGATGGGATGATGCATGCAAAGTGCCTGGCACAGAGCCAGACAAGAAGAAGGCCCTGGTCAGTGAGGCTGTAATTACCATCAGGAAGTACAGTAAAATACTCACCAAAGGCAGGCAGGGCTTCCAGATGTCCATCCCTTTGGAACACAGCATGCAGGATCTGGGAGACTTCTACCTAAGATTCTTCTGTTTTTGCTTGGAGGTACCAATTTACCTCTGGTTTTTCTCACAGGGGACCTGCCAGCACCAGAGACTAGGCACTCTTCTGCAAAGAAAGGACAGTCATGAGTAGCCTTTACAGCAAGCCCCCCATATTCCATGGAAATTTCCTAAGAAATTCCTTGGAAGACAAAAACAAAACAAAACAAAAAACAAATGATGTAAGGTTTTATCTCAGTGTGGCCATCAACCTGCTGGTTGTTTGCTTCATACCCAAAGGAGATAAGTATCCCATTTTTACATCTCTTGAGGGAAAAGAGAACAACACACTTGCACAAAATCAACATCAAGCCACTCCTGGCTTATAAGAACACCCACACCCTTGTTCATCTCCAGTTACGTCAGATACCATTTTGTGAAAATGTAATATTTCACTACATCTGGAAAGCATGGATCAGTGTGTGATTTGAGTTTCCATTAAAAGACCCCCATTTTTCCTGGTATGATACTAATGTATTGTGGTATTCTTTAACGAGGTATGATCTATTTTACTTGTGGGAAAATTCAATGATAAATACATGAAAGGAATTTAAGCAGTGCTATTTTAATCCATCTTGAATTCAAAAAAATACAATCAGTAAGGGACATCTGAGTGGCTCAGTCAGTTAGGTGGCCGACTGTTGATCTCAGCTCAGGTCTTGATCTGAGGGTTGTGAGTTCAAGCCTCACATTGGTCTCTGTGCTGGGCATGAGGCCTACTGAAAAAAAATCAGTGAATTCTGCAAGGATCCACCCTTTTAGTCCATATCCCCATAAGTTCTGGCCTGCACTCCTGACTGGAGACCTTCTTACCCTCACTCTTGTCCCCTCCAAACTGTTCTCCACCCAGCAGCCAACATGACCTCTAAAAAAGTTCATGCCACAGCATTTCTCCAGTGGTAATACTGTGTGCTCCATGCCATGAGCACTTCTTGGCTGTTGAGAAAAACCTGATCCCATTCTCAAGGCCTCTAATACCCTCCCAATTGTAATGGCTGCTCTTCTATCCTCACCACACGACAATTAGAACCTTGCTATAGCTTCTATTAAATGTTTTAATGTAACAAACTATGGAAGAGACATGTTTAGACATTGAAACCTAGAAAAAAAAATTTGTTTTTCTGGGAGATCATTAACTAAAAAGAAAAGCCAATTGTTACAATATGTTCCCAGAGGGCCTAAATGCCTATTCCTTTATGCCTTTGTTCTCAACTTAGCAAGAGTAGTTTGGAACACTGAAATTGCCTATGCTCTCCAATCTACAGACTGTGAGTGAAACTCTAAGCGTCTCTCACAAGGATGGGAGTGGGGTGACAATATGGAACTTGCTGAGGGTTTTGCCTTAGTGATGCCAAGTGGATCCTTATCAATGGTTTGGCCCAAGCCCCTCATTTTCTAATTAAGGAGAGTGAAGCCCAGTGAATCCTTTGGAAAAGATTGTCTAGAATCTTAGAGTGAGAGATCAATTGTGCCCAGATGAGAAGGCCTGGCTGCTCCCACCAGATCATGCCCACATGTATTTTGCACCCACAAAAAGTCACTATGTCTATTAAGGATGTCTTCTTACTTTTTAGTACAGGGAGGGTATTTTTTTCATACAAGAAATGTGTTCCCTGCTTTCAGGGGGACAGAGGAGGGTGTGAATATCTTTGTACCAGTGCTTCCCAAGTAGCTTCAATTCAAAATAATCAGTATACAATTGTGGTACGTTTTGGGAAGCCTTCCCTTGGTCCCAACAGCACAGAACCTTAAGTTGCTTTTATAGTAGAAAACATCTTCATCCAAAGACTGTGAGCAAGACATGGTTTTGCTCTCTGCAAAATTTTCCCCAGTATTTGTATAATTATCTGTAGCTTCAGTTGCTATGGAAAGCAACAACCACTAGTCATGACAACAGTAACAGCTTAAGGTACGCAGCTTGTCTCAGGCTGTAAAGCTTCAAAAACACTGAAATGTGTAGGGCTTTAATATCCCTCCTTTAAAAAAAATCAATCAAATGATCTCCCCAGAAAAACCACCTGAGTATTCACTTTCTCTATAATATCTGTCATGAAAAGCCAGCATACCTCAACAAGGAATGCCCGAGGGCAGAAATCAAAGGATATTTTAGGAAAAAATGATTTTAAAAAAAGGTTGGTAAGAATCAAAGCACAAATAAATGAAGATTTACTACGTACCTATTCTGCACCAAAAGTGTGTAGATTCTTTTACATACATTTCATTTGATTGTGATTGTACCTCATTTTACAGAAGAGAAAAACAGACCCAGAAGAGTGAAATAACTGGTCCAGAGACACAGAACTGGGATTCAAACCCAGGATGGTCTGGCTCCACGCAGCCACCATACATTGTTTATTCAAGCAGTCTAGTCACCTGACTATTTTAATCAACCCAAAAGTGAGTTTTCAGAATGGATTTTGATTAAAAAATATGGAAAATAAATAGTTCTTTTTTTTTTTCTTTAATCAATCCAATCACTGGCCTTCTTGTCAGTATACCTTAGGAATAGCTATCATCTCCTCTCATCCGTCTCCCTCTGCCTTAGGTCAGACCAGAAATCATGAGGGTGGGCAATGGGTTGGGAATTCTTGCTGAAACCTACTAATATGGCTATCAAAATGACAGACAATACGTACTGTTGAAGATGTGAAGAAACTGGAACCTTCATACACTGCTGGTGAGAACGTAGAGTAGTACAGCCACATTGGGAAACACTCTGGAAACTCCTTAAAGGCTAAACATAGAGTTACCAGAGGACTCAGCAATTTAACACCTAGGTGTGTGCCCAGAAGAATTAAAAATATATTTCCACACCAAAACTTGTACCGGAATGCTCATACAGCATTATTCATAATAACCAAAAGGTGGAAATAACCCAAATGTCAATTAAATGGTAGCTGGATAAACAAAATATAGTCTATCCATACAGGAGAATACTACTCAGTCCTAAAAATGAGTAGAGTATTGACTGATGATACAGTAGGCATGAAGCTTGAAAACATTATGCTAAATGCAGTAAGCTGGTCACTAAGAGACATATACTGTATGATTCCACCCATATGAGTACCTAGAGTTATCAGATTCATAGAGGCAGAAAGTAGAATAGACTGCCAGGAGGTAGAGGAAAGAGGAAATGGAAAGTTGTCATCTAGGGGTACCTGGGTGGCTCAGTCAGTTAGACGTCCGACTTCAGCTCAAGTCATGATCTCGCCGTTCCTGAGTGAGGCCTGCATTGTGCTCTGTGTGACAGCTCAGAGGCTGAGCCTGTTTCAGATTCTGTCTCCCTCTCTTTCTGTCCCTCTGCCCTCTCANAAAAAGAAAGAAAGTCAGGGGCGCCTGGGTGGCTCAGTCGGTTAAGCATCCGACTTTGGCTCAGGTCATGATCTCACGGTTCGTGGGTTCGAACCCCGTGTCGGGCTCTGTGCTGACAGCTATCTCAGAGCCTGGAGCCTATTTTGGATTCTGTGTCTCCCTCTCTCTGCCCCTCCCCTGTTCACACTGTATCTCTCTCTCTCTCAGAAATAAATAAAACATTTAAAAATTTTTAAAAATAAAAATAAAAATAAAGAAAGTCGTCATCTATGGGGACAGAATTTCAGTTTTGCAAGATGAAAAGAGTTCTGGAGATTTATTGCACAACAATGTGAATGTACTTAATATTATTGAACGCTTTATTTTAAAATGGTTAAGATATAAAGTTTTATGTTACATGTGTTTAACCATAATAAAAAAAAGATTCCATTTAGAATGAAATGTCCAGAATAGGCAAATCCAAAGAGACAGAAAGTAGATTAGTGGTTCCAGGAGCTAGGGGGAGGGAGATAGGGGTAGTGCCTACTAAAGAGCACTAAACTAAAGAGTTTCCTTTGGGGGTGATGAATTGTTCTGAAATTACATAATTCCAAGTTGTGTGATGTTCATATAATCCTGTGAATACATTGATAAACCACTGAAATGTACTCTTCTGAAGGGTAATTTTTTCAGATATGTAAATTATATATCAAATAAAAATTTGGTGTGAGAAAATAAGAATCTAAGTGTGAGAGCTGGTGTGGTGTGTATGTCAGAAATGAAAGGGAAAGAAAGGAAATTGACAATTATGAGAAACCATGCAAAGGCAGTGTACCGACCTGCTTGGCCATAAACAGCACCTTGTACCATGGTTGCAGACAATCACGTACCACAGTTCAAACCAAGGAGGGACTTCACGGCTGGAGAGCAAATATTTGTACACAAAATATGTGTACATCTTTATGATTATTTTAAACGTGACAGAAAAATCACTGTAAAACACAGTAAGTAGTCATAAAGGCTAGCTGGTCAGTGGCTAACTACAGGATACAAGAAATAATAACATTATGAATAAATGTTAATACTCTATTTGAAAACAACCTGGAGGTAATTATATATTCCAACCCCATGTCTTTTGAGTAAATTCTACCTCATTTTCACTACTGATATCGGATAATAGAAATCTCCCTGGATAGCTAACAAGATACTAGGGTAAATTAACAATAAGCATCATTTAATTAAGCTATTTGAGAAAGTCTGCTGTCTATTGGTTTTGTTACAAGTACATCAAAGTTCTTGATTTATAGCAATTTATGGCACAAGTTCCTGGCTGTCTCATGGCACAAGGAATTGCCACAAACCTTTTAAAATGAAGAAAAGTGGGGCACCTGGTGGCTCAGTTGGTTATCTGACTCTTGATTTGAGCTCAGGTAATGATCTCACGGTTTTTGAGTTCAAGCCCCACATCAGGCTCTGCACTGACAGTGTGGAGACTGGGATCTTCTCTCTTCCTCTCTCTTTGCCTCTCTCTCTCTCTCTCTCAAAAAATAATAAATAAACTTAAAAAAATAAAATTAAGAAAAGTGAGGAGACTGTTGGAAACTGAACTGAGCCTTCAACTTGCAATGAGCCCTTGGCACTTAATGGAACAGTGAAGTCAATGCTCTTCATGGTGTAGCTAATTATCACTAAAAGGTGCTGCCTATACCCTTCCCAGATTTGTCTTGCAAGCTTGGTTTTTTCCTTTTTTGTTTTGAGGAAAGTTATTACTTTTCTAGCACTGAAGCAAATGACCAAGGTGAACACATACAAAGTCAAGCTAAAGTAGTACCAGAGATGCTATTAAATTTAAGCAGATAGTGAAAAAAAAAAAGTTAAGTAGACCTGGAACAAAATAGAATTCAGAAAGAGACTCAGGTATTTATGGGACCATAGAATATGATAAAGGTGGTGTCACATATTATAGGAAAGGATACATGATTTGGTAGCTGGTGTTGGGAAAATTGTCTCATTATGGGCAGAAAAATCAAATTAGGTTCCCATCTAACAATCTGTATGGAGGTGTATTCCCAATGGTTTCAGGAATCATTATGAAAGAAAAACATAATAACATCAAAAAGGAAATTGCAAAAATATTTTTATCTTGGAGTAGAGAAGAATTTCTTATATAAGAAAATATTTTTTTCTCTAAACCCAAAGATGTGAAGTGAAAATTAATACATTTGGTAACATTCAAATTAAAGATTTCTGTTTAATTAAAGAGACCATGGATAAAATTAAAGACAGATGGTGAGATGGGAGAAAAAAATGCATATCTAAAGCCAACAAAAACTAATATTTTAAAAGCATCACAAAAAAGATAGGAGACCTAATAGAAAATGGGCAAAGGATGAAGGAACAAAACATCTATAAAAAAAAGGAAACCCAAAAATCAAGCATATAATATGCTTCAGGTCATTACTTAATGCAAATTAAAACATCTATGTGATATCAGCTTACACCCGTTGGCCTGGAAAAATTAGGCAGCTATACATGACCAAGTGTTGACAGAACTGAGGTATTACAGGAATCTTCAAACTTTGCTGTGGGAGCATAGACAGGGCCATCCATTTGGAGAAGAGTCCAGCACTACTCAGTTAAATTAAGTTTACACAGAGGCCTGGTTATTTTGCTTTTGTATATATGTTTGTATGTATGTATATGTGTATACATACACATACACATATAGAATTTTGACTTGTATACATATTCATAGCAGCATTATTCATAATAACTAAAAAGGTGGAAACAATCTAAATGCCCATCAGCTGGTGAATAAACAAAGTATGGTATATCCATACAGTGTAATATTATTTAGCCATAAAAATAAAGTACTGATACATGCTAAACCTGGATGAACTTTGACAACATTACACTAAGTGAAATAAGCCAGACACAAAAGGACAAATACTGTATGATTCCATTTATATGGATATCTAGAAGAGACAAAGCCACAGAGTTGCTAGGGGTAGGGGGAGATGGTACTTGATTGATAACGGGTATGGAATTTCTTTTTTGACAGATGAAAATGTTCTAAATTTAGATTATAGTGATGGTTATGCAATTCTGTGAGTATATTAAAACCATTGAATTATGCACTTTAAATGAGTGAGCTTGTGATATGTGAATTATATTCATGATAAGTCTGTTACTTAAAAAGGAAAGAATGAATGGATGCATGAGTACATGAAATAGATAAATAAATAAAAATATAAGCAGGGCTTTGTATAGATTTATGATGAGAATGTGCCCAGAAGAGGGTGATTAATTCAATCTTCTGCTCCAGTGGTATCTGCCTCTTTTTCCCTGACTGCTAATCTTCCTGGATGTTGTAGATCTTTTGAACATATTATCATCTCCTTTGACTCGCTCCTGATCATTCTGTCTCAGTTCCTTAGCTCCCATTCACATGGTGGGCCTGGGTTTGATTTTGGTCTGAACCACCCTGCAGATGCTATACACCAATCAGAGCCGTCTGCAGGTAGAGGAAATGGTAGATGACTTCTGACATGACTTTCGATGAGCCTCACTTCCTGGTTTTCATGATTTTGTGAAATCTATCCCCTCTGAGTATGGGCTGGGCTTAGGAACTTCCTTCTATCCCATAAAATATGGCAAAAGTTATGGGATGACACTTGCATGATTAGATTACAAAAGACTGTGACTTGAGACATCTGGGTGGCTCAGTCAGTTAAGTGTCCAACTTTGCCTCAGATCATGATCTCCAGGTTCCTGGGTTCCAGCCCTGCATCAGGCTCTGTGCTGACAGCTCAGATCCTGGAGCCTGCTTAGGATTCTGCATCTCCCTCTCTCTCTGCTCCTCCCCCACTCGCACTCTGTCTCTGTCTCTCTCTCAAAAATAAATAAACATTAAAATTAAAAAAAAAAAAAGACTGTGATTTGTGAATTTCATCTTGCTAGCTCACTCTTTTTTTTCCTCTCTCTCTCTTTTTCTCTTTATCATTGATACTATATCTTACCTTCTCACTTGCTTACTGCCTTGTTGAGGGGGACGCTCTATGGAGAGGTACATATGGCAAGTAACCAAGAGACGCCTTCAGTCATCAGGTCATGAGGAACTCAGGCTTCACTCCAACAATCTGGAAAGAATGGAATTTTGTTACCTTGGAAGTGATCTTGGAAGAGGATCTTTCCTCAGTTGAACCTTTAGATTAGGCTGTATCCCCACCTAACACCTTGATTGAACAGCCTTGGTAGGGAATCTATAGCAGAGAATGCATGCCCGAACAGTTGACCCATGGAAACTGCGAGATAATAAATGTGTGTTAAGCCATTAAGTTTTGGAGTAATTTGTTATGCCATAGTAGAGCAGTTGAATAACTAATTCAGAGGATAAGACATGTTAAACATGCTCTTAACCTGTCACCAGAACTTTGGAATCAAACCTCCTTTGTAGTTGGGTGGGGTGAGGTGTCTGGCCCCATAAAAACTCAATTTGGTAATTTGTTTGTATAGTTCAAAACTATCCCTTGACTTTCCAATAATTTCAGGGTAAAATCCAAAATAAGTTCTTACTGTAGCCTACGAGACCCTCTGTGATCTGCTCCATGCGCCCTTCTGGACTCATCCTACTCTCCTCTTCACCCTCTCTACTCTGACCACACTGGAATCCTTGCTGGTCACTGAATCAAGCATGTTTTCATTCTGGGGGCTTTACCCTTTGCTTTTTACGTTTAGAAGGCCCTGTCCCAAAAACATCTGCAAGACTCACTACCTCCCTTCCTTCAGCTCTTTAATCTAACATCACCTCCTCAAAGAGGTCTTTCCCAACAACCACTAAAGTAGGCTTCAATTCTCAGTCTATTCCATTCTGTCTACCTTATTGTAATAGGACTTCTCATCATCTACAACTGAATTCACTTACTTGTGTATTTGTTCTGTCTCCTCCCTCTAGAAGAAGATTAAGTTCCATGAAGGCAGGGGCTTTGTCTTGTTTGCTACTCTATCTCCAGTGCCTGGAACAATGCCTGGCACCTATAGCTAGATGAGGAAAGGAGGTATTAGAAGAGATGACAAGTCACTTCCCGGAGACTATTCTAATTTGAAGCAGAAAGGAGAACTTTTCAGCAGCCAGAGAAAAGCAGATGAGTGTTCAGAGAGCCCCAAATCTGCCCTGTGACCTCCAGGAATTCCTAGGGAATGCCAGAGTATGTCCCATAGGGGGAAAGAGTTCTCAACAAATCTCTCACCTTAACTGCAAAACTAGTTCCATTAAAAAAGCCCTTGAGAAAACTACTCAATAGATGCCTCCTTCTATGTGGCTAGAAAATATATTCTTCATGAGATCTATTTTTTCTAAGTTTTTCTATTTGGATTTTGTTCTTTCATGCCCAATTATCATGCATAATTTAACTACATGATTTAATTAACTGCCAAAATACAAAAGTGCAAAATTTTATGTATAAATAATTAGTGACACAGGCAAACTCTTGTTACTTTAGAATGAACAGCTGGTAGATAATTGTGCTCACAATTACCTAATTTCAGGTTTAGCAACTTTTATACTTGTTTTATATTCAAAATAGTTTCCATCTTCTTTAATTTAAAAAATTTTTCTAAATTTAAAGGAAGAGTACATCTAAGTGAAAGGTTATAATATGATTTTGTAAAACATGCAGAAGAATACTATGTGGAATAAAACCTAATTAGAACACAAATTGATGTTCCATTGAGAGGAGATGAAATTGAGTTTTGGACTTTGTTTATTGTTGCAGTTAACAGATTCTGTAAGATTGACAAAATCCAATGGGAGAAGATGTGAAAACATTCACAAAAAGTAAAAAAAAAAAAAAAAAAAAAAAGAAAAAGAAAAAAAACACTGTGAAGTAAAGTAAATAACTGCATTCCCAACGGTTCTATATATCTTGGGGGCACAAATTAGGAAAGACCAAANTATGTGGAATAAAACCTAATTAGAACACAAATTGATGTTCCATTGAGAGGAGATGAAATTGAGTTTTGGACTTTGTTTATTGTTGCAGTTAACAGGATCTGTAAGATTGACAAAATCCAATTGGGAAAGATGTGAAAAAAAAAAAAAAAAAAAAAAAAAAAAAAAAAAAGAAAAAGAAAAAGAAAAAAAACACTGTGAAGTAAAGTAAATAACTGCATTCCCAACGGTTCTATATATCTTGGGGGCACAAATTAGGAAAGACCAAAACAAAAATAGGTCAGGAAAGGGAGCTAAAACACACACACACACACACACACACACACACACACACACACACACCTGTAACTCCGATAAATATTTTATTTTGAAGCCCCAAGTAAGCAATGTTGGGAGAAATAAAACATCTCATTTCTAACCACTGGATGTCTCATTCTATTAGCAAGTCAGGGAAAACAATATGGCAGCATGTGTGATTACAGCCTTTGACACAGTCATCTCCTTCCTAATCATAATCACAAAAGAGAAAAAAATCTAAGCATAAAACTACTCAGTATAGTTTTACACACTACGTAAATGATTTCAGAAATGAATGAAGCATAGTGAAGTGAATATTACAAAATAAATAAAGTTATAAAATTTTATTAAATAGGCAAAATAAAAAAGAATGCCTCATTCAATATTATGTTCAGGGTGTTTTCAGAAAGTGGTTAAAACTAATTTAGAAGTTTATGTCATTTCTCATAATGAATCTTCTACTTTGACATAAGAGGAACAAGAGTTAATGAACATCTTGATTTAGAGACAAGACATATTTTTGGCAATTTTGTTTCTTATGGTGGCTATAGTTTATGGTCAATAAACTTTCACATCAGCATTAATTCAACTCTGTAGTTTCAAATATTTTGAATGAAACTAAGCCAAATATATGTCAATATTTGATTTTAAGACTAACATGCAAGACAGGGAGGCAAGATGGCAGAGAAGAAAGGATCTCCGCACATTTCACTCGCCCCCATCTCTCAAATGGAGAAGGCCTGAAGCCATAGGAACCCTTACAGAATCGCAGGAGTTTGGGAGGAAAAGGAGACAGAGTCTGCTGAGAAAACAACCTTATAGGTGTGTGAGTGTGAACTGGGGAAGATAAAAACGGGTCAGTACCAGAGACAGGGAGGGAGGGGAGGGACCCACCCCCGTTTGTGGGGAGCCACAGTGAGTCAAGGGGAAAAGGAAGAGCGGCTGAAACTGCTCAAAGAATTGTCCCTGTCCCTGGAGAAGAGAAAAACCTCTGCTCGGGACAGAGAGTGATCCAGTGTCCAGCTGTGGAGCTGATTTGGAGCTGGACGTCCACGGTCCCAGGTGGCGCCAGGAGAAACTGCTCCTCTGCTCTCCAGCTCGATCTGGAGGGGAAGCGGCGTGGCCTGAAACTGCTCTGCCACTCTTCAGGCTCCACTCGAACCCCAGTGGGGAAAGGACCAGCTTGAAAGTGCTCGGAAGGACTCGGCCTGAATGTTTATATTTCGGGTGATATCAATAAAGTGCGTGGACTAAGACCTGGAAAGAAGGCCTGGCTTGGGACATTGAACACGGCCCACCTTGGCTACGCCCATGGCACAGGGAGATCAGACTCAAACAAATGATTTGCAATGCTTGATTCCAGAAGGGACTGGGGCACCACCATTTTTCTCCCCACAACCACCAAGGAGGGGCCTCAGGGAGGGGCCCGTGGGACACAGTGGAGGCTAAGACCTGCCTACACCAAACCACGCCCATCCCTGCTAGAGAGCTGCTTTTTATTATATCAGAGCCTGGGGAAGATCAACATGGATGCACTGCCATGATTAATTCTAGAGCAATTCTTTCTATTCAGATATATTTTCCCTTGTCTCATTCCTATCCCTTCTCTCTGCTGGACTCTGCACTCCGGTCATCGGTTTGCTTAAACAGTCACATTTAATCCATTCTCTAGATGTATATTCTACACCTCCACCACTACCTTTCTATCTCTTTCTCTCTCTCTTTGGAGTAATCAGACTATATAGTTTCTCTGAGTAACATTATCTTCGTTTCTTTCTCCTCGCCTCTTATCATATTCTCCTCTTTCTCTGAATTAAGCCTCTTAGTCTCTCTGCCTGGCCATTGTCCAATTTCACTTTCTCCCCGCCCTGTCATTTCTCTCTTTGTACATGCTCTTCCATCAGCACGGCATACACCCTGCTCTTTATTTGTAGCTGGGAAATCTAGTTTTATGCTTTTAGACTGTCCTCTATCTTTTGGGTTTTTTTCTTTTTTTTTCTTTTTTCTTTTTTTAATTTTTATTATTTGTTTTTCCTCTTTGATCTTTTTCTTTCTCTTTTTTTCCTTCATTTTTTTTCTTTTTCTTTTTCCCTTTCGGTTTGCTTGTTTGTTGCATTTGCCTGTGCATTTGTGTGCCTTTGTTGCCTTGTGTGTTTGTCTGTTTTCTTTTCAAGGGCTACCTCAAGAAACAAGCCAAAGTACACATGGTGGAGAGTCCCAAATACCACTACGAGTAGGAAAATAAGATAACCAAAATCTCAACGAGAGAGATCAAGAGACAGCATTCAAAGAAACTTCCTGAACCTACAGGACCTGAACAGTCAATGAGCCTTCTTTAATACAGCAGTACTCGCAGGTGCAGAGTGTATAACAAGCTTTTAAAACTAACAAGAGAAGGAGAGCTAGCCAAAATGATGAAACAGAAGAACTCTCCTCTAAAGAAATTCCAAGAAGAAATGACAGCTAGAGAACTCTTCAAAACAGATATAAGCAACATAACTGAATAAGAATTTAGAATAATAGTCATAAAATCAATCGCTGGGCTTGAAAAAGGCATTGAAGACATCAGAGAAACTATTGCTACAAAGACTATGGAGCTTAAAAATAGTTGTGATGAATTTAAAAACACTATAAATGAGGTGCATAATAAAATGGAGGCCTCCAATGCACGGATTGAAAAGGCAGAGAGGAGAATAGGTGAATTAGAAGACATAATTATAGAAAAAGAGGAAGCCGAGAAAAAGAGAGATAAACCGATCCAGGAACATGAAAGGAGAGTCCGAGAGCTCAGCGATACAATCAAATGGAACAATATCCATATCAGAGGAATTCCAGAAGAGGAAGAGAGAGGGAAAGGCCCGGAAGGAGTCCTTGAACAAATTATAGCACAGAACTTCCCCAATATGGGGAGGAAACAGACATTGGAATCCAAGAGGCACAGAGAACCCCCTCAGATGTAAATTGAATCGATCTTCTGCACGACGTATCATAGTGAAACTGGCAAAATATAAGGATAAAGAGAGGATTTTGTAAGCAGCTAGGGATAAAAATGCCCTAACATACAATGGGACACCTATCAAAGTGGTTACAGACCTATCTACTGAAACTGAGCAGGCCAGAAAGCAATGTCAGGAAATCTTCAATGTGATGAACAGAAAAAATATGCAGCCAAGAATCCTCTATCCAGCAAGCCTGTCATTCAGAATAGAAGGAGAGATAAAAGTCTTCCCAAATAAACAAAAACTGAAAGAATTCATCACCATTAAACCAGCCCTTCAAGAAGTCCTGAGGGTGACTCTATGAGGGAAATGTGGCAAGGAACACAAGGTACCAAAGACACCACCACAAGCATGAATCCTACAAAGAACACAATAACCTTAAACCCATAGTTTTCAATAATACCACTGAATGTAAATAGACTAAATGCTCCAATCAAAATACATATGGTAGTAGCATGGATAAAATAGCAAAATCATCTATTTGCTATCTACAAGAGACTGATTTTATTTTATTTTATTTTATTTTTTTAAAATTTTTAATGTTTTTTATTTATTTCTAAGAGAGAGAGAGAGAGACAGTGTAAGCAGGGGAGGGTCAGAGAGAGAGGGAGTCACAGACTGAAACAGGCTCCAGGCTCCGAGCTGGCAGTCAGCACAGAGCCCGACGCGGGGCTCGAACCCACGAACCGCGAGATCATGACCCAAGCGAAAGTCGGACGCTTAACCAACTAAGCCACCCAGACGCCCCTACAAGAGACTGATTTTAGATCTGAGGACACCTTCAGATTGAAAGTAAGGGGATGGAGAAATATCTATCATGCTACTGGAAGTCAAAAGAAAGCTGGAATAGCAATACTTATATCAGACAAACTGGACTTTAAAGTAAAGGCAGTAACAAGGGATGAAGAAAGGCATATATAATAATTACAGGGTCTATCTATCAGGAAGTGCTAAAATGTACAAATGTCTACACACCAAATACGGAAGCACACAAATACTTAAAACCATTAATCACAAACAGAAACAATTTCATGGACAAGAATGTGCTAATAGTAGGGGACTTTAATACTCCACTTACAGCAATGGATGGATAGATCAACAAGACAGAAAATCACTAATGAAACAATGGACTTGAATGACACATTGGACCAGATGGATTTGACAGATAGATTTAGAACTCTACATCCTGAGGCCATGGAATTCACTTTCTTCTCAAGTGTGCATAGCACATTCTCCAAGATAGATTACACATTGGGACATAAAGCAGCTCTCATTAACTATAAAAGAACTGAGATCACACCATGCACACTTTCATATCAGAATGCTATGAACCTTGAAATCAACCACAAGAAAAAGACTGGAAAACCTCGAAAAACACAGAGTTAAAGAATACCCTACTAAAGAACGAATGGGCCAATCAGGCAATTCGAGAAAAAACTAAAAATATATGGAAACAAATGAAAATAAAAATACAACAACTCAAACTCTATAGGATGCGGCAAAGGCAGTCCTAAGAAGAAAGTACATTGCATTCCAGGCCTATTTCAAAAAATTAGAAAAAGTGCAAATACAAAATCTAACAGCATACCCAAAGGAACTAGAAGGAGAGCAACAAGAGCACCCCAAACCTAATAGGAGAAGAGAAATAATAAAAATCATGGCAGAAATAAACAATATAGAATTAAAAAAAAACAAAAACAGATGAACAGATCAATGAAACCAAGAGTTGGTTTTTTGAAAAAAATAAACAAAATTGACAAACCTCTAGCCAGGCTTCTCAAAAAGAAAAGAGAGAGCACCCAAATAGACAAAATCATGAATGAAAAGGGACTGATTACAACCAACCCCTCAGAAATACAAGCAATTATCAGGGAATACCATGAAAAACTATATGCCAACAAATTGGACAACGTAGAAGAAATGAACAAATTCCTAAACACACACTCACTAAGAAAATTCACACAGGAAGAGATAGGAAATCTGAACAGACCCATAAGTAGTGAGGAAATCGAATCAGTTATCCAAAATCTCCTAACAAATTAGAGCCCTGGGCCAGATGGCTTCCCTGGGGGAATTCTACTAGACATTTAAATCAGAATTAATACCCATTCTTCTCAAACTATTCCAAAAATTAGAAATCAAGGAAAACTGGACTCATTTTACGAAGCCAGCATCACTTTGATTCCCAAGCCAGACAGAGACCCAGCAAAAAAAGAGAACTACAGGCCAATATCCTTGATGAATGTGGGTGCAAAAATCCTCAAGAAGATACTTGCAAATCGAATCCAACAGCACATAAAAAGAATTATCCACCAGGATCAAGTGGGATTCATTCCTGGGTGACAGGGCTGGTTTAGTATTCTCAAATCAATCAATGTGATACATCACATTAACAAAAGAAAAGATAAAAACCATATGATCCTGTCGATAGATGCAGAAAAAGCATTTGACAAGATACAGCATCCCTTCTTAATAAAGACCCTCGAGAAAGTCGGGACAGAGGAACTTACCTAAACATCATAAAAGCCATCTTTGAGAAGCCCTCAGCTAACATCATCCTCAATGGGGAAAAACTGAGAGCTTTCCCCCTGAGATCAGGAACATGACAGGGATGTCCACTCTCACCGCTATTGTTTAACATAGTGCTGGAAGTCCTAGGATAACAATCAGACAACAAAAGGAAATCAAAGGCAACAGAATTGGCAAAGAAGAAGTCAAACTTTCACTTTTCACAGACAACATGATACTCTACATAGAAAACCTGACAGACTCCACCACAAGCCTACTAGAACTGATCCATGAATTCAGCCATGTTGCAGGATACAAAATCAACATACAGAAATCGGTTGCATTTTTATACACCAATTGAAGCAACAGAAAGAGAAATCAAGAAACTGATCTCATTCACAATTGCGCAAAGAAACATAAAATACCTAGGAATAAATCTAACCAGAGATATAGGAAATCTGTATGATGAAAATATAGAAAACTTATGAAGGAAATTGAAGAAGACACAAAGAAATGGAAAAACATTCCATGCTCATGGGTCAGAAGAATAAATATTGTTAAAATGTCATGACTACCCAAAGCAATCTACACATTCAATGCAATCCCAATCAATATTGCACCAGCATTCTTCTCAAAGCTAGAACAAACTATCCTAAAATTTGTATGGAACCACAAAAGACCGCAAATAGCCAAAGTAATATTGAAGAAGAAAACCAAAACGGGAGGCATCACCATCTCACACTTTAGCCTCTACTACAAAGCTGTCATCATCAAGACAGTATGGTATTGGCACAAAAACAGACACATAGCACAATGGAATGGAATAGAGAATCCAAAATTGGACCCAAAAATGTACGGCCAACTAATCTTTGACAAAGCGGGAAGGAGTATCCAATGGAGAAAAGACAGCCTCTTTAACAGATGGTGCTGGGAGAACTGGACAGCAACATGCAGAAGAATGAAACTAGTTTACTTTCTTACACCATACACACACACACAAAAAAACTCAAAATGGATAAAGGACTTGAATGTGAGGCAAGAAACTATCAAAACCCTAGAGGAGAAAGCAGGAAACAACCTCCTTGACCTCATCTGCAGCCATTTCTTACTTGACACATCCCCAAAGGCAAGGGAATCAAGAGCAAAAATGAACTATTGGGACCTCATCAAGATAAAAACTTCTGCACGGCAAAGGAAACAATCCATAAAACTAATAGGCAACTGACAGAATGGAAAAAGATAGTTGCAAAAGACATGTCAGTTAAAGGGCTAGTATCCAAAATCTCTAAGGAACTCACCAAACTCCACAATCGAAAAACAAACAATCCAGTGAAGAAATGGCAGAAGACATGAACAGGCACTTCTCCAAAGAGGACATCCAGATGGCCAACAGACACATAACACGATGCTCAGCGTCCCTCATCATCAGGGAAATGCAGATCAAAACCACACTGAGATACCACCTCACGCTGGTCAGAGTGGCTAAAATGAACAAATCAGGAGACTCTAGATGCTGGCGAGGATGTGGAGAAACGGGCACCCTCTTACACTGTTGGTGGGAATGTAAGCTGGTACGGCCCCTCTGGAAAACAGTGTGGAGGTTCCTCAAAAAATTAACAATAGAACTCCCCTATGACCCAGCAATAGCACTGCTAGGAATTTACCCAAGGAATACAGGAGTGCTGATGCATAGGGGAACATGAACCCCAATGTTAATAGCAGCACTCTCAACAATAGCAAAAACATGGAAAGAGCAAAAGTGTCCATCAATGGACAAATGGATCAAGAAGATGTGGTTTCTCTATACAATGGAATACTACATGGCAATGAGAAAGAATGAAATCTGGCCATGTGTAGCAACATGAATGGAACTTGAGGGTGTTATACTGAGTGAAATAAGTCAGACAAAGGACAGATATCATATGTTTGCACTGTAGTTGGATTAGGAGGAACTTAACAGAGAATCATTGGGGAGGAGAAGGGGGGAAATGGTGGGGGAGAGGGAATGAGGCAAACCATGAGAGACTCTTGAATACTGAAAACAAACTGAGGGCTGATAGGGTTGGGGGAGAGGGAGAGAGGGGTGATGGGCATAAAGGAAGGCACTTGTTGGCATGAGAACTGGATGTTTTATGGAAACCAACTTGACAATAAACTATTGAAGAAAAAAAATTAAAAAAAAAAAAGACTAGCATGCAGCTGATTGTTTTAAATCCTGCTATGTTGTAGACAAATCATATATTTGGGGCCCAGCTTACCTGCCAAAGAAGAGTCCAAATTTAAACAACTATGTATGTATATTTTATCTATATCTATACTTATGATCACCTCAAAAGAAAAACTGTGCCCCTTTCAAAAATTCATGCTCTCATATTATTTACTGAGTATGTGTGAAGCAGCATCCCTTTCTTCTCCACGGATTTATTTGTAACCATACAATTTCAGCTAGTGGCTTTAATTCTCAACTCAGTCTGATTTTACAAGCACACGTTGACTATCTACTATAGACAAAGCAACGTATTTTATCAGGAACATTTCATCAGAAATATTTTAGCAGTAACATTTCAGAAGTATTTCCTCAGAGAAATACATAGATTTTTAGCATTAGAATTGCTACTTTACATACAATGGAATTTAAATTGGGGATATTGGTATTTACATATTAATCAACTGAAAGGCACCAGTATTCACCACCCCCCTCCTCCTGCTTTCCTGTTTCTAGTCAAAAGAAACTATTTTGATTTTGAGGAGAGCATCATTTTTCCAGATGCTTGATATAATTTTGTACTTTTGGTGTCCACATTTAAACTTCCCTAAAGTTCATTTGTTTCACCTTCTTAATTAACTACTTCCATCCATTTTGTCAAGCATTCATTTTTGTTCTTCTCTGACTACCTTTAGAATCGATCATCCTTCAAATATATGTTTTTGTGTAGGATTATTTACTTATGATTACAAATATTCTCTTACTTACTTACTCTATAGCCAGATAGCAATTTTGCCAGGAATGAGGACCAGGCATACTATTTTGAAGCTTTTTTACTTTTGCGAACACAACATGTCATAAGAACACAAGAAGTAAATGTGGATTGATTGCTTGATAACACTGCAGTATAGTCCTCAAATAAACTGTAAGCAACTGATACACATATTAACTCCTTAAAATTCAAGGAAAGCTATGATCAGTCATTTAAAATTGCAGTCAAGTCTCAGAAATCCTAGAAGACACAGGGAGTCATACTAAAATATTTAAAAGTTGAGCTTAAAGAATATTTTCAAAGACTGTCACTTTCCTTATTTCTACATTTACCAGCAAAAACAGTTACCATGAACCTCTACCAAGATAGAGATAGGAATGACATGGAAACAGGATGCTACTCACTTGGAAATGAATAATTTCAAATTTACGTTTAAGACTTAGCTGTGTTCATCTATGTCCCTTCCCTACCTACTCCTTCAAATGCATGCCTACACATTAATAAAGGTCATCTTGAAATCCAGAACATATGAAATTTTAGTCTTTCTTGGCTTGATTTTGGTGAATTCAGAATGTCTAAAAGAAGAATTTATAATGTATGATTGTGGAGGAAACTCATGTCTGATCAAGTCAAATAAACCTCCTGGGGAGCTTAATTTAGTGTTTCTCCCTTGAAGGAAAATAACCAAGCCCTGCCTAACATCAGCCCCAGGGAAAGACTTCAGGATCAGGAAGAAGGATTTACAAATTCTTAAAATTGCCCTGTTTGTACTTTAATTTTGAAGACTCAACAATTCCTTTAAATTCTGCTCAGTACCTTAACCAGAATGCTTCCATACTGAAAGCATTAAGTGAAATAGCTTCTGGCTGGAAAATACAAACAAGTTTCAGTTATCTTGATCACTAAGAACTAGAGAACAAGGCCCACCCTTCCTGGCAAACAAGGAATTAACTTCTTGGATTTGTGCGGCTAGTTGAAAATAGTTGATGAATTTGCTAATATTCACTGCCTGTTGAGAAATTAGCTGATTCCTCAGCCCCACAGATACATGGTGAGGGGTGGAAGTTCTTGGGTAGGTTTCAGCACTCTGGATCTCACCAGTAAAAAAATCATTAATAGTCTATGAGAGAGAGAGAGAGAGAGAGAGAGAGAGAGAGGGAAATCATTCAATATTAAGAAGCATCTCCAAAACTGTAAGTTGCTCAGTGCATACAAACAAGGCTCTTAAAAACAGTGCCTTTAACATAAGTTTTCAAGTGTTCTTTGAGAGCTGATTTCCTGAAACCTCATAGCTTTACATTCCATGGAAGGCAAATCAGCTATACCTTTCAGCACCCTGAGTTTTATCCTGCTTTTACAGGAATTGACTATTTACTTATACCTAATACTTGAAAATGGGTTAATGTGCAACATTGGCTTGAAGGGCTGGATAGTGTTTGGTGTCAGGCAAAAGAGTAGAAAATTATTCCCTTTGAATATTTTCAGCTTGTATACTTCCTTACTGATGTGATAAAATAAGCTCCAATTTAGATGGCCCTTCTGGATAATGTTGCATGTTGGTTTGTTGTTGAACATCCACATATCTCTTTTCAACTATAATTATTTGTTTATTTGGACTACTCTTAGCTATGGTCAGCGGTGAAATGTGAAGGGCTAATTTTAGCAGATGTTTGAAGCCAGGTCTGCAGGGAGCCTCTATAGGGGCCCCTGTGTAGGATGAGGGGGAAGGGCCTTGAGGTCAGGGTCATAGGTAAATCAGCATCAATTTCCAAAGAGTGAAAGCAGAATCAAACCAGAGAGAGGCCAGGGTCTGGTCCTGAGAACTGAGAAAGAAAGATGACACACAGGGAGTGATAAATTTGGAATAGAACACAGAGGGAGATGATGCAGGGAGTTAAGGACTGAGTGTGAGCAGAGAAATGCTAAAACAACATCTAAGTGTATGGATGGGCTGAGAACAGGGCCAGATCAAACTTGATGCTTAGTTGGTACCTTCTAAAAAATGAGGTACAAGAAGGAGAATATGTGTACTATTTCCCTGCTAATTATTGTTACCCAGACACTGTCGACCTACCATTTTGGAAGTGTATCTCCTTGATCACAAAAGCAAGTTGAGAGGAGAATGGGCAAGGCTGAATTTACCTCCATCCATTCACATGAGTGTATCAGTCAGTAGCACCTTGCTGTGTGAAGGGTCCTCTGAGCATTCATTTCCATCCTCATCTCCCACGGAACATCTCAAAAAGGACCCTTGCCCCTTTGTTCATTTCAAAATAGACTGATCTGCATCTGAGAGATGTTATCTATCAAATAGGGACAGATGATCCATCAGCTGATTCGTGAGTTATTAAGGCAGCTAGGACCACATAAATACAAACAGTATTCAAATGAAGGTAACCTTTCTGTGCAAAAAGGTCCCTGCCAATTAAAACTTGTGAAAGTTGTCTTTGTCCCCTTGTATAACAGCATGGTTGTTCAACAGGTGCCAGTCTATTATGTTGAACTTTAAATTGAATATTCAAAATATTTACATAATACCTCTTCAAACTAAATTGAAAACTTCAAAAATATATATATTCAAATTACACTCTCATTGTGTGAAATTAGAGGACATGGACAAAATGTTATTTTTGCTGGAGAGTAAGTGACCTTTTCATGTAGTAATTTCAAAGGGTCGCTTAATCAACAGAAATCTCTTGGGTTATCATTCGTGCTTTTTACCAACATTACCCCAGCGTTGAATTGGTAACTGTGAAGAGTATACATGTTCTTTTTGAAAACAGGAACTAATAGGAATTATTTTCCATGTAAATAATACATCAGACAGAAAACATAGTCCTTTTCATTATTATTTGTCAAGTACTTTAATCATTTCAGAACAATTGAACATACATCATTTTTGTCTCTTATGATTATAAAAGCAATGTGTGTCTTTGTAAAAAAATTAAAAAGTTTGAATGACAAGTTTAAAAACACATAATCTCATTAGGCAGAAGCAATCATGATACTGTCTCTGTACACTTCCTTTCATTTATATTTCTTTTACATAACTGAAATCATATTGTACACTTAATTGTATACTGGTTTTAGAAATTAACATTATAATAAGTTTCTTCTTCATATTACTAAATAAAATTATACAACCTGATGGTATGGAGATACCATAATTTATTTAAACATACCCCGACTATTGTACAGACTTGTCAAATCTTAAGTTGTGTACCTGAACCTAATGTAAAACTGTGTGTCAAATATACTTCAGTAAGAAAATACCCCTATTTTAAACTACTATTGGACACTTAGGTTCTTTCTACTTTTCCCTATTGCAAAGTGAGGATCATCTTTGTGCATAAAATGATTGCTTTAGAATAATGTCAAAGAAATGGTATGTATAAAAGTATTTCCTTAGAGTACAGAGAAATGGAATTAATTGTAAGGTCAAGAAAAGTTTTATGTCCTTTGATACACATTGCCAAATTATTTAACTAAAGATGGCTAAAAATTATTTTTCAAAGTGACTAAATTCTTCAGTTAAATTTTTCTCTGGCAAGTTCAATAGAATAGAATTTGAATAAATTTGAAAGGAGCCATTTTACTTATAATAGAGCTTTATTTTTTTTAAATATTTTTTATTTATTTCTAGGAGAGAGAGAGAGACAGCGTGAGCAGGGGAGGATCAGAGAGAGAGGGAGACACAGACTCTGAAACAGGCTCCAGGCTATGAGCTGGCAGCACAGAGCCCGACGCGGGGCTCAAACCCACGAACGGCGAGATCATGACCTAAGCAGAGCTTTATTTTTATCTGTTGGTCCTGGACTTCCTGGTATCAAATAACCAATAACCTAATACAAATGAAATACTTCTAGAATTCCTAACAGAGTTTGGAGACGTCTTGATGAGCATCTTGTTTTAACTCCTTTAATAGGAGGGGATTTCAGAAGCAAAGTGTTTAGGGGCAAGGGAACAGGCACAGCTGAAACTAAGCTGTAAGTCTCTTGAATCACAGCCCAGTGTTCTTCTCATTGCACTGTACTGTATTGCAGGGTTTTTTTTTTTAATATTAAAAATACCCACAATTTTTCTTTTAAACCTTGACCAAGCCAGCCCATTAGCACCATTCTGTTTCAATACAGAAAGTCACATCTTTTTAAATGTTTATTTATTTACTTAGAGAGAGACAGAGAGAGACAGAGAGAGGGAGAGAGAGAGAGAAGTAGAAAGAGAAAATCCTACAAAAGCTCTGCACTGTCAGTGTGGAGACCAACATGGGGTTTGATCTCATGAGCCATGAGATCATGACCTGAGCCGAAATCAGGAATCAGATGCTTAACTGACTGAGCCACCCGGACACTGCAGAAGTCAGATACTTTTCTTACTATTCACCAACGATTTCATACAGCAAGATTTCTGTAATGGATATACATGATTGTTCACTTTATGATCCTTTTTCGAGGTGTACCTTACAGTGTGTGCACTTTTCTCTAAGTATGTTATACTTGTACACATTTAGAAATCATGTATTATAATGTATAAAGAAGTTGAATCATGATGTTTTACACCTGAAACTAATGTAACATTATGTGTCAACTATACTCAAACTTTAAAAGCTATTAAAATTTTTAAAAATCATATATAACGTAAAAGCAAGAAATTTCCAACTCAGGAAATCAACTATGATACAAAAATTATTCTCTCCCCTGCATACATGGAAAACTGTCTCTATACTCACTGGAAAATGAAATGCTATATGTTTTACATTTTAATTAAAAAATAATTGCATCCACCTGAAAATTGAAAGAGTAAAAGATGTCACAAACAAAAATTCAAAGAGATAATAAATGAGTAGTTATAGACTATAAAACAATGAAAACCAAAACAGTCAACATTAAATCTACGAAATATATCTGAAGAAGTATTCAGAGGTAAATAGATGACTTTCAATACTTAAAAAATTTAAAAATTAAAATTGCTGATATTTTGGAAGGGAAACATTAAATCTGGAGGCCATTGTTGGGAATGGTGGGGTGACAGCAGCACTCTCAGGTACTGAGGCAGTGATAATGATATATGTTATGACCAAGGGCCCCAGAATCAGGTGGCATGCACCCAAATTTCAACTCTAGCATATTCATAGTGGTATGATGTTGGGCAGGTTTTTGAACTTTTGAGAAATTTAATTTTCATATCTAGAAAATTTCTGGATTTCAAACATGCTGTGTAAAAGACCAGATATGAAATATTTTAGGCTTCTGTGGGTCACTTATAATCTCTCCCAACCACTTTACTCTGCCATTGTAGCACAAAAGCAGAATAGGCAATATGTAAATAATGAGTGTGGCCATTGGGTGGGGACAGAATATGCTACCTCAAAATATACCACTTTAGCATATTGATTATTTTGAATTAAGGTTACTTAAGAAACAGCCAGTACAAGGAGGACACTCTGACCCTCCTTTGTCTCCCTGAAAACAGGAAATAAATCTTCCATGTGAAAGGTATGCTGTCTGTACCAGGAAGAAGAGAGGCATCCTTATCACCACAGATAGGGAATTTAAGGCCAAGAAACCTGTATAAATAAACCTTGTTACTTCCTCGCTAATTTACTACCTCAAGCCCAAACTTCTTTGTCTTGTCAATTCTTCACAAATTTATTGTTTCTGTGTCTAAAATGTATAAAAGCTTCCTGCTTTGCTCACTTTTTCGAATTTCATATTTTTATGAGCTCCTGTGTGCACAAAATTAAATCTGCTTTTCTCCTGTTAATCTTTCTTATACCAATTTAATTATTAGATCAGCCAAAGAATCTAGAAGAGAAGATGGGACAAGTTTTCATCCCCTACACTATGTTCGATTTGTCTCACTAAACCTTTATTTATGAAAACAGGCAACTACAGGCAGAATTTGGCCCCATGTTGGTTGTAGTTTGCTGCCCTTCAAATCACAGTGTTTCATGATAATTTAATCAAATATAATAGCCTGTGAAGTACTCTACAGAGAACATTAGGATAGTATAGAAAATAACTACACACACGCACATGCAAACACACACACACACACCAGCATTGCATTCTTGGGTGAAATCCCATTTGGTCATGGTACATAATCCTTTTTATATGTTGCTGGACTCAGTTTGCTATCACTTTGCTGAGTTTTTCTTTGCATCAATATTCATGAGGAATATTGGTCTGTAGTTTTCTTGTAATGTATTTATCTGGTTTTGGTATCATGATATAACACTGGCTTCATGTAGTGCATTGGAAATTGTCCCTCCTTTTTTATTTTTGAAAGTTTAAGAAAGATTGGTATTAATCCTTTAGAAATTTGGTAGAATTCAGCCACGAAGCCATGCAGGTCTGGCTATTCATTGGGGGAAGTTATTTGAGTTATTAAATTCAGTCTCTTTACTTTTTAAAGGTCTATTTAGATTTCTATTTCTTCTTAAATCAGTTTCAGTATTATGTGCCCTTCCAGAAACTTTTCCATCTCATCTTGGTTATCTAATTTGTTGGTATACAATTGTTCATAGTATTCCTTTATAATCCTTTTTATTACTGTCAGAGCAGTAGTAATGTTCCCTCTTTCATTCCTGATTTGAGTCTTCTCACATTTTCATGGTCTGCTTATCCAAAAGTTTGTCAATTGTATTGATCTTTTTTGAAAAACCCAACTTCTTTGAAGAGTTTCCCCCGCCTCTTCTCTGAGTTCCAAATCTCTGCAACATGCAGCTGGAGCAGATGAGAAATGCTGGTAGCCTGCCTTTCCTGGGCAGAAATCAGTCTAGGGCTGGTTTAAAGGGATCCCTTGGTCTTGAGTGGTCCTGAGCTGCAGCTGGGAGGAGTTGAGTTTCCAACATGATGAGCTTGGGGGTGGATAAGGGAGTGAGTCACTGTTTCTATAGACTGCAATTTAGTAGATTATTTTAAATACATGTTTCCCCATTTGCTGAATGCTTTCTGAATTTCCAGAGACTTTAAAAAAAAAACGCTTATTTATTTACTTTTAAGAGAGAGAGAGAGAGAGGACAGAGAGAGGGGAGAAAGAATCCCATGCGGGTTCAAACTCCTGAACAGTGAGATCACAACTTGAACTGAAATCAAGAATCCGATGCTTAGCCAGCTGAGACACCCAGGCACCCCTGAATTTCCAGAGACTTTAAACTATTTTTTAAAAGATTTTATTTGATTAGTAATCTCTACATCTAATGTAGGGCTCAAACCTACAACCCTGAGGTTGAGTCACATGCTCTACCAACTGAGCCTGCCAGATGCCCTGAACTTCCAGACTTTAAATAGTTGCATTCTTCAGTAACATTCACCATTTACGGTTGTTTCACGGGGAAGAGGGAACACAGAGGTATTCATGTCACCATTCTGTAAATTGCTTCTTCAGCTTGACATTCCTTTTGATACCCAGATGAACCCCTTCCATTTTAATGAGCCCTCTTTCTTGTCCTTCCATTTTAATGAGTCCTCCCTCTCTGGCTTATCTAGCTCTGTGTACTCTCTTTGGCTATATGCATCATGGAGGCAAGTGCCAGGAGCTTGTTCCCAAGCTTGTTCCTGTCAACCTGATTCCTGTTCAAATTTGGTTTCCTTCCCTTCCATCTTTATCTAGGCTGTCTGCCCATATATTTTTTAAGTTGGCATCTGCTACACTCCAGAAGGTGCCCACTGGGCATAACTAGCCAGCTGGGGAGGGGGTGATGTGAGGTGTAACTTCTTGCCAAGTGAGGAAGCCCAGTTGCCATCTACTTAATCACCACTGTTTCAAAAAAAAAAGGATGGGTATTTCTTTTTTTTAATATTTTAATGTTTATTCTTGAGTGAGAGACAGAGAGTGAGTGGGGGAGAGAGAGAGAGAGAGAGAGACAGAATCTGAAACAGGCTCCAGGACCTGAGGTGTCAGCACAGAGCCCGACATGAGGCTCCAACTCACAAACGGTGAGATCATGACCTGACCCGAAGTCGGACACTTAATAGACTGAGCCACCCAGGCACCCCTAGGATGGGTATTTCTTATAAAAAATAATAAAATTAAAAATCTTACAGTAAAACATTTTGAATATGTTTTACTTATGAAAAACTCTTCACATTGTCCAGCGACACACATTCACACAGCAAGTACTGGTCCATGAGAGGACTGTTTGGAACTGTTCACCTAAAGAACACATCTGTCTGCACTCTCAATCCCAGCTCTCACCCCTACCCCAGCAACTGCACCGTGACTCTCCTAACATCTCCTCCCTGCTCTCTGGTGCATTCTTTTAATTGGATGTTTACTGATAAGTTGGATTGCCTTGTAAGACAGCGAGTATCTTGAAAGCAGGGATCCTATCCTCCTCATCCCTGCAAGAAGTAGTTGCAGGGTTCAGCAGAAAGTAGTCTATAAATGTATGCTGAATGAGTGAATGAATAAGTGAATGAATTGTTGCACATTTGCAGAATCATAAAATCCAAACTTCTTAGCCAAGCTCGCAGGGCTTTCCTGATCTGCACAGTGTCTTACCAATCTTATCACATTCAATTCTTCTTCCCAACATGGAGGTCTCCATTTCAGCCCAACCAGTCTGATCTCTAATCCTCAAGCATCCTGCATTACCTCACCTGCTCACAGTGTTGGTGCTCTTGCTCACAGCTCTGCTTATTTGAATGCCCTTTCTCCCTTATTTAAGCCCTTATTGAGACGATTCAGACCCTTTTGCAGAAGTGAATATCTCCTCAGAGCAGATCAGGGCTATTTCCATGAGGGCAGGCAGAAAACTTTCAAATGGTTTAAATGTCTTCTCCCATGGTATTGATAGAAATAGTGACTAGAACAATGTCAGGGATAGTCCTATGGCACATGTCATTAAAAATGTTTCTCCAGTCTGACAGCAATTTTTTAAATCAGCTCATGTAAGGAACAAATGTCCAATCAGCCAAAATCACCCAGTCTTGAGGCGCCTGGGTGGTTCAGTCAGTTAAGTGTCTGACTTCAACTTACGTCATGATCTCATGGTTCGTGGGTTCGAGCCCCGCTTTGAACTCTGTGCTGACAGCTCAGAACCTGAAGCCTGCTTCAGATTCTGTGTCTCCCTCACTCTCTCTGCCTCTCCTCCACTCATGCTCTCTCTCTTTCTCTCTCTCTCTCTCAAATAAACATTAAAAAATTTAAAATAATTTATTGTCGGGGCGCCTGGGTGGCTTAGTCTGTTAAGCGTCCGACTTTCGCTTAGGTCATGATCTCGCGGTTCGTGGGTTCGAGCCCCGCGTCGGGCTCTGTGCTGACTGCCGGCTCAGAGCCTGGAGCCTGTTTCAGTCTGTGAATCCCTCTCTCTCTGACCCTCCCCTGCTCACGCTGTCTCTCTCTCTCTCCTAGAAATAAATAAAACATTAAAAAAATTAAAAAAAAAATAATTTATTGTCAAGTTGGTTTCCATAAAACACCCAGTGCTCATCCCCACAAGTGCCCTCCTCCATGCCCATCACCCAACTTCCCCTCCTCCCCCACCCCATCTGCCTTCAGTTTGTTCTCAGTGCTAGGAATATACCCAAGAGATACAGGAGTGCTGATGCACAAGGGCACATGTACCCCAATGTTTATAGCAGCATCCTCAACAATAGCCAAAACATGGAAAGAGCCTAAGTGTCCATTAACTGACGAATGGATCAAGAAGATGTGGTTTCTCTATACAATGGAATACTACATGGCAATGAGAAACAATGAAATCTGGCCATGTGTAGCAACATGAACGGACCTTGAGGGTGTTATGCTGAGCGAAATAAGTCAGGCAGAGAAGGACAGATGCCATATATTTGCACATATAGGAGGATTAGGAGGAACTTAACGGAGGACTGTGGGTGAGAAGAAGGAGGGAAATGGGGGGAGAGGGAGGGAGGCAAACCATGAGAGACTCTTGAATGCTGAGAACAAACTGAGGACTGATGGATATGGGGGAGAGGGGAAGGGGGGTGATGGGCATGGAGGAGAGCACTTGTGGGGATGAGCACTGGGTGTTATATGGAAAACAACTTGACAATAAACTACTTAAAATTTTTTTTAAATAAAATAAAATCACCTAGTCTTTACTGTCTGGAATTTGCCTCTTTCTGTTTATGGAAAAATCAGAGGAGCTTTTGCCTCATTCAAGTCTCATTCTTCATGATTTTGCAAAGGAATTTGTTTCTTGTTCAGCAAATATTTAAATGACCACCACAAGCCAAACAGATGCTGCTTTACAGATAGTGTGTTTGTTATTCCATCTAAAAATTTCTCAGGTTCAAGGAACAGATTGTGTCTGGGTGAGGAAGCTTTGACTCCTTTAAAGGTGCTAGGGAAACCTGGGTGGTTCAGTCAATTAAGAGTCCAACTCTTGATTTCAGCTCAGGTCATGATCTCACAGTATGTGAGTTCAAGCCCCACATTGGGCTCTGCACTGACAGTGTGGAGCCTGCTTGGGATTCTCCCTCTTCCTCTCTCTCTGTCCCTCCCCATTCACGTGTGCTTGCTGCCTCTCTCTCTCTCTCTCTCAAAATAAGTAAAATAAACATTAAAAAATAAAAATACTATGTGTTCTCTTACCTTTCTTTCCTTAAACATGAGTTGCCAATCCCTCTTCACTGTGTGGGATGGTTGAATGCAGCCCCTCCTGGATTGGATGGTCCTTGGAGTCTGTTCTGTGTAACAAATGAACATTTGCCCTGCATGATCCATCCTTGGAATTTGACTATTGCAAACTTTCTGTGTATCAAGCATAAGTTAGTCCCAGGGACGTCCCTGGGTCCGTTATAGCCACACTACCCTTGAAAGAATGAACCATGGCTTCATATTTTCCCATTCTCTGTCAAAATGCTATGATCTAGCTTTTCAGGAAAGAAAACCAGTGTAATCTACTTCAGAAAGCTGAATTGGGCTGGTACATGTGCTTTCTCTAATGAGCACCTCTTTTTGCCTGAATGGGAAGCAACCAACTCACTCCAGAGTCCCAAAACATTGATGTTGGGGAATCCTGAGGAAATATTTGATAGCAATAACAGTGATAATTCAGATGGGACATTGTGATAGCCATTCTTTATGTATGCACAGTGCATCATTGTTTATAAAGTGCCATAGGATATCTTGTCTCACTTAATTATCACCACAGTACTATGAGGTAGGCAGGATAAAAATTACTGTTCCCATTTATCAGAGAAAGAACCTGAGGTCCAAGGGGGCACAAGGCTTGTTTAGGACCACAAAACTAGTAAGTAGAAAAGCCAGAGAAGAATTTAGGATTTCTGACCTTTGGGCCAAAGCTCAGAGGGAGGAAGACTTTCTGTGATCTGTCTTCTGGCTGAAATGGAACTGCAAGAGCCTTAAATAGCTAGGCTTTCTGAGTAATGTAGGGGTAAATACAAATGGTTGCTCTTGGGTTATCTACCTCCAGGAATGACACTTTTGCCTGAACTTCCAGATAGCCATTTATTTATTTATTCATTCAACAAATATATATTGAGCCTCTAGTATGTTCCAAGCACTGGGAATACAGCAGAGAACAAAACCAAACAAAGTTGTGACTTCCTAGAGCTTATAGTCTAGTGGGGAGATCTATTGAACAGAAAAATTACAAATGGTAATAGGTGCTATGAAAGAGTATAGGGTGCTATAAAATAGAATCAAAAGGGGACCTCATTCAGTTTGGGAAAGTAAGAGAAAGCCTCTCTAACGAAAGCATATTTAACAATTTGAAACCTAAAGGATGGAGTAGGAATCACCCAGAGTTGGTTGAGGATGGTGAGGTAGCACAGGTGAGGGTGTACTAAGCAAATGGAATAGAATGATTGAAGGCCCTAAGACAGGACTGAGCTTGGTACATTACAGGAAGAGTGAAAAGATTCATAGGGGCAGAGGGGATCGAATGAAGGGGAAATTGGAGAAAGATGAGCTGGAGAGTGAACAGAGATCAGATCGTAAAGGCCAAGAACAACTTCCTTTTGAGCCTGCTTTGAATGTACTTGACAGGCCTAGACTAATGAGGACCCTGTGAGTGTTTATAGATTAATTATTCAGGCCCTTCCCATTCATTTTAGATGCTTTGGGGCCACCTAGAGGCTAAAACACAGTGCCTAGGAAGAGCAGTAGGCAGAAGCCTGGAGATGATATTTAAAGGGCAGACCAAGAAAGAGTTCACTAGACTATAAACTCCTTCAGGGCAAAGACTTCAAAACCTGGTATGAAACATGCACATAGTAGGGTTCTTGAGAAACACTCACCAGATGGAGCAAGAGTAGTCGACAAAGACGACTGGGAAAAAACGCACCGAAATATGAGGAGAATCATGATGGTGCATTGTCACAGAAATTAAGAGACCAGAGAGCTTCAAAAGGAGGGAAGGGTCAACGTTGAATGAGTGACTAAAAAAGATCAGGAACATGGTTCATATATGTTGATGAAACACTTCCAAGCTGAGAGCTTCCAAATCTTGATCTCTATCCCAGACCTTTCCTCCGAGCACCAGACTTGAAAAATCCAACAGGCACAATTTTTTCTACAATGTGCTATGCCCCCAAATGAACATCGTCTTTCTTCCAACTCTTGGTCCTCTTCTTCTGTTTTGTATTTTACAAATTACAACACTGAAGGTTATTAACAAACTAGAAAAGTAGGAGTAATTCTAGACGTATCCTATTCCCTCTGCCACACAATTATCTACCTCCTTATAGTTAGCATTTCTATTCACTCTGATCCAATTCCTCTGTTCCTGCCCCTGGTCCAGTCCACCATAATCCCTCATGTGCATAAGTGAGGTAACCTCTTAACTGATCTATTCACATCTGCCCTTGATCTCTCACATACTTTTATCCAAAAACTAGCCGGAGGGCTTCCTCCACACATATGTTTTTATTTTTTTTTTTATTTTTTTTTTTACAAATAGTTTATTGTCAAATTAGTTTCTACATAACACTCAGTGCTCATCCCCAAAGTGCCCTCCAACACACACACATATGTTTTTAAATTTATTTTTATTTACATTCAGAAAAAAAGCACTCTTCTGGTATACAGTTTGATGAATTCGGACAATACAACCAATACCATAACAAAGACACAGAACAATTTCATATCTAACCCCCCAAAAGTTCTCACATGCTACCCCTTTGTAGTTAAACATCCTCTGCCCCACGCACATAACATTTACAGGATGTCACAGGAATGAAATCATAGAGTATTTAACCTTTTCATATAGGCTTCTTTCACTTAGCATAATGCATCTGAGATTCACCCATGTTGTGTGTTTCAATAGTTCGTTCTTTTCATTACTGAGTAGTATTCCATTGGACAGATGTGTCATAGTTTATCCATTTCCCACTTAAGGAATGTTAGGGTTGTTTCCGTTTTTGGTTAACATTATGAATAAAGCTGCCATGAACATATATATACCTTTTTTGTGTGTGAACATGTGTTTTCATTTCACTTGGATAAATACCTATGAGTAAGATTGCTGGGTCATATGAGAAGTATATGTTTAACTTAAACAAACAAACAAACAAACACCTTCCAAACTGTCTTCCAACATTTTACATTCCCACCAGAATTGTATGAAGCTTCTGGTAGCTTTACAACCTCTCCAGCACTTGGTTTGCCCATATTTTCTTTTTTATATATTTTTGAATGTTAGTCATTCTAATAGATGTGTAGTGGTTCTCATTGTGGTTTTAAACTGCATTTCCAAACCAAATAATGATGCTGAGCATATTTTCATGTGCATATTTATCTGTATAAATATGTATCTTCCATGTATCTTCTTTGATACACCCATATATCTTCTTTGATGAAATATCTGTTCAAATCTTCTATTTTTCTTAAGATTTATTTATTTTTGAGGGAGAGAGCATAAGCGAAGAAGGAGCAGAGAGAGGGGGGATAGACGATCTGAAGTGGGCTGTGCTGATAGTAGCAAGCCAGATGTGGGGCTTGAACTCACAAGCCCTGAGATCATGACTTGAGCCAAAGTCGGATATTCAGCCTGACTGAGCTACCCAAGTGCCCCCATTTTTCTAATTGAACTGTTTGATCTTATTTTTGGGTTTTGAGATTTCTTGGTATATTCTAGATACAAGTCCTTTGTCAGATATGTGATTAGCAAACATTTCCTCCCAGTCTATGTCTTGTATTTTTATCCTTTTAATGATGTCTTTTGCAGAGGAGATATTTTCAATTTATATACAGTCCAATTTGTTATTTTCCTTTTTATAGATCATGATTTCAGCATTGTATCTAAAACCTATTTCTCTAACCTAAGGTCACAAAGATTTTTTCCTGTTTTCATCTAAAAGTTTTATAATTTAAAAACTTCCATTTAGGTCTATAATCCATTCTGAGTGATTTAAGATTTGAGGTATATGTAAAGTCAAGTTTCAATTGTTTTGCATATGAATGTGAAATTGTTCATGCAGCATTTGTTGAAAAGACTACTTTTTCTCCTTTGAATTGTCATTGCAATTTTGTTAAAACTCAATTGGCTAGATTTGTATGGGTCCATTTCTAGGTTCTCAGTTTTTTTTACCATTAATCTGTTTCTATCCCTGCATCAAGATCTACTGAGTTGTTTACTTAAGCTTTACAGTAAGTCTTAAAATAAGGTAGTGTGAGTCCTCCAACTTTGTTCTTTTCCAAAATTTTTTCCTATTCTATTTCTTATGGTCTACCATATAAATTTTAGAATAAGTTTGTTGATATCTACAAAAAACCTGCCGGGATTTTTATGGGGACTATGTTCATAGATCTATTTGTAGAGAATTAACATCTTAGTAATCTTATCAATTAATGAACACAGTATGTCTTTCCATTTATTTAGATCTATTTGATTTTTTTCCCACCAGTACTTTGTAGTTTTCAGCATACAGGACCTGCACATAATTTTCTAGATTTACATATATATATTCCATATTTTGAGCTACTGTAAATACTTACTTTCTACATTATTCTAGGTGAAATAAGCCACTCACAGTAAGACAAATACTGCATGATTCCTCTTATATGAAGTGTCTAAAATAGTTAAACTCACGGAAGCAGAAAGTAAAATGGTGGTTTCCAGGAGCTGGGGGAAGGGGAAAAGGGGAGTTTTTAAATGGGTATAAAGTTTCAATTATGTAAGATGAGGAAGTTCTAGAGATTTGCTGTACAGAATAGTGCCTATAGTTAGCAATACTGTATTATACTCTTAAAAATTTGTTAAAAGGTTGACGCCATGTTAAATATTCTTATCACAAAATAAAACAAAAGCAGAAACCAAAACAAAGGGACATGAGGAAACTTTGGGAGGTGTAGAAATATCTATTACTTTGATTATAGTGATGGTATCATGGGTGAATGCATATGTCCACATGCATCAAATTATATGCATTAAACATGTGCAGGATTTTTGTACATCCATTATACCTCAATAAAACTGTCAAAAATTTCAATTTCCAAATATTCATTAGCGATATAGAAATACAATTAATTTTTGTATATTGACTTCTACAATATGACTTTGCTAAACTCCCTAAGTACTTTTAAGAGCTTTTTGAGGTTTTATTATATTTTTCTACTTAGACAGTAATGCTCTCTGCTAATAGAGATAATTCTTTTTCTTCCTTTCCAGTGTGTGTGTGTGTTTACTTCTTTGCTCCTCTCCTATTTCAGTTGCTAGGATTTCAAGGATGATGTTGAATAGGATTGGTTAAAGCAGACACCCTTGTCTTGTTCTTGACCTAAAGAGAAAGCTTTCAATTTCCACCACTAGGAATTATGTTAGCTTAAGAATTTTCATAGATGCTACTTATCAGGTTATCATTTTTTATCAGGTTTACCTTTTGTTTGTGGTTTGCAGTGTTTTTTTTTAATCATAAATGGATATTGAATTTCATCAAATGCCTTTTCTGCATCAGTTGATATGATAGTGTGGTTTTCATTTTTAGTATGTTATATTGATTGACTTTGGGTTGTTTTTTGTTGTTTGTTTGTTTGTTTGCATGTTGAACCAGCCTTGCGTTTCTGGGATAAACCCCACTTGGTCATGATGCATTACTTTTTTTATGTATTATTGAGTTCAGTTTGCTAATATTGTGGTGAGAACTTTTACATTTATATTCGTGAGGGATACTAGTCTGTGGTTTTCCTTTATTATAATGCCTTTGGTTTTGGTAATAGTGCTGGACTCAAAAAAATGAATCTGGAAGTATTTCCACTTCTTCTATTTTCTGGAGAGTTTTTGTAATGGAATGAGTATCATTCTTCCTTTCGATATTTTGGACAATTCACCAGGAACCATCTGGATTTGAAGTTGTTTTTTTTTTTTTTTTTAATGGAAGGTTTTTAACTATGAATTCAATTTTTTAAATATAAATACAACTTTTCAGGTTATCTATTTCTTAAGTGACTTTTTGTTAGGGAATTTGTCCATTTTATCTGATATGTCAAATTTATTGGCATAGAGTTGTCCATGTTAATAACTAATCATCTTTTTAATGTCTGTAGTATCCATACTGATATCCTTTCTTGCATTAAAGATTTTGGTCATTTGTGTCTTCTTTCTCCTTTGCATGGTCTATCTGGCTAGAGGCTTATCAATTTTATTCATTTTTATAAAGAACAAGCTTTCTTATATTCCACATATAAGTGAAATCATATAGTATTTGTCTCGGTGAAATAGGTAATGGGGATTAAGGAGGGCACTTGTCATGATAAGCACCAAGTGTTGTCTGGAAGCTTTAAATCACTAAATCCTACACCTTAAATTAATATTATACTGTATGTTAACTAGGATTTAAATAAAAACTTGGGAAAAAACACAAGCTTTTCATTTCATTGATTTAGCCTATTTTCTGTTTTCAATTTCATTGATTTCTGCTTTTATCTTTATTATTTCCTTACTTTTGCATTCTTCTTGCTTTGAATTTACTGTGCTACTATGCTTCTAGCTTCTTAATGTAGGAGCTTATGTCACTGATTTCAGATTTTTTCTTCTTTTCTAATGTAAGCATTAAACATTATAAACTTCCCCCAAAACACTATGTTAGCTAAATCCCACAAATTTTGGTTATGCTGTTTTCATTTTCACTCAGTATTTTCTACTTTCCCTTGAATTATAATCTTTGATACATGGATTATTTACAAATGTTATTAATTTCCAAATATTAAAGAATTTCCCAGGTATCTTTCTCTTAATGATTTCTAGTTTAATTCCCATATAGTCAGAGAGCATACTTTGTATGATTTCAATTTTTAAAAATCTGTTAAAGTTTATTATATGGCCTACGATGTTACATATTCTAGAGAATGATCTATATGCACATGAAAACAATTTGTAATATACTGCTTGGGGTGGATTGCTCTAGGAATGTCGATTTGGTCAAGTTGGCTGATACGTTGTTCAGCTCTGACATACACTTTCTGATTCTCTACTTGTTCTACTCATTACTGGGAGAGGAGTGTTAGACTCTCAAAGAATATTTGTGGATTTTTCTGTTTCCTTTAATTCCTGTTACTGCTTAATGTGTTTTGGAACTCTGTTATGAAGTGCATACACAATTAGGGTTGTTATATATTTGGGGCAAGGAGATCATTTAATCACTATGTAATGTCCCTTTTAACTTAGGCAATCGTTTTGTTCTGAAGTTTCCTTCTTGATAATAATGTATACATGCTTCCTTAATTTCATTGATGTTCACCCTTTACATCTTTATCAATTCTTTTACTTGTAAATTACATAAATATATTATTTATATTATATTTAAAGTGGGATTGTTGTCGGATCACTATGTTGTACACCTAAAACTAATGTAACTTAGTATATCAACAATGCTTCAGTTTAAAATAATAAATAAATAAAATAAAATTAAAGCTTAACAGCATAACACACACATAAATACAGGAAAAAATCAAATGGGCTTATTGTAGAATGCATATAGTTGAGTCTTATTTTTGTTATTAATTTGACAATTTTTCTTTTCCTTTTTTAAGCAGGCTTCACACCTACCATGTAGTCCAGTGCAGGGCTTGAACTCACAACCCTGGGATCAAGACCTGAGCTGAGATCAAGAGTTGGATGCTTAACTGACTGAACCACACAGGCTCCCTTATAATTTTGCTCTTTTAATTGATGTGTATATATCTTTTCTATTTAATGTACTTATTGATATGGTTAGATTTAGGCCTTCTACTATATCAGTTTTGTTTAGTTATTTCTGTGCTCTTATTCTCTGTTCTTCCTTTCTTGAACTTTTTATTTGAATATTTTAAATATTCCATTTTAATTTACATATTTGATTTTTGTCCCTACCACTTTATATATTTTTAAGACTTTTTTTTAGAACAGTTCAAAATTCATAGCAAAAGAGGAAGGTACAGGGATTTCCCATTTACCCCTGCCCCCATACATACATATCCTCTTTCACCCATTTTCAACATCCCCCACCAGAGTAAGACATTTGTTACAGTTGAAAAACCTACATTAACAATAATCGTTTAAAGTCCATAGATTAAGGGGCGCCTGGGTGGCTTAGTCGGTTAAGCGTCCGACTTTCGCTTAGGTCATGATCTCGCGGTTCGTGGGTTCGAGCCCCGCGTCGGGCTCTGTGCTGACTGCCAGTTCAGAGCCTGGAGCCTGTTTCAGAGTCTGTGTCTCCCTCTCTCTCTGACCCTCCCCTGCTCACGCTGTCTCTCTCTCTCCTAGAAATGAATAAAACATTTAAAAAAAATAAATAAATAAAGTCCATAGATTACATTAGGGTTCACTCTTGGTGTTATACAGTCTATATGTTTGGACAAATATATAGTCACTATTATAGTATCATACAAAGTATTGTCACTGCCCTAAAAATCCTCTATGCTCAACCTATTCATTTCACTCTCCCCAATTCTTGGCAACCACTGATTTTTATTGTTTCCATAGTTTTGCTTTTTCCAAAATGTCATATACAGTTGACCCTTGAACAACATGAAGTTTAGGGGATGGACACCCCATGTAGTCAAAAATCCACGTATAAATTTTGACTTCCCCAAAACTTAACTACGAATAGCCTATTACTGACCAGAAGCCTTACTGATAGACAGTTGATTAACACACATTTTGTATGTTATATGTATCATATATTCTAGTCTTATAATAAAGTAAGCGAGACAAAAAAATTTAATTTAGAAAATGATAAGAAAGAGAAAATGCATTTATACTACTGTACTGTATTTATTGAAAAAAATCTGCATATAAGTGGACTCATGAAGTTCAAACTTGTGCTGTTCAGGGGTCAACTGAAGTTTGAATCATACAATGTGCAGAATTTTCAGATTGGCTTCTTTCACTTAGTAATATGTATTGAAGCTTTCTCCATGTCTTTTCATAGACTGATAGCTCTTTTTCTTTTAATCTGAATAATATTCCATTGTCTAGATATATCACAGTTTATCCATTCACCTACTGAACGACTTCTTGATTGTTTCCAAGTCTTAACAATTATGAATAAACCTAGTATAAACATCTGTGTACAGGTTTGTGTGTGGAGATAAGTTTTCAACTCATTTGGGTAAATACGAATAAGTATGAGTGCTGGATCATGCAGTAAGAGTATATTTAGTTTGTAAGAAGTCGCCAAGCTATCTTCCAAAGTGGCTGTACCATTTTACATTCCCAACTTCAATGAATGAGAATCCTTCTTGCTCCACACTTTCACCAGCATGCTGTCTAATTTATCCATGAAAGCCCTTATCATATTAATCATAGTTGTTTTAAATTCCCAGTCTAATAATTCCAACAACCTTACCATGTCTGCTCCTGATGCTTACTCTGTTTTTTCCAATTGTTTTTTGCTTTTTAGTATGCCTTGTAATATTTTCTTGATAGCCAAACATGATGTACTGGGTAAAAGGAACTGCTGGAGGTGTCTGGGTGGCTCAGTCGGTTAAGCATCTGACTTCAACTCAGGTCATGGTCTCCCGGTTCGTGGGTTCAAGCCCTGTGTCAGGATCTATGCTGACAGCTAGCTCAGAGCCTGGAGCCTGCTTCAGATTCTGTGTCTCCCTCTCTCTTTGACCCTCCCCAGCTCTCTCTATCTTTCTCTCTCTCTCAGAAATAAATAAAACATTTTTAAAAAATAAAAGGAACTGCTGTAAATGAACCTTTAGTAACGTGCTGGTAAGGTCTGGGTTGAAATGTTCTATTGTCTTATGATTATGTCTTATTCTTTTAGTGAGCCTATATCTCTAGACTGAACTTCACAAGTGTTTCTCATTTATCCCCCCCCCCCCCTTAGGTGGAACAAGATGACTAGAGCGGGCTGGAGTTGAGTATACTCTTTCTCCCATGTGGAAAGCTAGAGCTGACTGGAGTTGGGTATTTCTCTTTCCCCTGGCCAATTAGGCTGTGATGAAACCCCAGTAGGTTAGGCATTGGTTAACTGGTTTCTCCTGAGGGCAGGCCTTTTTACAAAGAACAGAGTGCTCTGGTATATTTCAAAATGGTTCTTTTTTCCCCTCTCTCTGCCAGAAGCCCAAAGGATTTTTTTCTCTGATATTTATTGTGGAACCTGGTTGAGGTCCTGGAGGTAGATCTCACATTATTGTGCCCATTACCTATGACTGGGTCTCCCAGTAGTTTTTAATTCATAGTTGTCCACACTAAACTTCCAGCAATTCATCAATTCTAGTTCAACTTTTCTTATCCTCAAACTGGCCATGGTATGGTACATACCAAGGAACACTACTCAGTGATAAAAAATGAACTGTTAACACACAACAACCTGGATGAATGTTCAGATAATTATGCTAAGTGAAAAAAATCCCAAAATCTTATATACTCTATTATTCAATTCATATAACATTCTTTAAAAGATGAAATTATAGAAATGGGAACAGATTAGTAGTTTCCAGGGGAGAAAATGGGTATGACAGATATGTTAGCTCAATGTGCTATAACAAAGTACTGATGGCTTTTTGGATGGCTTAACAGAAATTTCTTTCTCATAGTTCTGGAGGCTGGGAAGTCCAAGATTAGGTGCCGATCATTTTGGTTCATGGTGAGGGCCCTCTTCTGGTTTACAGACAGAAGCTGGCGAGGATGTGGAGAAACGGGCACCCTCCTACATTGTTGGTGGGAATGTAAACTGGGACAGCCCCTCCTGAAAACAGTGTGGAGGTTCCTCAGGAAACTAACAATAGAACTCCCCTATGACCCAGCAATAGCACTGCTAGGAATTTACCCCAGGGATACAGAAATGCTGATGCATAGGAGCACATGTACCCCAATGTTCATAGCAGCACTCTCAACAATAGCTAAAACATGGAAAGAGCCTAAGTGTCCATCAACGGATGAATGGATCAAGAAGATGTGGTTTATATATACCATGGAATACTACATGGCAATGAGAAACAATGAAATTTGGCCATGTGTAGCAACATGGATGG
>NW_024080981.1:610991-615991 GCF_003009895.1 Hyaena hyaena
TAAAAAAAAAAAAAAAGACTAAATTAAAAAAAATTTCCAAAAATTGATGACGGTCTCAAAACTATGAATATATTATCAGCACCGAATTGTACCCTTCAAAAGGGTGGATTCTACTGTATGTGATTTGTATCTTAATTTTTTTAAAGAATATCTATTTAGTGGATGAAGAAACAAATTAAGGGAGGTTAAATGTCTTGTCCAGGTTTTCTGCCTCCAGCTTTGTAAGCTAGTCTGAGCCTCAAAATGTTCAGAGAGAACTTGGGTTAAATCCTCCTTTCCACCTGGGCTGTTTCTTCTTTGTCCCTTAGCTTACTTTGTCCTTGCTTATTCAAGCTACTACTTACTGAGCACTGGCTATGGGCTCAGCACTATATTAAGCACTCAACATATATGACTCCATACCTTCTCCCATAAGAAAGGGCCATTATTTTTCTTCTCTCACTTTGAAGAAAAGAAACTAGGCTCAGATAACTTAAGAGACTGGCCCAAGGTTACACAGTTACACAGCAATTAGAAGACCCTAGATTTGAGTCTAGATCTCAGTCTGGGCTCATTGCCAATGTCATTGCAATATCCCCTCGTGTCTCCACTGCCCCCGACCCACATATATTGATCCTCCAACGATTGCCTTTCCCTCTCTTACATGCATCTAGAGCATATGCACGCCTTCCCTAAGAATTATTTGTTTCCCAGATTCCAGCAGCATGTGGAGGCATTAGATAATAAGTTGTTCTAATCTTTCTAAAAATTCAGCCTGATTCATTACGACATTCCAAGTCCTATCTTGAAGAGAAAGGGAGAAAACAAAGTTTTGCTTGTATTGGATGCACTTCTGAAATGATAACTCTCAAAATATACTGTTTCTTTGGAGAGAAAAATTGCTGCCCCCATTTAAAGAAGTGCCCTGACCTGTTTAATAGTGGCTCTATGGATATTCTGCTGCAGTCAGACTGCAGTTTTTCCAAAGCTGTCCAGCAGATTCTAAGATGTGGTTGGGGTAATATTTCACTGGTGCCAGGGTGATGGCTTTGCTGAGCCCCACTTGTAGAAATTACTCCTCACTCCTTTGAATCTTCTTCCCTGACTCCCCAAATGATGCAGAGTTCTAATATCACAGGTAGGACACTGACAAGTATGTTTCCATGTACTCACCCTTTTCCCCAACCAGACACAAGGTTTTTCCCAGTGGAGCCTGTGTTGCTTCACTTTGTAATGCCTTACTGTGGCTGACACAATACGTCTTTATCATATGTGTGATTGCACACTGAAGTTTAGATCAAACAAAAGAGAAACCAAATTTTTCTCAGCTTAGAAGAAGAAAATTCTCACCACTTTATAAAGGGTCAATTTCACCTTGGAACATTTCTCTTTTATCCTGTGAAAGCATGAAAACATTTCATAAACTTAATTCTCCTAAGAAATGTTGCAACAACATAGTGCAAAAGGGAGACAAGAGTATTAGAACAAGGGAAGGAAATGAGGAACTTCATTCTGACCATCCCCACACGGGGATGACTGCTTTACAATGAGAGGTGGGTAGCAGCAAGAGAGTTGTTACATAGGGCTAACGAATCTGTATCTGGGGAGCCGATGAGGCATTCATTTTGCCCCTGACATCTGAAGGCCAGCACAAGAGGCAGACACAGGTACCAGGAAATTAGTGTGATGACATTAGAGTGGGAGAGAGCCACAGAGCCTCAGGACAGCTCTGGTAGGGGTCAGACCACAACAAGGCAGGTCCTGAAAGGAAGGCGCTGAAATGCCAGGCAAGTTAGGACAATAAAGATAGGTCCTGAAAGATGAAGGAGAGACCAGCAGCCAGACCAACCAGCAGCTAAACAAGCTGGACCCTGACCTGAGGTTGCACCAATCTTCCTGAGTATCGGATCAGGTCTCATCATTGGGGAACCAGTGTTTTCACCTGGGAGGAGAGGAAAATTGTTCCTCAGACCGAACAGAAGAATTCAGCACTGTTGTAGCAGGATTCTCGCACAGAGAGTCATGACACCAAGGCTTTTCTTTCCAGGAAGCAACGTTATTTCTGCTGGCACCACTCAGTTGGGTTCACACCCAAAGAACTGAGCCCTGAACGCCACGTGGCATAGTTTTTTTATATATATTTTTACTTCTTTGTCTGCCATATATGGTAACACACAAACATGCAGTCTGATTAAGTGGTCTCCTGTTACAAGGTCGTGATGGATGTTGTCATGTACGCGTATAGCCAGGTTGTCTTGAGGTTTTTTTTCTTTCCTTAGGGAGGGGACTCTACTACACTGTCACTGAGACCCCTGTTTCTTCACCCAGTTATCTTGACTGTGCTCATTGTGCTCATTGAGCTGCTATTATCCTTATTTTACTAACACTCAGACAGGTGGAAAAAAATCTGTCCATGACTCACCTGAAAGTATGTCTGATCACAAAGCCCAGGCCTGTCATTTCCCTCCACCTCATCAGTAGAGGCTGCCTGAATGTTTTGGTCAGTGTATGTTGGAGAGAAAATTCAGTCATCACATAGAAGATTGCTGTAGATAGTCACCAAGGTAATCCAAACCAGAGAGCTTCTGAGTCTTTAAAAAGGCCGGGAAGACCAACGGATGGAGACACTCAAATGCCAAGGATTGGGAGAGCTAGAAATTGAAGTGATGGCCATCAAGGAGTTACAGCAGTTCTTAAAAAGAACAGTGACCTAGGTAATCTCTTCATTCTAAGTATGGTCTTGAGTAGCCATGTATTTTACATGCACATCTTTTTGCATGAAACATGTTCCTGAAGGCAATGGCTTAATATGCATTTGTTAAATTAGATTTGATTTTAAATGTTATTGGGACTATATTATTGGAAAAGGTCTAGAGAAACTCATTGTGAGAGGCTCTTTCCACTAATAATACACTCAAGAAGTATTTATTGTGTATCTACTAAGTGCCAGGCACAGCTCAAGGCACTAAACACAGCAGTGAATAGGGAAGAGACAGTTGGAGCTAGCACTCCTTAAAGAGTAAAACTTCAAAAGGCACCTGGGTGGCTCAGCTGGTTGAGCATCCAAATTCAGCTCAGGTCGTGATCTCATGGTTTGTGGGTTCAAGCCCCACGTTGGCTCTGTGCTGAATGCTTGCTCAGAACCTGGAGCCTCCTTTGGATTCTGTGTCTCCCTCTCTCTCTGACCCTCCCCCTCTCACGCTCTGCCTCACTCTGTCTCTCAAAAATAAATGTAAAAAAATTTTAAAAAGAGTAAAACCTCATGTATGTTCATCTATTTATTAGGTCAGTTCTTCAGTGGGTAGGCTCTCTGAGAGTGTACCATACAAGTGATTTTGGGGTGTTTTTTTGGGACTTGCCATTTAGTAGGTGTGTTCCACTTTCCTGAATCTTTTTTTTTCTAATTTTTAAAAATATTTATTCATTTTTGAGAGAGAGGGTGCAAGTGGGGGACAGGCAGAGAGAGAGGGAGACACAGAATCCAAAGCAAGTTCCAGGCTCTGAGCTGTCAACACAGAGCCCGACGCGGGGCTCGAACCCACCAGCGGTGAGATCATGACCTGAGCCTAAGTCGGACACTTAACCGACTGAGCCACCCAGGTGCCCCCACTTTCCTCAAATCTTACCCTTTGCTTCTTATACCTGTGGCTCATAGAGCCTGCCTGCTTTCTTTTTTCTTATGTTTATTCATTTTGAAGGAGAGAGAGACAGAACGTGAGCAGGGGAGGGTCAGAGAGAGAGGGAGACACAGAATACGAAGCAGGCTCCAGGCTCTGAGCTGTCAGCACAGAGTCTGATGCGGGGCTCGAACTCATGAACCATAAGATCATGCCCTGAGCTGAAGTCAGATGTTTAACTGACTGAGCCACCCAGGTGCCCCGAGCCTGCCTGCTTTCTAATGCTGGTAGAATAGCAGACCACTGAAAACACACAAGGTACCTGGTATCTTGCTAATGGTACAAATATTTGTTGAATTGAATGAAAAAAAGTAATAGCACAAATAGTAATATCACTTTGGACTTATGTTTTTCAAGTCAAAAAAGGTCAAGATAGCTGAGCCTCAGACCATACCAAGACTTACAGAAGAAAACTAATTTAATTTTTTATTGATGTATAGTTAACACACAGTGTTACATTAGTTTCAGGTGTCCAACACAGTGACTCAATACTATACATTAGGCAATGCTCACCCCAAGTGTAGCTACCATCTGTCACCATACAATGAACGTAATTTAATTTTCAAGGTAGATTATAAAATTCAATACAGAACAAAGCTCAAGCGAGGTTCTGGCATACAAGTGGATAACATTTGGGGTTCCATTTCATAAAACGAATAATCAGATCAATATTTCACTACACAATTTCAACTGTACTAACAAAAATGGCTATCACTGATTTCTGAAGTGGCTAGTGCAAATGAACTGTCAGCTTTCTGAGTGTGTCTCTATCAGATACTAACTTTCCTTATTGTGAAAAATCTCTTTTAAAACACAAAAGGTGGAAAATGTTCTTTTACTTTCTCTATAATTTTATTAACAGTTCTTCAAAGAATAGCATGGATAAAAAAAAAAAGATATTAGGAAGAAGCCCAGCGTAAAGTCCAAACTGCAAAAATATATCTCCAAAGAAAATATTCATCATCACCTAAGTCAATATAAGTCCAGGAAATAAGAAAATTTCATTGCTTATTTTTGCAGTAAAAATTTCTCATACTATCAGTCTACACTTGACTATTTAGCAGAGCAGTAGCCAGGTTTTAAAAAATCATTTCACCTCAGCAGGAAACAACCTCCTTGACCTCCACCGCAGCAACTTCTTACTTGACACATCCCCAAAAGCAAGGGAATCAAGAGCCAAAATAAACTGTTGGGACCTCATCAAGATTAAAAGCTTCTGCACAGCCAAGGAAACAACCCAGAAAATTAATAGGCAACCAACGGAATGGGAAAAGATAGTTGCAAATAACATATCAGATAAAGGGTTAATATCCAGAATCTATAAGGAACTCACCAAACTACACG
>NW_024080981.1:616723-697329 GCF_003009895.1 Hyaena hyaena
GGGCATGGAGGAGGGCACTTTGGGGATGAGCACTGAGTGTTATGTAGAAACTAATTTGACAATAAACTATTTTTTTTTTTACAAAAAGTGATAAAGTTAAGTTTTAACAATAAAAAAAATAAAAAAAAAATAAAAAATCATTTCACCTCTACCTCTCTTCTTTTTTATTTTTTTACTCCTGTCCCATTTATTTTTTATTTTTATTATTATTATTTTAATTTATTTATTTTTTGTTTTTTTTTTTTACAAATAGTTTATTGTCAAGTTGGTTTCCATATAACACTCAGTGCTCATCCCCACAAGTGCCCTTCTCCATGCCCATCTCCCTCCTCCCCCCAACACCCATCTACCTCTCTTCTTGAATCAGGTAGGAATGCCACAAAAATGCTTGTAAATGTAATAATGTAAATGCTTAGGAAGAGATGCATGTCTTTGAACAGCAAGGATAACACATCAGACATGACAGTTCTGTTTTCATAGGCCATATATACCCAGGTGGATGGGACGTTGGATATCAGCTAGCTAATTCAATATATTCAATCCCTCAAAAATAAACTGTCTCTTGATAGTCAATCAATGCACAGTGACAAAATCGCCCTTTCCAATTGAATAAATCCCACTTTAATAAGGCCCCATATATGAACTCAAAACATCAGATATAAGGTAAGTAATTTCCTCTGACAGCTGAATGACTTGTCTATGGGCCCAAACGAGGATCTTGTTCCTCATGTCAATGACCAGGCCACTCTTGGCAGGTACTGAAATGTGAGAGACCTAAATGAAAGAGTCATATATTCTGTCAAGGCCCACAAATAGGTCTCTGTAGGCTTCCATGGCTGGGGTAATACACAGATGTTAGAGGTGTAATAACCAGATTCTGAGTGCTGGCAATCCAATTTCCCAGCATGTTCTTTTAAAAATATTTTAAAAGTTTGTTTATTTATTTTGAGAAAGAGAGTAGGGGAGGGAGAGAGAGAGAGATGGAGAGCGAGAGAATCCCAAATAGGCTCCTCACTGACACAGGGAGCCTGATGTAGGGCTTGAACTCATGAACTATGAGACCATGACCCAAGCTGAAACCGAGAGTCAGACACCTAACTGACAGAGACACCTAGGTGCCCCTCCCAATATGCTTTAATGCCTGCACCTTCTTGACCGGTAACTGCTACAATGTGGCAGAAGCATGTGTTAAACAGCAAATTCTAAGTACAAATAAAGAAGGTACAAATAAAGAACGAAGAAGTTAAGCTAAGGGATACGGCTTTAATAAAATTTTTTTCAATGATGTTTCTACACAGTAACCAATGCAAGTGAGGAAACTGACAGAGGTTTGACATTTTCTGTTTGACTTTAACATTGACTCATTGCAATGATGATAAGGTTAATGCATCCAGAGAGACAAAAATGCCAGAGACATTTTTTTAAAAATTGACACCATGTCAGTCTTTTAAGTTGTTAGTGCTCTTAAACACTGTAGGGTGTGGTTGCAAATAAACGAAATAATGAGCAGTAACATAAAAGCAGTAAAGGAACTGCAATTTAACCATCTTTACTTCATACCTGTGGTTTATTAAAATAAAAAAAGCATAATTCAATTATCTTTTAAAAAAATTTTTAATGTTTATTTATTTTTGAGAGAGAGAGAGAGAACAAGCGGGAGAAGGGCAGAGAGAGAGAGGGAGACAGAACCCGAAGCAGGCTCCAGGCTCTGAACTAGCTGTCAGCACAGAGCCCGACACGGGGCTCGAACCCACGAACCATGAGATCATGACCTGAGCTGAAGTCAGCCACTTAACCGACTGAGCCACCCAGGCGCCCCCATAATTCAATTATCTTTAGGTGTGGAAAACAAAGCCCAGAGAGAAGGGACTTGTCCAAGTCAGTAGCAGAAATCAGACTAGAACCCAGACCTTCCTGGGTGCTAAGCCAGTGCTTTGTAAACCTTACTGCACCCTTAAGTCAGCAAGGAGCACCTTTTCTTATTAAGTGTGCATGCATTCTAGAGCATGGCTCATCAAAATTTATAGAGCCATCAATGTCTGCAGTAAAAAGCTCAGCTAGATTTCCCTTTTAATGAAAGTATTAAAAACACCATTTGAGAGAACATTGTTTATTTGCAATATCTCCTCCTGTTAACCTTGATTTAGTGTTTAGGCAGAGAAATCTAATCTCATATAAATCTCAACAGTAAATAATTCAGGTTTCAAATCAGATAAGGTATGAATTCGACTTTCAGATTTGTGTTCCTTTCTCTAATTGACAATGCAGCTTTTGCTGCCATTCACGCAGGGGATAGTGTCTCGCCTGTAATTTAACTCTTTGAATTAAATACTGCTCAGCTCCCTTCTGCTTTGAAGTTTGCATTAAACAATCAGAATCCACAAGTTTCTCAAATTCAAGCAGACATTCATTTTTGTTTGCTGAAGTGTTTTTTAAAATTTGTATGTGGAAGTAGATGAAATCTACAGAGTTCTGAAGTCTTAATTATAACTAAGATTTATGTATTGAAATTCAAAAGACACAGATATTTGTATGCCATGTAGCGTATACTCAATACTTGTCTGATTTCCCATGGGCTAATACAGATAGCAGAATTTCAATCATTTGCTCATTCTGACTTCTGGTTTTTCATGTCAGCAAACATTTTCTGATTACCCATTCTGAGCAGGAAGCTGCGGTAGATGCAGAGATGAAATGTGGAATAGGGAGTGGAGGAGGGAAAGGGTGGACAGGTACAGAGATGACTAAGCCCTGTCTCTATCCTGCCATCACTTGTGGTCTAGAAAAAGTATTAAGACAAGGACATATACATCACTCAGAAGGGTCAACACAGGGAGGAAGTGTTTCATGGCAATTTCAGGAGAGCCTCCCAGAGGAGAAGGGGTAGGAACTTGGCCTTGATGAATGGGAGAATTTCAACAAGCATACCTGGGGGGGCCAGGAGCAAGAGAGTATTCCAGATGGAGAGAAAAACAACAGCAATGGCACAGAGGTGGGAGAGAGCAGATGAGACTGGGGACTGAATGGAAACAAGCCCATAAACTCTGATTGACTGTGTTAGGTAAGGCTTATGTGTGCAGCAAAGCCATATGGCCGGCTAATTAAAGACACTAATTTTAATGCTCTTGTGGTATTAAGATTAGCTACAGGCAGCTCACAGTCCAAGGCTGATTTTTGTAACTGTAATCCATCTAACAGCAATGGCTTGTGGACTATTGTCTAGCTAGGCCCAACTGAAGTTTCTATCGAAGCTAATACTGAGAACTGGGAGCTCACAGATGTAGAGTCTTCCTCTATGTCTGAAAAGCTACCATAATTCTTGTGTTTGCTTGGCACTTTGCAAAATCAAGACAGAGCAAGAGAGCAGAGACCTAGGCTGCTGCTTTTTGATGAGCCCCATAACAGCTCTGAGGGAGCCTACAAGCTGCAGGCCTCTAAAATAACATTGATTTCAGAATGTGCAAAGATAGACTCTGGAAGTCTGAGGCTGGGAGCTGTAATTCCCAAGAGTTGGTCTCTAAACAAAAACCCATAGGGGTGCCTGGGTGGCTTGGTCAAGTTAAGTGTCTGACTCTTGGTTTCGGCACAGGTCATGATCTCATTGTGTCCAAGTTCGAGCCCCGCATCAGGCACTGACAGTGTGCTTGGGATTCTCTCTCTCTCCCTCTCTTTTTTCCTCTCCCATGCTTATTCTCTCTCCATAGATATCTCTCAAAATAAATAAAATAAACTTTAAAAATGTTTTTAAAAATCCCATAGATGCAAATTGGAACAAACTAGAAAAATCAAGAGCTGTTTGGCTAAATTTGTACAATAGGCAAAATTTTTAAAATCCTTCCAGAAATTTTCATTTTCCATTTTTCACTGGGGCACACCTTAAAGTTTCCCTCTGATACACATGGAACAGAGCTACAAACCCCACAGCAAGAAAGAACAGACTCAAGAAACATTCATCCCACCTATACAACCAAATGCTTTGTGTGACTGTTTTAATCCACATGCTCTTTCCTCACTAAGATAATCAGAGTCTATGATGATCATACATTGTGCATTTGACAGTAGTGGTCAAGACTGGTCACCACTTTCAGGTACAAGCACTTGGAATCAATATGAACTGTACTTTATGACAGATTTAGGAGCAGAAACTTCATTCACAAAAGGTAATTACCCTTCCCTACTACAAGCACTACCCCCTGTTTGTTAACTCACTTACTTTAATTCAAATAATATATGTTCCACCCCAGCAACCTGAACAATGGGCTATATAATATTTTAACTTAGATTTATTGAACTATAATTTACATACAATTCACTCTTTTTAGTGTATAGTTCTGTGAGATTTGATGAACACATAGAGTTGTGTAACTAACAATCCCAGTATCTCTAAAAATTCCCTTGTGCCCCTGTTTAGTCAAGCCCTTCTGACGTCTACATTCCTTGAGAACTACTGATCTGTTTTCTGTGCCTTCAGTTTTGCTTCTTGCAGAATGTGATGTAAATGGAATGATACGGTATTTAGCCATTTGAGTCTGGCTTCTTTCACTTAGCAGAATGCATTTAAGATTCACCAATGTGGTTGTGTACATCAATAGTTTATTCCTTTTTATTGTATATAGTATTCCATTGCATGTATGTACCACAATGCATTTATCCTTTCATCAGTAGAAGGCCATTTGAGTTGTTTCCATATTTGAAAGTTATGGATAAAGTTTTTACAAACATTCACATCCAGGGTTTTGTGTGAACATAAGATGTCTCAAGCTCAACATGTCTAAAACTAAATTAGTAGTCTTTTTCTACAACCTATCCACCAAAGACATTCTCTTTCTCATTAGATGGCAAATTCTATCCCTTCCATTTGGTCATGCCAGAAACAACTCATTTCTTTCATGCCACAACAATCTGTCAACAAATTGTGATGGCTCTACTGTAAGAATATATCCAGAATCCCACTACTTTTTACCACCTCTATTGCTATCACCTGGTCCAATCCACCATCATCTCTTACATGGATTATACATTAGCCTTCTAAATGGTCTCCTTGCTTTGTCCCTTGACCCCCCATAGTATATTCTCAACACAGCAGCCAAAAAAATTCTTTCTAACATGTTAAGTCAGATCGTGTCACTCTTTTGCTCCCTATTTCACTCAAAGGAAAACTCTAAATCATTAAAATGCCCTGTAAGGCCCTGTAACATCGGGTCCTTTTTCCTATTACCCGCCTGATCTTTTGCCACTTATCTTGCTCTCTCTGTTATAGCCACACTGGTCTCCTTGCTATTTCTCAACTATGTGTGTCTCACTCCTACCCCAGGGCCTTTGCATTCATGGTTTCCTCTTCCTGGAATGCTCTATCCCTGGAATTTCATAAAACTAACTCCCTCACCTCCTTCAAGTCTTTGCTTTAATGTCATTTTCTCAATAAAGGCCTATCCAGACCATTCTATTCAGTATAGCACCCTGCCCTAACCTCAAATAGACATCTCACATACACATACACTGTACCCTTGATCCACCCTACCCTGCTCCTTTTTCATTTTTGTAAACACTTATCATCTTCCAATATACTATTGTTAAATTCATGTATGTATCATGTTTACTATCTGTTTTCCACTACTAGAATGTAAGTTTTACAAGAGAAGGACCTTTGCTTTATCACTGAGATGTTTCAATCACCTAACACACTGCCTGGCACAAAATAATTAGTCAACAAATATTTGCTGAATGACGGACCATAAGAACTTATGCAACAACAATCTTTCATGTGCAGATTCCCAATACCCAATGCCAAGCTTGTCTTTTTAAAGGTCCTCATGAGCTGCACAACCTGAGTATTGTATGCAATTTGGAGAGTTGCAGAAAGGTACTGCCAAGAATCCATGACTATAAGGGAACATCAACAAAGTCTCCGGGTGTCACGGTGCCAAGCCCTAGGCAACAGTGCCAAGCCCTAGGACATTTGGCCATCTACATCAAGGTCTAGCCTCCATGCTGCAAATAGCAGCTATATTTAATACCAGTAACTTTTTGGACTGTAAGATCAAATGTGTTCCAAGTAGTTCTTGTAAAAGAGGAAAACTCCTCAGCATGAATGGTGCCTCCAAGCAGACAAAGAAAATATCACACTGAGCCCAGAACTCAAAAACAACCAAATAACCATTGGGTTAATCTAGCTGATATATTAGTTGAGATGGTAAAAATATGGGGAACTTCCTACCAGACTGCATGAACCTTGCTGAACATCTGCTGGTTGATGTAAAAGTGTTGTTTTTAAGAAAAATTGACACATGTGATTGGTACTGCTTTCTGATAAATGCTGCAATGTTCTTTTTTTTTAATTTTAATGTTTATTTTTCAGAGAGAGAGAGAGTGTGTGTGTGAGCTGGAGAGAGATAGAGAGAGGGGAGACACAGAATCTGCAACAGGTTCCAGGCTCTGAGCTGTCAGCACAGAGCCCAACGCAGGGCTTAAACTCACAAACGGTGAGATCATGACCTGAGCTGAAGTCGGAAGCTTAAGCGACTGAGCCATCCAGGTGCCCCTTTTTAAAAGAAAAAAATCTTTTAATGCTGGGAGGTTCTTAAAATTGCTGCCCCAGAAGCACAGACTCTAGAACACATAATCAATTAGTATTGGTTGAGTGAACAAATGAAACTCTAGGATCATGGAATTTAGTATATGAAGTGGAAATAGCACTGGGTTTGGGGAAACAAAACCTGAATTTGGATCCAAATACTACTACTTATTAGTCTTGTGATACCAAAACTTTGAGATTCAGTTTCCTTGCCTATAAAATAGCATAATGACTCTTGCCCTGACTACAATGTGGAGCTATCAGGAAGATGAATAAATGACAAAATGGATATGAGAATTATTTGTAAATTGTGAAACTTGGGACATATGCATGTTACTATGCATTTTTGCGCTGAAGACTCATCTAAAGTGATCCTCTTGTTAAGCAGAGAGATCCTGAGGCTCATAGAGGGAGAGATGCATGATCAAGGTCAGACAACAAGGCAATGGTATTGCAGGGTCTACAAACCAGGTCTCTTGACTCACAACCCAGTTCACTTTCCATTATACCACAACTGTTTTGTGCTTCTTTGACAATGAGGAAGGATGCTGAGAGTCTGAGGAGACAAAGGCAGCTAGAGTTAGCTGGGACAGAGAACCAAAAAGGAAACACCTGCACAAAGAAATAATTAGAGATTCACAGAAGATCCCTCTCAAGTATTCAGCAGAGTACAGATCAGCACATGCATATGAGAAAGCTAGCCAAGACTAAAGAAAGAACTTCCCCACAAATTCTTGCAGTGTTTGGAGTTCTCATAGAGCTGAGAATAGAGCCAATTCCCACCAGCCACACTGGAAACCTCATGATTCACAAGGCATAAGGTAGAGTATTCAAAAGGGTCTTGCCTTAGTAGTAAGAAATAACTATAGAACAAATGCTGCTTTGTTTCCTCCTGAAGTTTTAAAGAAAGAGATAAAAAGATCAAACTATTACAAGTAACCTAACTGCGTACCAGAAATAAAGTTCAAGAAGAATGCAAAAAATATCAAGCACAATCAACAAAATACAGGCAAACCCAATCCAGCAACACATATACACAATGATCAAGTGTGATTTGTCCCAAGAATGCAAAGTTCGGTCAACATCTGAAAATCAATTAATGTAATATGTCATATCAAGAAAATAAAAAAACAAAAATCACATGATAATCTCAATAGATGTAAAAAAACCCAATCGACAAAATCCAACACTGTTTCCTGAAAAAAACTTGTAACAGAAGGGAACATCATCAACCCAATAAAGGAGTTCTACAAAAAACCAATAGCTGAAAAGACAAAGCATAGATTGAAAGAAAATATTTTCAAAGATATATCTGATAGAGAACTGTTACCCAAAACATAGAAATAAAACTCTTAAAGTTCAGCAATAAAAAAAATAAACAACCCCATTTTAAAAAAATGGGTCAAGGGCCTTGGGGCACCTGGGTGGCTCAGTCAGTTAAACGTCAGACTTCGGTTCGTGGGTTTGACCTCCGTGTTGGGCTCTGTGCTGACAGCTCAGAGCCTGGAGCCTGCTTCCGATTCTGTGTCTCCCTCTCTCTCTGCCCCTCCCCCACTCTCACTCTGTCTCTTTCTCTCTCAAAAATAAATAAACATTAAAATAAATTTTTAAAAAATTTAAACATTTTTTAAATGGGTCAAGGGCCTTAACAGACACCTAACCAAAGAAGATATACAGATAGCAAATAAGCATATGAAAAGATGCTCCACATCACATGTCATTACAGAAACACAAATTAAAACAACAATGAGATACCACTGCACAAATATTAGAATGGCCAAAATACAAAGCACTGACAACATCAAATGCTGGGGAGGATATGGAGCAACAAGAACTCTCATATTGCTGTTGGGAAGACAAAATGGTATAGCTACTTTGGAAGGAAGTTTAGCAATTTTGTACAAAACTATACACACTCTTACCATATTATCCAGCAGTCACACTCTTGGTAATTACCCAAAGAACTGAAAACCAGCGTACACACACACACACAAAAAACCATCATGTGTGATGCCTGGGTGGCTAAGTGGTTGAGCATCCGACTTTTTATTTTGGCTCAGGTCATGATCCCACGGTTGTGGGATCGAACCCGGTGGGCATTGGGCTCTGTGCTGACAGTGCACAGCCTGCTTGGGATTCTCTCTTTCTCTCCCTCTGCCCCTCTCCCTGCTTGTGCTCTCTGGCTCTAAAGTAACACCAACAACAAAAATCCATCACATGGATGTGTACAGCAGCTTTATTCATAATCAGGCAAAATGCGGAAGCAACCCAGATGCCCTTCAGTAGTAAATGGATAAGCAGTGGCACATCCAAACAATGGCACAATGGAATATCATGTAGTGCTAAAAAGAAATGAGCTATCAAGCTATTAAAAGACATGGAGGAAACTTCAATGCATATTGCTAAATGAAAGAAGCCGATCTGAAAAGGATACATACTGGGAAAGGCAAAACAATGAAGACAGTAAAAACAAAAAACAAAAAACAGTGCTTGACAGAGGTTCATGGTTGGGGGTAGAGAATTAATAGGTGGAGTACAGGGGGGTTTTAAGGCAATGAAACTATTCTGTATGATGCTGTAGTGGTGAATATATATCATTATTCATTTGTCAAAACTCATAGAATGTACAACACAAAGAGTGAACCCTAATGTAAACTATGAACTTTAGTTAATAATAATGCTTTCGTATTAGCTCATCAATCATAAATATGTACCACCCTAATACAAGATATTAATAAAAGGGGAAACTGTATGGCATGGAGAGGTGGGGCACATAGAGAAACTCTCTTCCATAGATCTAAATCTACTCCAAAAGATGAAGTCTATTATGTTTTAAAAATGCTACTTACAGTATTACAAAAAACAAATTCTTTTTAATGTTTTTAATCTTCATTTTTGAGAGAGAGTAAGAACAGGGGAGGTACAGAGAGAGAGGGAGACACAGAACCCGAAGCAGGCTCCAGGCTCTGAGCTGTCAGCACAGACTGTGAGTCATGACCTGAGCCAAAGTCAGACACTTAAGGGGCGCCTGGGTGGCTCAGTCGGTTGTGTATCCAACTTTTGTCCTGTTAGCACAGAGCCTGGAGCCTGCTTCAGATTCTGTGTCTCCCTCTCTCTCTTCCCTTCCCCTGCTTGCTCTCTGTCTCTCTAAATTAAAAAATAATAATAACAAAGACATAAAAAATTAAAAAAAACCCCAAAGTCAGATGCTTAACCAATTGAACCATCCAGGTACCTCCAAAAAACAAAACTCTTTAGTTATAAATCTAACAAATTATGCACAAGCCCTATCTGGAGAAAATTGTAAGGTTTTATTGAAAAGCTCACTTAAAAATATAGAAATAATGGAGAAATATATCATGATCTTGGGTAGGAAGATTCACTATCTTCACTATAAAATTCACTCTAAAATTTATGCTGAAAAACAAAGACCCAAAAGTAGCCAAGACATTCTAAAAGAATGATCCAGATAGGAAGATAAACTGCCATATATCAAGATTTATAGTAATCAACAGAAATAATGTGCTATAAATGCTGTGAATAATTAAGAAATTGTATGATGAGAAATATGCTACTTGATGTTACATTCATGCCTAAAATAATTTTATTGATGTGTTTATTTTATGTTACATCTTCCTAACAAAAATAATTTAACAGAAAAACTAAATTAAGACCATGTGGTTTTAGCACAAGGGTAGATAAACAGTCCATTGGAATAGAGCAGAGTCCAGAAATAAATGCACACATACATAGTGTCTTGATTGATAACAGGGAAGTAATTACAGGTTATTGAAGAGGGTGGACTATATAATACAAATGATTCTGGGAGAACAGAGAAGAAAGAAAAGAAAGAAAAAAGAAAGGAAGGAAGGAAGGAAGGAAGGAAGGAAGGAAGGAAGGAAGGAAGGAAGGGAAAGAAAGAAGGAAAGAAAGAAGGAAAGAAAGAGAAAGAAAGAAAGAAGGAAAGAAATCCCTATTTCATACCACATGAAAATCACTAGTATTAAAGATTGTACTAAGGACTTAAGTGTAAAATGTGAAACTATAAAATGTTTAGAAGATGACACAGGGGTACAACTGTGTAACCTCAGATTAGAGAAGGAAGCAAAAACCAATAAGGAAAATGATGAACTCAACTACATTAAAATTAAGAGTTTGTTTTTATTTAAAAACCTTAATGAAAGTAACTTGTCATAATGACAAGTCACATGCTGGAATGAGATAGTTAAGTATATAAAGCTAATAAAGAATCAATATCTACAATATTTAAAAAACTTCTAAAAATCAATAAGAAATTATAACCTAATTTAAAAATTGGACAGAGGGCGTCTGGCTGGCTCAGTCGGTTAAGCATCCGACTTCGGCTCAGGTCATGATATAACGGTTCGTGGTTTAGAGCCCCACGTCGGGCTCTGTGCTGACAGCTCAGAGCCTGGAGCCTACTTCGGATTCTGTATCTCCCTCTCTCTCTGACCCTCCCCTCCTCACGCTGTCTCTCTCCCTCTCTCTCAGAAATAAATAAAACATTAAAAAAAAAAAAAAAAGAACTAAGTGACACCAAAGACAACCAGAAATGAAGCCACCTGGGGGACCTTGAAAGCTTCAGCAGCCAGTTGGCCAGGTAGGTGAGGATATATACAGGCAGGTGGGCAGCTGGACAAGTGGGCTGGCAGGCAAGGGCTCTGGCTTGGTATCCAAGGACGTGTTGGGAGTGGGAAGAAGAACAGTGACCAAAAGGAGCCAGTTGACTAGGAGGGAAGAAGACTGAATTTGATCATTTGCTCACAATCAGACTGGAATCCAGTCTAGATATTTACAGTTGTTGAAAAAAATCTTCAGATATTTTGAAGAGCAAAATGAGTATTAGATGTCAAGCTTCTGTTCTTTATTATGTCCAGAGAATTAGAACAGGTAGGAGGACTTCAGTCTGCTGAGCCTGGACCATGGGTAAGCCTGCTCAGTAGACTGCTTCCCTATGACATTGACTAATCAAACTCCACATTATTCCATGTTTTCCAAGATCTAGCCAAAAAGAAAATCTCAAGTTACTCAAAATATCAGTAAGAAACTTCCTAGTTGCTCCATAAAGAGCCTCTCCTGACCATAAGCTCCTGAGAAACACACTTTTCCATGCTCAAATCAGACTCAAGTCTTTAGGACGATAGTGGCCTTTGCAATTTTCTATTGTTTGGGCCTGAGTTGCCTCATGGTAAAGCTGAGCACAGAGTACCTAAAGATTGTCTACAGTGCCTCCTGGTGCATCACTGCCTATAATCTCATGACAGTTCCTCAAAACTCAATGTCTCTGACTAAATTCATTATCTTCACTTTCACACTTACCAAATTCCACATCTGCTTCTCTCTCAGTGGCTGTTGGTAAGTGCACAGCACCAACATGTTCCTAGAACCCCACGTCAGAAACCTGGGAAGCAGCCTAGATTTCACCGATACTAAGCTTGCTTACCTTGTGCTAAGGCCAGTGCTATGTAGTTTATGTATACTTTGATTACCTAGTCCTGTTGATCTTATGTCCTTGATATCACTTGAAACTTGTCACTACATTATTTTTTTTTTTAAAGATTTTTATTTATTTCTAGGAGAGAGAGAGAAAGATAGCGTGAGCAGGGGAGGGTCAGAGAGAGAGGGAGTCACAGACTGAAACAGGCTCCAGGCTCTGAGCTGGCAGTCAGCACAGAGCCCGACGCGGGGCTCGAACCCACCAACCGCGAGATCATGACCTAAGCGAAAGTCGGCCGCTCAACCGACTAAGCCACCCAGGCGCCCCTGTCACTACATTATTAAGCCTTGCATCATCTCATCTGAACACTTGCCATGACTTCATTCAATTATTCAACCAATAATTGAGGCTCTGCTTTGTGCTAGGCACTGTGCTGAGGATTCAATAAGCAAAACATACCAAGTCCTTCCTCCCATGGAGCTTACATTCTAGAAGAGACAAGGGTTAAGCCAGTTCAATTCATTCTCACACTACAGCCAGCTTGCTCTTTCTAAAACACGGATATAACCTTTAAGAGCACTACCATGCAACCTTCAGGATAAGGTCCAGACTTGTTAACCTGGCATTCAAGGCTTCACAAGCCTTTCCCAATTTATTTTTTCAAACTGAAAATCCAGTCCCCTCACTAAGACAGATGGGGACACCCATACACACACTCACATCCCTCCTTTCTGCATCTAACATCCTATCAACCAGGCAGACTTGACTGAATCCATGGTCTCCTAATTTTTCGTGCACAATCACACCTGCATGGCTTAAGAGTTCCCCTCTGAAAACTAGTCCCTGGGGGTTCTCCCCACCCCAAAGGCTAGTGTCTCATGAAACCAGATTGCCCATAATGGGGCTGAATGTTGGAAGAAAGCCTTGGCACCCCCTACTTCCTCTATCTGTAATGGCCTTCCACTCCTCACCTGGCTAACTCCTACTTATCCCTCAGATCCCAGTTTGGACGGTTCTTTCTTAATGGAGGCCTCCACGGTGCCCCCCTTCCTATCTCTCCCTGTGGCTCTCCACTGGATGAGGTACCCATCCTTTGTGTCCCTCCTGGTCCCATTATCATTGTTTGCTGTCTGTGTCCTCTGAAGCCTAAGATCTCATCTGCTTTATTCACTACTCTATCCCCAGTGTCTGCCACAAGGTTGACACTGAATGAATGAATTGTTGATTGGATAAATAAATGAACAAATGAACCTTTAAAAAAAGGAAGAAATGAAAGAAGTCCTAACTGAATGGATTGATATACCATGTGCATGGTTTGAAAGACAATATTGTTAAGATATCAAATCTCTCCAAATTGTCTATAGATTCAAAGCAATCACAATAAGAATCCCAGAAAACCTTTTACTACATATAATAAATGTCAAAAAACAAATTCTAAAGTTTATATAGATATATAAGGGAATAAGAGGAGCCAAAAATTTTTAGGTACAGAGAACAAAGTCAGAGGACTGACATTATCTGCTTTTAAGGGCCCATAGAACATACACATATATTCATTAAAATAATAAAGAGTATATTCTGTTACCAAAATAAAATTAAACTAGATATCAATAACAGAAAGATAGCAGGGAACTCTATGAACACATAGAAGCTAACTAACACACTTATAAATAATGCATGGCTCAAAGTGGAAGTCTCAGGGAAATAAAAAAATACATTGAACTGAATGAAAATGAAAATACAACATACCGTAATGTGTGAGACACAGCTGAAGCAGTGTCAACAGGAGAATTTACAGCACTAAATGCATAAAGAAGAAAAGTTTCAAATAAATAACCTAAGTTCACACCTCAAGAACCTAGAAATAGAACAGCAAAATAACCCCCCAGCAAGCAGAAGGAAGGAAATAATAAAGATAAGGTAGAAATAGATGAAATTGAAAATGTAAAAAAAATTCTTTTTTTTTAATATTTTTATTTATTTCTAGGAGAGAGAGAGAGACAGCATGAGCAGGGGAGGGTCAGAGAGAGAGGGAGTCACAGACTTGAAACAGGCTCCAGGCTCTGAGCTGGCAGTCAGCACAGANGAGTCACAGACTTGAAACAGGCTCCAGGCTCTGAGCTGGCAGTCAGCACAGAGCCCGACGCGGGGCTCGAACCCACGAACCGCGAGATCATGACCTAAGCGAAAGTCGGACGCTTAACCGACTAAGCCCCCCAGGCGCCCCAAAAATGTAAAAAAAATTCTTAATCAAAGAAAGAACTGGTTCTTTAAAGGTCAATAAAATTTACAAACTTCTAGCAAAACTGACCAAAAAAATATAGAGACACAAAACACAAATAACCAGTATCAAGAATGAAACTGAGAATAGCATAACAGACCCTGGAGACATCAAAATGATGATATATTTGGTAATGTAGACAAAATGGACCAGTTCTTTGAAAAACAAAAAAAAACTACAACTCTTTCAATATGGAACATATAATTTTAAAAATTCTCTTTGACCTCAGCTGCAACAGCTTCTTATTTGACATGTCTCCAAAAGCAAGGGAAATAAAAGCATAAATGGCCTATCGGGACCTCATCAATATTAAGAGATTCTGCACAGCGAAGGAAAGAATCAGCAAAACTAAAAGGCAACCTATGGAATGAGAGAAGATATTTGTAAATGACATATCAGATAAAGGGTTGGTATCCAAAATCTATAAAGAACTTATCAAACTCAACACCCAAAAAACAAATAATTCAGTGAAGAAATGGGCAGAAGACATGAATCGACACTGTTCCAAAGAAGACATCCAGATGGCTAACAGACGCATGAAAAGATGCTCAACATCCCTCATCGTCAGGGAAACACAAATCAAAACCACAATGACATACCACCTCACACCTTTCAGAATGGCTAAAATTAACAACTCAGGAAACAACAGATGCTGGCGAGGATATGGAGAAAGGAGAACACTTTTGCACTGTTGGTGGGAATGTAACCTGGTGAAGCCACTCTGGAAAATAGTATGGGGAGCTACCTCAAAAAATTGACAATAGAATTACCCTACAACCCAGTAATTTTGCTACTAGATATTTATCCAAAGGATACAAAAATGCTGATTCAAAGGTGCACACTATTAACAAATAGCCAAATTATGGAAAGAGCCCAAATGTCCACTGCCTGACAAATGTATAAAGAAAGTGTGGTGTATATATATACAATGGAATACTACTCAGCAATGAAAAATGAAATCTTGCCATTTGTAACAACATAGATGGAACTGGGGGGTATTATACTAAGCAAAATAAGTCAATCAGAGAAAGACAAATATCATATGATTTCACTCATATGTGCAATTTTATAAACTCAACAGATGAACATAGAGGAAGAGAAGGAAAAATAAGATAAAAACAGAGAGTCTCTTAAAGACAGAAAAAACCTAGGGCTGCTAGAAGGGAGGTGGGTGGGGGTGGGTTAAATGGGTGATGAGAATTAAGGAGGATACTTTTGTTATCATATGTAAGAGATGTATCACTGGGTTCTACTCCTGAAGCCAAGACTACAATGTATGTTAACTAACTTAAATTTAAATGTAAAAAATCCTATAACTATCAGGGTGCCTGGGTGGCTCAGTCGGTTGAGCATCTGACTTTGGCTCAAGTCACGTTCTCACAGTTTGTGAGTTCAGGCCCCACGTTGGGCTCTGTGCTGACATTTGAGAGCTTAGAGCCTGCTTCGGATTCTGTGTCTCCCTCTCTCTCTGCCCCTTCCTTGCTCTTGCTCTCTCTCTCAATCAAAAATAAATAAACATCAAAATTTTTTTAAAATCTTATAACTATCAAATAAATCCATAATTTAAAATCCCCCAAGAAAGAAATATCCAGACCCAGATAGTTTCCCTTTAAAATCTTACCAAACATTTAAGGGAGAATTAACATCAATTCTACACAATTTTTTTCCAGTAAATAGAAGAGGATAAATACTTTTTGATTAACTATGTGAAGGTGGTGTTACCATGACACCAACATCAGACAAAAACATTACTATAAAAGAAAACTACACACGAATATCTTTCATGAACAAACACAGAAGTCCTTTACAATATAATAGCAGGTTGAATCCAGCAAACATATTAAAAGAATAATACAGTATAACTAAGTGGGGAGGCAGTGAACCCATAAAGTAGACAGGGAAGGAGAGAAAGAAATAGGAAAAACAAAGAAGAACACCATATCTTGAAGGTCAAGTTTAAAATACTCAAGAGAGGAGGTATTAGTCAAGTTTATTCACTGTTGCAGAGAAGCCAAGCAAGATGACATAAAATATATATTGCTTAGCGACAAGGATGTCATTGATGACTTTGGTAAGAGCAGTGTAGAGCTGTTGGAGACAGAAGCCAGATTGCAGTAGGAGGGGAGTGAGTGAGAGGCAAGGAAGTTAGGACATTGAGTGTGTGAGCTGGGAAGAGGGCCAAACGGGGGTGGGGAGAGAGAGAGAGAGAGAGAGAGAGAGAGAGAGAGAGAATCCCAAGCAGGCTCCATGTTTAGCATGGAACTCAATGTGGGGCTTGACCCCACAACCCTGGGATCATGACCCGAGCCGAAGTCAGGAGTCAGATGCTCAACTGACTGAGCTGCCTGGGCACCCAGGAGGTTATGTTTATTTGTTTATTTGTTTATATGCTTATTTGTATTTGTTTTTGAGAGAGAGAGGGAAGGAGGGGGAGAGAGAGAGAGCACACATGAACTGGGGAGGGGCAGAAAGAGAGGGGAACAGAGGATCTGAAGTGAGCTCCATGCTAACAGCAGTGAGCCTGATGTGAGGCTCGAACCCACGAACTGTGAGACCATGACCTGAGCCAAAGTCAGACACTCAACTGAATGAACTACCCAGGTGCCCCAGGAGGAAGGATTTCTAATGCAGGAAGATATTGAGACATATTTAATTGCTTGGGTGAAAGAGACAGCCCAGAAGAGGTCATTCCCATAGATGACAGGGATTGATGATATCCCAAGAGAGAGAAAGAGATGGGATTCACTGCACCAGGTGAGAGGCCAGCCTTAGCCTGGGAAGGAGCACTTATTCGCCTACCATGAGAAAGAACAATATGAGTCTGAGTCTTGGACTATCTATATTGTGACTTTGGGCAAGTCATAGAACTTCTTTAAACTTCAGTGTCTCCACTTGAAAAGTGTTAATAAACATATCTATTTTCTGTTTTTCTTTCTGTTCATAATGATACCCTCAGTCCTAATGGATTAAGAGCCTGTCTCACATATGAAGCCTGCCTGAACTCTGTCCTTCAATCAATTGATGTGATGTGGTGGTTAAAGAGCCACCAAGAGTATGACCTTGGGAAAGCTACTTAACCTGTCAAAGTTTTAGTTTCCACATTTGTAAAATGGAGATAATATTACTTCTTTTGTTTTAAGTTTATTTATTTATTTTGAGATAGAGAGAAAGTGCAAGTCAAGGAGGGGAAGAGAGAGACGGAGGAAGAGAGTTCCAAGTTCATGCTGACAGCACAGAGCCTGATGCAGGGTCAGACCCACGAACAGTGAGATCATGACCTGAGCCGAAGTCCGATGCTTAACTGACTGAGCCACTCAGGTGCTCCAGGGATGATATTACCTCTTATCTCACAAGGCCACCAGAGGATTAAAGGAAGTATGACCCATAAAGTGCTTAGCATAGCAGCTGACCGATTCTTTTTTTTTTTAAATATTTTAATTTATTTCTGAGAGAGAGAGAGAGAGAGAGACAGCGTGAGCAGGGGAGGGTCAGAGAGAGAGGGAGACACAGACTCTGAAACAGGCTCCAGGCTCTGAGCTGGCAGTCAGCACAGAGCCCGACGCGGGGCTCGAACCCACGAACCGCGAGATCATGACCTAAGCGAAAGTTGGACGCTCAACCGACTAAGCCACCCAGGCCCCCCGCAGCTGACCTATTCTAAAAGCTTAATAAATTGCAGGTATAACCTACAAGGGAGAAAGTAAATCGAGAGAGAGGTTTGCGTTTTGCTCATCTCAACATCTCACAAGACTTGTCATGGAGTTGGCACTCAGAAGATATTGCTAAATTGAACAGCATTTCATAAAGCTCAAAGACATCCAGAGTGCTAAGGATGGTCATAGTGGGTTAGAGGCACAGCTGGGACTAGCTGCCAAGCCCACTGTCTCCCAGTCTAGGGAGGGATCTTTCTAGTACATTACACAGCGAGGAGTGACATAATCACACATTTCTAAGAACATAACTACTGTGTGGGGCAACATAATTTTTTATAAGTAAAGGCCCACCTAGTAGACAAAACAGAAAAAGACTTTTAGTTTCATTTGCCAGCAGACCCTCACAGCCAGGTCACTCTCACCTGCTATTAGGATCTAATAGCGTTAAAGCTTCCCTTCTTAGTTCCAATTCATCTCAAAATTCTCTATGACTTCAGGCTACCTTAATTGTTAGAATTAGTCCCTTGAAAAGTTGAGATTCACAACAATCAAGTTAAATTCATAGGGCGTGATCAGTGTTTAATTCGATATTGTTGCAAAGTTCCTTGCTAATTACAATGTTGGTATCATTAAAAAATAATTATTCATTTTTTATATATCTCAGAGGAAATTAAGGCAATGTATATTGGGACCCAGAGACAGTTAAAGCTCTGAAAAGTTTAAAAACTCATGGAAGAGGGGCGCCTGGGTGGCTCAGTCGGTTAAGCATCCGACTTCAGCTCAGGTCATGATCTCATCTCACGGTTCGTGGGTTCGAGCCCCGCATCGGACTCCGTGCTGACAGCTAGCTCAGAGCCTGGAGCCTGTTTCAGATTCTGTATCTCCCTCTCTCTCTGACCCTCCCCTGCTCATGATGTCTCTCTCTCTCTCTCTCTCAGAAATAAATAAAACACTAAAAAAAATTTTTTTTTAAAAAATAAAAAATAAAAACTCAAGGAAGAGCACACAAATATACTCAGTTGACTTTTGACAAATGTGCAAAATAAATCCAGTGGAGTAAATGGCCTTTTCAACAAATGGTGTTGGAACAATTGGACATCCATAGGCAAAAATGAACATAGACCAAAACCTCACATCTTATATAAAAATTAACTCAAAATGGATCATGAATTTAAATGTAAGACATAGAACTATAAAAGTTTTGGAGGAAAAAGGACAAAATCTTTGCAGTTTAGGACTAGGCAAAGAGTTCATAGCCTTGATACCAAAAGGATGACCTGTAAAAGGAGAAATCAATAAATTGGACCTGACAAAAATGTGAAACTTTCGCTCTTCAAAAATCCATATGGAGAGTGAAAAGACTAGCTGTTACTGAAAGAAAAATATTTGTAAAGCACTTATCTGACAAAGGACTTGTATGTAGCATAAAGGGCTCTTGGGACGCCTGGGTGGCTCAATCAGCTGAGCATCTGACTTCAGTTCAGGTCATGATACCACAGTTCATAAGTTCGAGCCTCACACCAGGCTCCCTGCTGTCAGCATGAAGCCCAATTGAGAGCCCCTGTCCTCCTCTCTCTCCACCTTTCCTCTGCTCATTCTCTCTCAAAACAAACAAACAAACAAACAAATTTTAAAAATAAACTTCTCAAATTTCAACAGTAAAAAGTAACAAGCCACTTAGAAAATGGGCAAGAGACATGAAGATATATTTCACCAAAGAGGGTATGCAGATTGCAAAAAGCACATGAAAAGATGCTCAACATCATCAGCCATCAAGGAATGCAAATGATAATGACAATGAGATACCACTATACACTTATCAGAATGGCTAGAATAAAAATAGTGACACCATCAAATACTAGGGAGGACGTGGAGAAGCTGGATCATCCATGCTTTTCTGGCAGGAATGTAGAATGGTACAGCCACTCTGGAAAACTATTTGGCAGTTTCTCATAAAACTAAATATGCAACTTCCATACATCCCAGTAAGTGCACTCTTGGACATTTATTCCAGAGACTTTAAAATGTGTGTTCATTCAAAACCCCATACATGAATGTTTATAAAAGCTTTATTTGAAATAGTCCCAAACTGGAAACAAACGAGATGTCCTCCAATGGGTGAAAAGATAAACAAACTGAGGTTAGCAATCATAACATGGGATTCTACTCACCAATAAGGAGGAATGAACTAATGATACACATGAGAACCTGCATACTATATGATTCCATTTATATAACTATCTTGAAATGACAACATTCCAGAGATAAAGAGTAGATTAGTTGTTGCCAGGGGTTAGAGATTGGACCAGAATGTGAATACTGGTGGGAAGTAGGTGCAGTGATGGATGAACTGTTCAGTGTCTTGGGGGTGGTAGTGAATACATGAGCCAGCCAGGGGACAATGTTGTACAGAGTTTCACACACTACACACAGATGCGCACATGCACAAACACTTTTTTTTTTTAATGAAAAAGTGGATTGCACCCCTGTTAACATCTTGGTTGTGAAATTAAATGATAATTTTGCAAAATGTTAATATTAGGGAAACCAGACAGAGTTTCTGTACAGATCCCCAATATGAGATCTTTGTATTATTTCTCAAAATTGAATGTGAATCTACAATGACTGCATTAAAACAATAAATTGTAAGGAGGTGTCAAAAGTTCATCAAAACAAAAGCAAAACCAACAATTCAATGAAGTAGTACTTAGTAAAAGTTTATTGTGCACACACAAAAAAGAAAGTTTGCAAACCAGGAGCACTCAAAACAAAACATGGAATGAGGTTCAGCGGTATATTGTTATAAAACAGCTTAGATAGTGAGAACAACATTGAATAAATGAAGAGATCGTGTGGCTAGAAAGGGTAGAAGAGATTTCAAAGATTGAGTTCATAAGGTTTGGCTGCTGATATGGGGCTGAAGGGAAAGGCATTGAGGACGGAAATTGAAGGAGTATTTGCCAAGTTTGGGCAAAGCAATGGGTTCCAGTCCCTGAGATGCTGGGTAGTGAAGAGGAAGCAAATAAGATGATGGTGATTTTCACTTTTTACTTGCCTGTACAGGATGAGTTTGAGGAATTTGGGATACAACTGAGTGGAGGTGTCCAAGAGGCATGTGGCTCTAAGGTCTGCCATCGAGAGGAAAGGTCTGGCCTAGAGAAATGTGTTTGGGCATTACCAGCATAAATATGCTAACAGGTGTGGACAAGATGGCCTAGGATAGACTGTAAAGAGAGAAGAGGACTGACCCACTGAGGACAGCACAACTTAGGAAACACAGAATTGGGTAACTTGTTCAACGTTCGCCTTACTGCTTCCCGGTAACAATTCTTTAGAATAAGACAACAACAACAACAACAAAGAAAAAACCTTTATGAAAAAATGTCAGCATCTCAGTAGAAAATCAACACATTTGATTTAATTTCCAATAAGACATCTTTGCTGCTACGTGTTTTGCACAAATTCAGGCAGTGAAACTTACTGCAGAGAAATTAAACCAAAAAGGATTTGTTGAGGAAGACAGTGTACTTTGATGAAATGAAGTTTGTTCCCTAAACCACTTTGAACAGCTCTTCATCTCATTTTTTCAAGATCAATCTTTTTAGATAAAAAACCTATTTTGGTCAAGTCTTCAGACATCGGGTTGAAAAAGGCTCCTTAACTTGATGGGGCTGGAGCGAATAATCAGACAGCAATTTCCATCGTCCTAGTGGAAAAATCGTGATGAGCTGAGTAGAGGCACTTTGACCAACTATATACACAGCATAATTTTATGCCTAAGCTGCTGATGACAGTGCATTTTTCCTATAATAGGCCCTCTAACTATATGAAATAATGAAATGAGAAGAGGTGAGAGCTGTTGACAGACTTACAAAAACCTTAGTGATGGCCAAGTGATACTGATTAGAGAATGTTGAGAGGCTATATAACTAAGCCCACACGTCAGCACTGAAGTTTTCTTCAGTTTGTAAGTGACAAGAATGCATTAAGAGGAGCTGTGAAATCAGAAAAGTTTCCCTCTCCCAGGTAAGCTCTGGTGGGTGATGAGCCGTTGAGGTGAAGACACTTGATGCCGTCCCTGTTCCAGGAGAGGTGCTTAAAGCCCTCTGATAAAGAAACCCTCTATCATCAGCCTTCTCTCTCCTTCCACTTCCCAAACCCACCTGTTAGGAAGAAACAGGCATCACTGAGACACTGGCTCACTCTCCTTGGAGCCTCTGGTACTTGCTCTGAGAGGTGAAGTGAGAGGAACTTGAGGGGAACTATGAATGGCCATATGTCACACTGTCAACTCCCAATGAAGAAAATCAGGGGGAAATCTGCTTTATATTAATTTTATTTATATTAATTTTTTTAGAGCTATTGTAAAATTAAAAAAAGTACCAACAAACCAGATAGTTTAAATAGCAAAAAAAAAAAAATTTTTTTATCAGTCTGGAGGCTACAAGTCTGAGATCCAGCTATCAACAAGGTTGCTTCCTTCTGAGTGTTCTGAGGGAAAGATATATTCTAGGCTTCTCTCCATGACTTGCAGATGGCCATCTTCTCCCTGTGTCTTCATGTGGTGTTTTTCCCTTGTGCATGTTTGTCTGTACCCAGTTTTCCCTTTTTATTGTATTAGGGCCCACACTAGACTTCATTTTAACTTGATTGCCTCTATAAAAACACTATCTCCAAATAAAGTCACATTCTGAGGAACTTGGGGTTTGGATTTTAACATATCTTTTTTTTTTTTTTTTTTTGGCAGGGGAGGGAGAAACAATTAACTCATAACACCTGTCAAATATGTAATCTGGTCCCTGGGGAAAGCACTGTTCCTACATTGTGAGACATATTGCTGATAAGAGACTTTTGAGGCTTGGACCAATGCACTGACAGGGCGACAGAGGCCCCTAGAAATCATGCAGTCCCACAAGGGACTGGTCCAAATTCACAAGTCAGTGGTTCATTTGAGGTCACAACCCAGTTCTTAGGAAGTGCCACAAGCCTCAGGCAGAAGCCATGGGAAAAGCAGTGTAAGGAGTATCTTTTCCCAAGGATTAACCCACAGAACAGGAGCCTCCTTAAGGTAATGCTCTGAGGGCGACTGAGCGGCACTGCTGGCCACATTTCTCAATGGTTGCCTGCCCTCCCCCATGTCCTCCTCCCTGGCCTCATCCACTTCCTCTGTCCATGAGGCCTGACAGTGAGCTCAACTGAAACGGGTTCTTTCAGCTATCCAAGCACTTTTATTTATTTATTTTTCTTTGTTTCTTTCATAGTTTATTGTCAAGTTGGTTTCCATATAACACCCAGTGCTCATCCCAAGTGCCCTCCTCCATGCCCATCATCCCCCTTCCCTTCTCCCCCACCCCCATCAGCCCTCAGTTTGTTCTCAGTATCCAAGTACTTTTAAATCCATTTGGAAACTACAAGAAAGAAGGCAGAAGGAGGAAATAAAGAGAAGTGACTCAGCTCATTACAAAATATGATTGAAAATTACAGTAAATTGGACATAAGCTGAGTTTCCTCTTTTGATAATAAAATGTTCAAATTTATTGTTCAAACTTCATGAAGTTTTCTCTTACTGAGGTCTGCAGACAACCTGTCTGTTACTCTTTTTTTTTCCCTTTCTTTAAAAAGTGTGGTAACATACAGATAACACAAAAGTTTAACCATTTTAACCATTTTTAAATGTGACATTCAGTGGCATTAAGTACATTGACATTGTTTTGCAGGCACCACCACTGTCCATCTCCAGAACTTTGTATCTTCCCAAACTGAAATTCTGTTCCCATTAAACAATTCCTGCATCCCCCTCCGCAGCCCCTGGCAACCACCATTCTACTTTCTGTCTCTGTGAATCTGCTCTAGGCAACTCTTAGATGTGGAATCACACACTATTTGTTCCTTTGGCGACTTGCTTATTTCACTGAGCATCATTGTAGCAGGTGTCAGAATTTCTGCGTCTTACTTCTTTTATATAAGGTCTGGCTTTGAAAATGTGGCCACTGGATTGTTTTTAGTTGGAGGAGGCTACTAGGACCAAGTGTATCTGGAACTACAAACTCATTATGTTTGGAAGTGAATCTTGGGCTCAGTGAGCAAGGCCCAGGGACAAGGATAAAGGAAACCAGAGAAGCGATAAGCTCAGAGAGCCTCCCCTGCCATCACACTTGCATTTGTGCAGGGCACTAGTCCAAATACACAGCGCAGGGCCTTTGGCCAGCAGTCTTATTTACTCATTCCAATTGAACACATATGTATTGAGTGCTGATACACAAAGCACCACAGCCTATGCAGAGAGAACTTTAGTGCCTTAGAACAGGCCAGCACAATGAGCTAACCTATAGAAGACAGAAAAGCAAGGGGAGGCCACCAAAGATACCCCTCCATTTGACCCTTACTCTTTGTGTACACATGGCCTCCTCTCCTCACTCCGTGGTACTGCACCTCAGGAAACTGCCACCAGCCATCTTTTGCTTCCACAAAGCCAAGTGTAGGAGATTGACTGATTGAGGTCCGATTCATTCACTCCCTGCCTCATTCCAAAAAGGATTCAAGGGGGCTAGTGTAGGTCATTGAACCTTTAAGTTCTCTGTACCACAGCTTCCCAACTGGTGCACTACAAATTATTCACAGGCTTGCATGGATATTGATCCGCTCAGCCATTCCTTTGGATGGCAGAGCTTGGAGCAAGGGCTCAACCTGTGGGCAGGACATTTTGAACTATGAAGAACCTCCTTCCTCCAACTCCAGTGTGCCATACAAATTATCATTTTCTAAGTAAGTCTTTACTTGAAAAATGACTGGGAAGCTCTGAACTATGACTTATCTTTGCTTCCTCTAACTATGTTAACCTTATCTATTTCTACCTCCTCTGTGCAGTCTCCTGTCATTTCCAGCACAGCACTCACAACACATTAATTTACCCCTCCTCAGGTTTCAAATGAAAAGATACCCATTAACTGCCTTATTCTGAATCTCACTACTATACCATACATAAGAGCTAAAAGGAAAAGGGATATAACCAACATTTACTCAGTACATATTAAGTGCAGATATTTTATGTACATAATCTCACATCATCCTCACCACAGTGGTCACAACTATTAATACCAATGGACAGATAAGAAAACCAAGACTCAGAAAAGTTAGAATAATTATCCAAGTTTATGGCTATGACATGGTAGAGGCAGGATTTGATCTCAGGGCATCTCTCTTGCTTCAAAGCCCACACTCAGTTCATCTCAAACTTGACTTCAGGCCTAGTCATGGCTTCTGGTTCACCTCCTCCTACCAGACTCAACATTACTTCCACTTTGGCACCCCTACACTGTCTAACAGTGGTAGAATCCATAGTAGACACTTCCAGAATGCTTCTTGAGCTTGTCTGTACAATTGACCCTTGAACAACATGAGGGTTAGGGGCATTGATCCCCCACACAGTTGAAAATCTGAGTATAAGTTTTGACACCCCAAAACTTAACTATTAATGGCTACTGTTGAATGGCAGTAAGTAATACACTGTATTCTTACACTAAGGTAAACTAGAGAAAAGAAATTGTTATTAAGAAAATCATAAGGAAGAGGGGTGCCTGGGTGGCTTATCAGTTAAGTGCCCAACTCTTTTTTTTATTTTTATTATTATTATTTTTTTTACAAATAGTTTATTGTAAAATTAGTTTCTACATAACACTCAGTGCTCATCCCCAAAGTGCCCTCCTACATGCCCATCCCCCCCACCCCCCCACATCCATCAGTCCTCAGTTTTTGTCAGCATTCAAGAGTCTCTCATGGTTTGCCTCTCTCCCTTTCCCCCACCATTTCCGCCCTTCTTCTCCCCCTTGTTCCTCCCAACTCTTTTTTTTAAAATGTTTATTTATTTTTGATAGACACACAGAGAGAGTATGTGTGTGAGCAGGGTAGGGGCAGAGAGAGGGAAACACAGAATCTGAAGCAGGCTCCAGGCTTTGAGCTGTCAGCACAGAGCCCCACATGGGGTTCAAAACCCACAATACATGAGATCATGACCTGAGCCAAAGTCAGATGCTTAACCAACTGAGCCATCCAGGCGCCCAGTGCCCAACTCTTGACCTCGGCTCAGGTCACGATCACACAATTCATAAGACTGAGCCCCACTTCGTGCTGTCAGCACAAAGCCTGTCTGGGATTTTCTCTCTCTCCTCTCTCTCTCCTCTCTGTGTCTCTATCTCTCTGTCTCTCTTGCGCACAAAATAAAAGAAAACCATAAGGAAGAGAAACTACATTTACAGTACTGTACTGTATTTATTGAAAAACTTCATATGTCTGTGGACCCACACAAACCTTGTTGTCCAAGAGTCACCTGTAGTTTAACACCTTTGACTCTGTCCTCAGGTGTGAAGTGCACTGTTTTGCTTTGCACCATGACACCACCCAGATTCAACAGCAGCCCAGGCTTCTCACTAACATCAATGGATTGATGTTACCTGGTTCAGTCGGGTCTATAATTTTCTCACTGGCTTTGATGTCTCCCAAAATGCAAGGAGAGTCTTAAAAACTAACAAGTGAAAGTTCTATTTGAAAAGTTAAAGGTAAGTACACCATAATTAGATGTGTACAAGCAATTTTGCCCCATTTAGTCTTGTGGATCTATAATCACTTTCAAGTTACTAGTATGACTTTATTTTCTCATCCATTTTTGCATAAAGTTTTAAATGGTTTCTGTCTCACTCAAAATCTGTTGATCCATTAGGAGCTTTTAAACTTCCAATAACAGCAGAGCACACAGATACAGCCCTATGTTCTATCGGCACTAAACATAATGTATTGATTTCAAAATACCACCTTGGCAGAAATTGACTGACAGACCTTAAATCAAAACTTCTCATAAAGCATACTGTAGATGATTAGAGCACTTACCCTCTAAAGTAAATACTTCAACTCCATGTGAAATTAGAAAAAATGTGAACCCATCTTCAAGATCATTGATATTCAGAAAATCCTTCAGAGCACTTTACTGAGTCCCCAAAAACACAATTGCTGGGAGCCTTCATCACAACAGCCTATCAACACTGCTCAAAAGGAGGCAGGATGGGGCTGTGGGGCCTGGGTGATGCTGATTAAGGTAATTTCTCTTAGTCGCCTCCAAATCTAAAAAATGAGGGAGCAGTGGAATAGTTGATTCCAGTTTCTATCAGAGTCTAAAATTGCCGCTACTTTTTAAATTAGGTTCAAGAATATTGTAATCAAGACAAATGGCCCTCTGATTTTTGTGTTCATAGCCTATATTTGATTATTACAGTTTTCTGACACATTCTAAGGGATTAAAGGACTCAACACAATACCAAACAAGCAAGCAAAAATTACAACACACCCAAGCTCAGTATAACAATGCGTCTGTCTGTGCCCAAAGCCACTCTTTCTTTCATTCCTGTCTGATATTACATTACATGGGCCTTACTTCTTTTTGAAGCACATTGTTATCCCCTCTCCCAACCTTGTTCATTAAGTGCGAGAGGGAAAGAGTAGGAGATGGGGATAGGGTGACTGGGAGGAAGGTTATATGAGACTTTTGGTTTTACTCTATGTAAGGATTTGGGCAGAAGAGTGACAGGATCTAAGTTTTACTTGTAGAACATCAATCTAGCAACTGTGTGGGGAATATAGCAAATGGGACAAGGGCAGAAGCAGGGAAAGCAGGTAGGAGGCTACTGTAGTGATTCCAACAAGAGATGACAATGATGATGATGACGAGGATGACGACGATGACGAGAATGATGGGTAGGACTGGGGTAGAAGACATGATGATAGTGAGAAGCGGCAATATTTAGAAGGAAATATGGACAGATTTTGTTGATGAATTACATTTCGGGTAGGAGAAAGCAATATCAAGTGAAATTCCAAGGTTATGGCCAGACCAACTGCCATTTACTGGGATTCAGAAGTCTGCAAGAAGGTCAAGATAGAGGAGGAGATTGGAGGTTTGAATTGAGATGTCTATTGCATAACCTAGAGGATATGCAAAGTTCACAGTCGGGTGTACAAGTTGAGTTTAAGGGAGAGGCTCAGGCTGGAAAAGTAAATCTGGAAGGAACTCATACATGGTTTTTAAAGTCATGATTTTGAGTAAGATCAGAAAGGTAATGAATGAGTGGAGAAGAGGGAAATGAAGATACTGATTAAGAAGCCTTATGGCTCTCTAACCTTAAGAGTAAATAAGAAGGAATTGTCATAGGAGAAGAAGAAGTAGCCAGTGTAGTAAAAGGAAAGTCAGGAAACTGGAGCCCTGGAAGCCAAGGAAGAAAATGCAACCTGCCTATTTCAAAGATTTGTCTGATATACACCATCATAACAGAGTATATGACAGAATTATAGGAGAATGAACAAAAAAGTGGTGGCACTACTACTGATCCATGTATTCTAAGCAAAAGAACTGTCCTGCTCAACTACAACACTGCCTGCCATGATCCAAGCCAATGATACTGTTGCTCCTGGCTCTTTCTCACCACTGAGTGCGCATGGAAGTGCTAGAGCTGAAAAGTTGAGCAGGGATTTTAGATATCAGCCATAACTTGGCCCAAACCTCAGTTCTGCCACAAACTGGCTATGTGACCTTAAACATGCTACTTCACTTCTTCTCTGACCCTTAGTTTCTTCATTTTTAAAGTAAGCTATACCTCCCAGGATTTGAGAAGAGTAAAAATGAACATCTATGTGCATATCATTTGACACAGAGTAAAAGCTCAGAGTATCTAATCTTATTGGCTAATCTCTTGCAAAACACAATAAAATTTAGTCTATTATCTGAGTTTATCATTCTGCCTTTATATTACTGAAGCTCAGAGAAAAATAAATCCTTAAATTCTAAGACACATGGAAGCTCCTTCTTCCACCGCCCAGCCACTACTGCTTCTCAGATCTCACCAGCTCCCAGCCCAGCTGCATACTGTCCATACTGGTCTCTCTCCCTCTAGCCCTAGCCCCAGCTGCATGTAGAGGAAAGGCTGCTTTCCAACCATGATCCTGGTGGCTCTTGAAACATCCTTTGACACTTATGTGATGCCACATACTCTAGTTCTCATTCCTCTTGGTCTTCTTCCTGGATTCCTCTTTCTCTACCTGCCCCTTAAAGCTTGAGCTCTGCCGTGGATCATCTTCTTCTACAAGCTACATGGTCACCCTGGGTAGCTCACAAACACCCAAGCTTTACCTCTTTACTGTGGCATTTTCTCTTCTCTGCAAAGTTTATACTCTAGGCTTACCTTGTCTCCTGAGCTTCAGACCCATCAACTACCAACTGGGCATCTTTGCAGCCCCTCAGTGTCCTGGCAAGCACCTCCAGTTTAGTGAAGGTCTCAAGTAGGCTTCCCTCCACCACGTCGCCCTAAAACACCTGCCTCTCCCCTAGTCATCACCATTTCAGCTATCCATACCTGAAACCCAAAGTCCTCTCTTCCCTCATTCTCTGAGTTCAGTCAGGCTGGCAACAAACTTCATCAGCACCTCCTTCAAAAAATATGTACTGAGATATTTGTGCCTCTCTGTCCCCTTCAGGACAGTGGTCCAACTGCTCAGTATAACAGAGAGTTGTCTCCGAATCATGGGACTACTGGTGACTTTAACTTTTCCTTTTTTTGTTGTTGCTATTTCCTAAGATTTCCTCCACAAACTATCTCCTAACTATCTCTCTAAATCCTTGCTATTCAAAGTGTAGTCCCCATATCAGCAGCATCAGCATCACCTGGGAACTTCCGGCCTGACCCCAGGCCTACTGACTTGGTCTTTTAAACAAATTTCCAAACAATTATCATGAACACTCAGTTTCAGAAGCACAAGTCTAGTTTCTCAGCACCCCTGTCTCCCTCATTATTCTCATCTACCTCCTCTAGCTTCCCCACATGTCCCATGTTGCTCCTCTGCCTGCAGTCCCATGGCTTCTCCCCACCATCCAATCTTGCCTTGTGCCTTTGTACTTCATTTCAGGAAAATAAACACCGAGGGGAAATATTAGGTTTATGACAGGCAAAAAGTTGATATTCTTAATATATAAAGATCTTAAAATAGTGGCACCTAGGTGATTCAGTTGGTTGAGCATCCAACCCTTGATTTCAGTTCAGGTCATGATGTCACAGTTCATGGGACTGGGTCCCACATCAGGCTGTAAGCTGACAGTGCAAAGCCTACTCGGGATTCTTTCTCTCCCTCTCTCTGCTCCTCCCCCGTGTGTGCATGCTCACACTCTCTCTCTCAAAAAGTAAACAAATATTTTTAAAAAGATCTTAAAACCAATAGGAGAACCCAACAACGTACAAATATGATTCAAAGAACACAGAGAAGGAAAGTAAAATGGTCAATAGGATTTTGGGAAAAAAAACTCACTAAAAAAATCAGAGAAATTTTAAAAATAACAGCAAAAGTGATACATATTACATTTACTACATGTTGATACATAAAAATTACTCTTAAATGACCAGTTTACAGAAACAATAAATATTGAATATCTCACAGTTTTTGTGGGTCAGCAATTTAGGAGTGGCTCACTTGGGTGCTTGTGGCTCAGGGTCTCTTTGTCAAGATGTCTGCAAGGACTACAGTTATCTTAAGGCTTAAATGAAACTGAAGGACCTGCTTCCCAGGTGATTCACTCACATGGCTGGGAAGTTGGTGCTGGTGGTTGGCAGGAGGCTTCGGTTCTTTACCATATTGACCCAAATAGCACTGCTTGAGTGGCCTCATGACATAGCATCGGCTTCCCCCAAAGCAAGTAACCCAAGAAAGCAAGGCAGGGTGGCAATGTTGTTTCTGATCTAGTCTCAGAAGTCCATACCTTATATATACAGTGAAATATGCAGCCTTCAAGAGGAAAGAAATCCTGCCATTTGTAACACATGGATGAACCTGGAGGATATTATACCACGTGAAATAATACAGACACAGAAAGACAAGTACTGTATAATCTCACTTATGTGTAGAATCTACAATAGTTAAACTTATAGAAGCAGACAGTAGAATGGTGGTTGTCAGGGGCTAGAGGGTTGGGGGAAATGGGGAGGTGATGGTCAAAAGGCACAAACTTTCAGTTATGGAAGATGAATGGCTCTGGAGAGCTAATATACAACAGTGCAACTAAAGTTAACAATTCTTATTGTATATTTGGAATTTGCTAAGAGAGTAGATCTTAAATGACTCATCACACACACACACACACACACACACACCTATGCACATGCATATTCACACAGTACATAAGGTGATGGAGGTGTTAATTAGCTTGGTTTTGGTGATCACACAATGATACAATGTATAATATATCAAAACATCAAATTGTACAACTTAAGTATACAGTTTTTATTTGTTAATTATGCCTCAATACAGCTAGAAAAAGGAAAAAGAAAAATATCTCAAAATTTCATTTAACTTTTAAACTTTTTAAAATGTTTTTATTTTTTTGAGAGAGAGAAAAAGTGGGGGAGAGGCAGAGAGAGAGGGAGACAGAGGATCTGAAGCAAGCTCTGCACTGACAGCAGAGAGCCCGACATGGGGCTGGAACCCACAAACCGTGAGACCATGATCCAAGCTGAAGTTGGACACATAACTGACTGAGCCACTCAAGTGCCCCTTTAACTTTTTTTTTAATATATATATTTTTTTAATTTCTAGGAGAGAGAGAGAGAGACAGCGTGAGCAGGGGAGGGTCAGAGAGAGAGGGAGTCACAGACTCTGAAACAGGCTCCAGGCTCTGAGCTGGCAGTCAGCACAGAGCCCAACGCGGGGCTTGAACCCACGAACCGTGAGATCATGACCTAAGCGAAAGTCAGACGCCTAACCGACTAAGCCACCCAGGTGCCCCGGTGCCCCTTTAACTTTTAAGAAGTACATACCTGTCACTTTAATATCCCATTGGTCTTACAGGACAGCCCTATTTATTATGAGATAGGACCACACAAACATGTGAATAACAGGCAGCAAGGATCATTGGGGCTATCTTGGAGGCTAGTTGGCATTTAGCCTCAAATATGTACAATCTCTGACCCAGCAATTTTCATTCTAAGAATCTGTCCTAAGGAAACAATTATAGATATGTAAAAAGATTTAAGTGTAAGGATGTTCACCATAGTTAATAATAGTGAAAGTTTTGCCACAACTTAAATTCCCCAAACAAAAAATTAAGTAAATTAGGGTACCCCATGCAATGCAATATTATGTAGAAGAATATTTCATGACAAGAAAAAATATTTATTGTGTGTTGTTAGGCTTTTTTTATAAAAAAGGAAGTAACATATCAGCCACTCACTATGTGAGAACATGTTTAAAGCATTTATATATATCCACAGATGATAGACTGAAAGATACACTTCAAGTGTAAGTGGTGGTTATCTCTGGTGGTGGTATTACAATGATTTTTGTTGTTGCTTTTTGGAAGTAGTAATTGTTTCCTACAACAAATACATAGCCTACAACAAATAAGGAAAAAAACATGTTTTCATTTTTATAAAGACTTAACCCAGGTATCACCTCCTCCCAGAAGCTTCTACTAGTACCTGATTGTGCTGCTCCCACCCTCCATTCTGAGTCAGCTGCCTCCTTTTCATGCACTCAAAGTACCCTGTCCAAACCTCCTTTGGTGCACTTCTAAATAATATTGGCCTGCCTGTCTATGCCTCTGTCCTTTCATTGCCCACCACACTCAGGTGACACCAAATCTTCCCTGTCTCCACATTTCTGTTGCCACCTCAGGGCCTGGTGAGCCACATGCACTCAGTGATATTTTCTGAATAAATGTGAACACACTGTTCGCCTACAGCCAAGTAAAGCTGGTCTGTACAGGTTGGGTCCCATAAGGACTCTGCGAGGCTGTCCTGGAAGGAGCAAGGGCATTGTGGATGGTTTGGGGTGACTCTGCTGTGCTTCCAGCCCACACCCTGGCACCTTCCTCTGGAATGGCTCCAGACTTGAGGGCAGGCCATTGCACAGTACCTATTTAGTGGTTCTTAGTTAGAGAACTGAACTGGAGGGATGTTATTAATCCTGCTGTTTAGTTTCAAGACAGTAGACTGACTCATAAATTTAACCTGAACATTAGTTTTGATAGCCTTTAGTTCTGTCCCAGATTTCATCAATTAAATGGTGGCAGGCCACACACCTGAGCTGAAGCAGAAATCAACCAAATTCATTTAATAATGTCTCAGAAATTCACTACAAAAAGCACATGATCGACCTAAGTCGACTCCTTTACCACCACTCATGCCAACACATCAGATCAGGCTCTGAAATATGGCTGCCCAACTCTGCCAAAGCTTCTACAACGCAAACAGTTATGAGCAATTTAGTCGAGATGACCAGCACTTGGGACAAGAACGTATCACAAAGTTGAGTTATAAATGTTCTTTCCTTACTGAAAAAAAATTGAGACATTTAAATCAGGTCTTGAATTACGTTTATATTACCAAAATAAAAAGTATATTATTAATGAGCAAGGATGTTTTAAACTTTTAAGCTTCCTTTCTAGAATGTCACTATTAATCAAGGAGAAAAGGACCACAGATTTTTTTTTTCATGCCTGAAACTCACTTCTAACTGGATCCACATTAACATCAGAGCAAGGAAGTTTCTTAACAACTGAAATGTGAAGCTGGCAAATGATAGCAAAACTCTTTAGTGGCCAGGCAAATTTTCCCTGGGCAAAGGGGCCAAGAAAAAAGGTAAGTGTGAGGAGATTTCCACAGGTCAGTCCAGACACCCCATCTGGGGTGCACAGGTCTGATGTGGAGGACTCAGCTATCCTGTGTCCCTGGTTTGCTTGGGTGAGTCTGAGTTCTGAGTCTCTGAGCCCTCTATCACCAGAGGAGTATAGTATGGACTGGTCTTTTTTCCAAACTCTTCAAGGCCATGAGCTTCCTGGAAAGGTGCTTAGAGGCTGCACATGTGTGTAGTGGATGTGAGAGAACATCCCTCAACCCCCCAATGCATATGCATGCGCACACATGTGAACACATGCATGAGTGCCCTTCAACCAAGACAGATGTGCTCACAAAACTTTCCCATAATGACTTTCCATGCTAAATGTTAGTAGGAAAAGATGTTCTGTTTTATAAACAAAAAGAAGAATGTTAAAAAACATCTGGACTTGTTGAGTTCTAAGATTCTATGTTCTCTTCTGCAACATTATTGGTTCCATACTAAGATAAGAAGTCAGTGAAAATACGAGAGGCTACTAAATTTGGGTGGCAACTTTTTAAAAAATTATTTTGATATTTGGTCTTGTTTGTCTTTGTGTTTCTTTTCCCAATTGCCAATTGCCTCCAAGGCTCCCGTTTACAGAAACAAAACAAACTGCTCAGGTAAATGACAGCCTGACATTTTCATATTTCCGATTCACTTGATATTAGTCACATTTCCCCCCGTTGGGAAATCCATGTTTTCATGACAAGCACTTCATATTAATTTTAAAAGTGGGTTCAGTGATGTCATAATTTCTCATTTTGTTCAGTCCTGAAGCAAATAGTCATTCCCTGTAGAGAAGTGGGATGCGTTCCACCAGATAATTACTGTTGTTATAGAGACAGAAAGAGTGATAATATCTTCTTTTTTAGTATGTTCCCTAATTCATAATAAGGGAGATTAATAAAAGATTAAGGAATAATGAGTGGGTAGTTATTATATTATGAATCATTTTTTTATTTACTCTTTGTGGCACCTTGGTAACAAAGAATGTTGAACTTTGAAAGATATGAAGGTCTTTCTGGAACTTTTGTAGCAAATCCCCAATATTTGGTAGCAGTTATATATCCTGACTTGGCCTAGGTTGGCAGTGAGGTTCACTGCTCAATTTGCTCGGTGAAAAGACCAATGCCAGGCCCATTGGACTTAGTAGCTACATAGAAGAAAATATGTGCAAAGCAAACAGGGGATGTTAGCCAGAAGCCATACACGGGGGAGGAAAGTTCTGAACACTCTCTTGGGAAGAAATGTTTCCTGTTGATATAGAAAATGTTGGGTTTCTATTAGTTTGCTTGAGCAGCAACCAATGGAAACCATAAGAGAAACATTTTTGCTCATCATCTGAGTGTTGGGTCTAGTAAAGTGTTCTGACTTGGACTTATCTGTCTGTTTCCAGGCTTGCAGTTAATAAATGTTGTTAGCAAACAGCTCAGGGGGTAATTGTGGAAGAGTGGCTGGAAGAGTGATGAAATGGGTGCAGACTGGAAAGTGGTTATTTTCTGTGGAATACAGTCTTTGAGTAGGATCTGTGACTTCACAAAGCAGACCATGCTAGCAATATGAGTGGATTGTTATTTTGTTTGGGTACTTCTTCCAGTATCAGTTTTAAAATAAGCACCATTAATCAGCAAATAAGAGTAATCATCTAAATATGCAGTATACGAAACAAAGGTATCATCTGGCTGGCCTTTGCATAAAGCCATACAACAGGCAGGTGTTGCATCCACTTACCTTATGAGGACATGGAGGCACAGAGTGATTATGGAAATTAGCCAAAAATGTCCCTCAAAACTCAAAATGCACTTTTCCTAATGTTATTGCTTTCCCATGATACACTCCTCTTGACAATGGAAAAAAATTAAATGGACCCAAATCACTTCCACCTAGCTTCAGTCCCTGGGCTCTATCCACCCTTGTATTTCTGAAAATCAGGGAGAAATACATCTCTGAGTAGGAGTTTATTGTTACTTATTGTTTTATAAAACAAGATGAGCAACCTGTGCCACCTCTCTAAGCCACTTGTCCACATTCTCTGATGGTCTTCCTTCCCTTTCTATCAGCAAAATTCCCAGCAAATTCGCTGGAGTAAGGAACAAAGTATGTCTCAACAAAAAGCAAGAAAATGGGTGCACCTGGGTAGTTCAGTTGGTTAAGCATCAGGCCCTTGATTTCGGCTCAGGTCATGATCTCAGAATTCATGGGATCAAGACCCGCATGGGACTCTACGCTGACAGTGCAGTTTGCTTGGGATTTTGTCTCCCTTCCTCTCTACCCCTCCCCCACTTGTAAACACATGCACACGCATCTGCACCTGCACTCTCTCTTTCTATCTCTCCCAAAATAAATAAATAAACATTTTTTAAAAGCAAGAAAATGAACTGGCTGTGTTTCAGCTGCTGGCATTAAAACCCAATGCATCTGTTGGTGTGGGCCTTTGAGGGTGGGACAGCTTGGAGGGGAAGAGCAATATATTTCAGGGGACCTACTTTGCTGGCTTTCTTGAAACATAAAAAAAACCTGCCACAAAAACAGACACATAGACCAATGGAATAGAATAGAGAACTCAGAATTGGACCCACAAATGTATGGACAACTAATCTTCGACAAAGCGGGAAGGAGTATCCAATGGAAAAAAGACAGCCTCTTTAACAGATGGTGCTGGGAGAGCTGGACAGCAACATGCAGAAGAATGAAACTAGATCATTTTCTCACACCATACACAAAAATAAACTCAAAATGGATAAAGGACCTGAATGTGAGACAAGAAACCATCAAAACTCGAGAGGAGAAAGCAGGAAACAACCTCCTTGACCTCAACTGCAGCCATTTCTTACCTGACACCTCCCCAAAGGCAAGGGAATCAAGAGCAAAAATGAACTATTGGGACCTCATAAAGATAAAAAGCTTCTGCACGGCGAAGGAAACAATCCATAAAACTAATAGGCAACCAACAGAATGGGAAAAGATAGTTGCAAATGACATATCAGATAAACGGCTAGTATCCAAAATCTATAAGGAACTCACCAGACTCCACGCCTGAAAAACAAGTAATCCAGTGATGAAATGGGCAGAAGACATGAACAGACACTTCTCCAAAGAGGACATCCAGATGGCCAACAGACACATAAAACGATGCTCAGCATCCCTCCTCATCAGGGAAATACAAATCAAAACCACACTGAGATACCACCTCATGCCAGTCAGAGTGGCTAAAATGAGCAAATCAGAGAACTCTAGATGCTGGAAAGGATGTGGAGAAAAGGGCACCCTCCTACACTGTTGATGGGAATGTAAACTGGTGCAGCCCCTCTGGAAAACAGTGTGGAGGTTCCTCAAAAAATTAACACTAGAACTCCCCTAGGACCCAGCAATAGCACTGCTAAAAATTTACCCAAGGGATATAGGGGCACATGGACCCCAATGTTTATAGCAGTACTCTCAACAATAGCCAAAACATGGAAAGAGCCTAAGTGTCCACCAACTGACGAATGGATCAAGAAGATGTAGTTTATCTATACAATGGAATCCTACATGGCAATGAGAAAGAATGAAATCTGGTCATTTGTAGCAACATGGATGGAACTCGAGGGTGTTTTGCTGAGCGAAGTAAGTTAGGCAGAGAGGGACAGATACCATATGTTTTCACTTTTAGGTGGATTAGGAGAAACTTAAGGGAAGACCATGGGGGAGGAGAAGGGGCAAAATACTTGGGGAGAGGGAGGGAGGCAAACCATGAGAGACTCAAACTGAGGGCTGATGGGGGTGGGGGAAGGGGAAGGGGGGTGATGGGCATGGAGGAGGGCACTTGTTAGGATGAGCACTGGGTGTTATATGGAAACCAACTTGACAAACTATTTATGAAAAAAAAACAAAAAAAATTTGATGTACAGTTTCTACTGAATGCATGTCACTTTCACATCTATGTAAAGTCAAAAAATCACAAATGGAACCATCATAAATCAGGGATCATTTGTACTTTAAAAAAAAAGAAAAAGAAAGAAAAAGAAACAAACCAAAATACCAAATAGACTGCTTGGACAATCTCCCAATGCCCACTGCCACCAGAAGAAGCACCAGGTGAAATGCTCAGTTGGCCCATAACGTTCACATTGAATGCAGGCTCTAAGTTCCCTTTAGTTCAAAGCCAGCCTTCAAAGTCCACATCAAGGTATCTCAAATCCTTCCTATTGCAGTTCCTTCCATCATACTGAGTCATGCATGAGCCCATTCATGCAGCTATTCCTCCTCTTCCCAATCCCTAAAGGCAAGCATTCAGTATATGTTCATTACATGCCTGTCATGCGCTACATGCCTGTCTGTTTTCAAGTCTTGAAAAGTTTCTAATTATAAAATAAAAAGTGACTGTCAAAATAAGCATTTACTTCAGGATATGATCCATCATCACGCCACAACACACTACTCAAACACCTACCTTGCCCTAGTCTCCAATAGTTCAGATTGTTAAATAAAAACTCCTCTGCCACCATGCTCCTTGTATCCTCATATCCATGCATCAAGAAACTTGCTGCCACCCAACCTAGAAGGTACCAATGCTGGGCATTGCAGCGGATCATAAAGTGTTCCCTTGTATTAAGTCCAAATCTACCTTCCTGGCCCCATTTACACAACCCAGGACACGTAGCTGCCAGTTAGCAGTGCTGCTGTCAATAGGAATGTTTGGTATTGACAGAACGAGGCAGTTTTCACCCATGTAACTCCACATCCAGGATAACTGATAACTTGTCAAAGAGGTAAAAGCAAGGAACAGTTTTGTTTGTGTGTTTGTTTTCCTTGTTCCTTCTGTTCCTTTCTATATAACTCACATTTAAATTACTTGTTGAAGAAGGAATATAAATGAGACTCAATCAGACCTCATGAGTCATCATTTCAGCGAGAAACAAAGCAGCCCTGCTTCAAAAGGCAATTTAATTAATTTCGTTATGTGCTGTGGAAATAAGCTTTTAGAGATGATTCAAAACACTTACGTGCAATTGTCTAAAAATAAGCAAACAACGCAAGTTACTGTCTGGTTTTTTTGGTATGAAAATATTAAAATAATAGGAAGATATTTTAAAATATAAAACAAAGTTTGCATGTAATATTGAAGAGGGAAAAAACAGAGTTTAGTCTTAGTCATTTGTACGTCAAAGGTAAACAAAAGCAAACATGTTGCCCATGAAAGACAAGGGTCAGTTTTAATAGCCCCCTTCTGATCCAGGAAGGAACACACCTCATTCCAGCCTTTGGACTTTCCCTCTCTGCATCCCAGTTTTCTCATCTTTAAAGTGAGGAGAATTCCTGTGGTTCTGATTTCTGGAGTTGAGAGTCAAATGAAAAAGTGGGTATAAAATCACTTTGTAAATTTGCAAAATGCTAGACCCATGTATGACATTGTTCCACTTACTCATAAAAGACTATTTTTTCAGAATAGAAAAATAACACTTTCGAGTTATAAGGCATTTAAATAAAAACACTGCCTCTGCTTTATTTCCTTACTTCTTATTACTTGGAAGTGTGACAAAACACTGAGGACATTGAGACTTGATCCTCACCTATACACCAAAACTGTCTTCCCCAGCTCGCGGAATGACAGACGCCCAGTTGTTCAAGCCAGAAACCTTGGAGTCCTGCTTGATTAAATTCTTTCCCCCAACACCAGTCCACTGGCTTGTCCTTCAAAATATACCCAGAATCCAACCACCTCCACTCCATGTAACACTCCCTGGTTCAGGCCCCTGTCACTTCATGTCTCTCCCAGATGCTGGCAATGGCCCACGGGACTTTTGAGTGGCCTCCCCACATCCCTTGTTGCCTCTTCCAATCTAATCTTTTAGTTTTTAAGTTTATACTTTCTGGGAAAGAATATCCTCCCTGATAAAAAAAAAAAAGTCACACACACATACACACACACACACACACACACACACACACACACACCCCAAAGAAAGGAAAGAACGAAAGAACGAAAGAAAGAAAGAAAGAAAGAGAGAGAGACATATCAGGCAAGTCCCCCTACTGCACCACAACCTTTGAACATTGTCCTATGATGCATGATACTTGGAGCTATGGCAGCCATGCACATAAAGAACAACCTGGAGGCCCAACATCATCATACCACTAAATTAACCAATCCTGGAACCACTTACCTTTGGGATCTTTTGTTAAATGGCAAGAGTCAGCAAACTCTTACTTAAAAGGCCAGACAGTAGATAGTTTAGGCTTTATGATTCATCTTTGTCTCAACTCAGCTCTGCCCCTGCAGTGCAAGAATAGACGTAGCCAATACTCAAACGAATGGGCATGGCTGTCTGCTAAGTAAACTTTATTTATGGACACAGAATTTGGAAATTCATATAACTTTCAAATATCCCAGAATAGTCTTCTTTTGATCTTTTTCAACCATTTAAAAATGTAAAAAAGCATTCTCGGGGCGCGTGGGTGGCTTAGTCGGTTGAGCGTCCGACTTTCGCTTAGGTCATGATCTCGTGGTTCGTGGGTTCGAGCCCCGCGTTGGGCTCGAGCCCCGCGTTGGGCTCTGTGCTGACTGCCCCTCAGAGCCTGGAGCCTGTTTCAGTCTGTGACTCCCTCTCTCTCTGACTCTCCCCTGCTCTCGCTGGCGCTCTCTCTCTCTCTCCTAGAAATTTAAAAAAAAAAAATTGAAGAGGACAACAGTCACTTTTTTTTTTTTTTGGTTTTTTTTTTTTAAATGTTTTATTTATTTCTAGGAGAGAGAGAGAGAGACAGCGTGAGCAGGGAAGGGTCAGAGAGAGAGGGAGTCACAGACTGAAACAGGCTCCAGGCTCCGAGCTGGCAGTCAGCACAGAGCCCGACGCGGGGCTCGAACCCAGGAACCGCGAGATCATGACCTAAGCGAAAGTCGGACGCCTAACCGACTAAGCCACCCAGGCGCCCCAACAGTCATTTAAAAAAAAAAAAAAAAAGCATTCTCAGCTCACAGACCATAATAAAAACAGGTAACAGGCTAGATACAGCCCACCACAGATTGTAGTTTATCAACCCTTGATGGGATAATAAAAACCTTAACCTTAACCTTCCTTTTTATTCTTTTACATGAAGCCAAGATTACACGAACTGACACAAGATTCTTTTTCCTTTTTTTGACTTAAAATTTTTATTTTGAAATATTTCAAAAACACTAAAAACTACACAAAATAATATAACACACACATATGTCTCCACTACCCAGATTTAACTGATACTAACATTTTACCAAACTTGCTTCAGATAACGTTTTTAAAATAAATAAAGCCTTCCCAAACACCTGAAGGCCAAATCCTGCTCCTCCTACAGAGGTACCAAATACTCTGAGGTAGGTGTATGGTCTTCTATGCATTCTGGGTATTTCCATGCACTTGTGTATCCATAAACAATATACCCCATTGTTTCTGTGTTTTTGAACTTACATGAATAGTATTGTGCTGCGTGTAGCCTATTTTCAACTTTTCCTCACCTCAACATTGATACACACACAGCTGGTTCATTTACAATTTATCCAGCTATTCTCCAACTTCAGAGTGGTTGTCTCTCTCTCTATTTTTCTTTTTTTTTTATGGTTTCTCTTGTACCCAAAGAGACTGCACAGGGTGTATCCCGTCACTTCTTCCCACTGTTGGTAAGGGAGTTTTCTAACAGCTTAAATTTGATCATGTCCTTCTCTTACTAAAAACCTTTTGCTCTCCCTCTGTTGACCAATCTCCTGACCTCCCTTCCACCTCTGGACCTTGGTACATGCTTTCCTTTGGCTAAGCACAGTGCTCACAAGGCCCTCTTTGTCCTGAGCCTCCCCACCTCCAGACCCTCTTACCCTTCGCCACGCTGATATCACACGTGCTACTCTGCCCAGTGCCTGACATGCCCTCCTCCCAGCTCCAGCCTTCCCCCACTGCTCCCTGTCAAACCGTTTGCTTTCCACACACAGCTAGGTATCACCTCACCTAAGAAGTTTTAGTGACCTACCTCCTCCCGACCCTGGGGGGAGGAGTTGACTCCTGTATGCCTCCAGCACACCACTAGCTGACATCTACTGGAGCACCTCCAGAAAGGGGGTGTCCCTACTTACTTTCCATTTCCCGTGTCCAGTCTGGGATCTATTTGTATCCAGGCACCGTGTCCTTCATGCTTCTCTGTCCCCCTTGGGTGTGGCACACGGGAAATATTTACTAAATATCTAATGGGTTAATATCTGCATGAATGAATAAAAAATGCTCTACATGATCCATATAACATTAGCTTCCAGAAAAATGAACAAAAGAATGCCATAGACTGGGATGTGATTGACAGAACCCAATCTAACTGGCTCTTCCCCATAGATATTTGAAACCAGTAAGTACTGCTATTTACATCCTCTGAAGCTCAACTTTAGCTTGATGATTTAGCCAATTATTGAATTGCCCCACATTTTCTTAAAATTCACTTAAAACTATTCTGAAACATAAACAACTCAGCTATTTGCTTTAGGCTCAGACAGGCTTCTTGTGAAAGTATGTAACCTTCAGAAGAAAATCTGTATCTCCTAGGAAATGAATTTATAGAAAGGACAACCAAACACTAACTAGTTACCTAACCCAGAGATTTTTAAAAAGCTGATAGTACCTTCAGAAGCTAATAATTGGCCCTTTATTCATCAGAAGAATCTGTTCCAATAATTACACATGAGTGCTTTTATTTCTGCTACTCTTAGTACTTTATGCCAAAGCAGAAGTCCATACACGGTGTTCCATGAAGCTACAATACTAAATTTCTCTTCTCTCTTGTGGGAATCAACCTTGCCGACTTATAAGCACAACATGAATCTAAAAGCATTTTGTCTACTGAAGACCAAGAGGGGCCACAGAAGGGAATTTTTAAAAATACCTTAATTTACCTTCCTTTAAATCCCAGAGTTTATATACTCGGACCATTTGGGAAAGTGGTATTTCTAAATATACTATATACTTCTTAAGCAACTGGTACAGAATATCATGTAACACTCTCTTGTACATTCAACATTATCCCCAGGAACTCTGTGATAGTGAGGCGCTACTGAGGTATCTAGGAGACCGGCCTGGGAGATGGAGAATTGAGATGCTGTCTCAGTTTTTCCATGATTTGCTGTGACACTTCAACAAGCTACTTCCCCTTTCTGGGCCCCAAATATACAATAAAGAGTTAGACTAGATGACTGTGAGAGGGTTGCTTCCAGCTTCATAAGGTATTTATCAAGTTTTCAAGTACATGTAATTTTATGTTAGTATCTTGCTGAAGGAATACAAGCAATTACACCCAGTGCCTTCCAGAATTTGGTAGGCTAGGGAAGTGTGGACTAAACATACATGACATAATTTAATAAGACCAGGATATGTTGAATTAATAAGAAAACTCTGATTACTAGGCTTTATTTTTAATACCAAAACTCTAAGATTTTTCTTCTCTGTGGTGTGTTCATTTGGTAACTGGGAAACAACAATTTCAAAACCCCTGTCACTTCTGAGTATCTACATTACAAGTACAGATATACAATTAATATATAGTAATAGGGCGATCTGGGTCCACAAACTATGTATGAAAACTATTCCAGACTGAAAAGCAAGCTCCCAATGCCCTTTCAAATTACAGAGGCAATGGTGATTAACAACTGATTCGGTGGAATATTATTTCGTGCATCCGAAGCCTGAAGTACTGCCGGAAGGGGAGAGAATCAACAAAATAACATGGTCGGGCTAGACTGAATTCACAAAACATATTATAGAAGAGGCCCTTGACTGCCTGGGCAAAAAAATGGGCTTGCTCACCTGGCGAATTTAATAAAAAACCCTTTGACCAAGATTTCCATGACAAAGCTCTGCTAATTTTCTCAAGAAGAATCTGTTCCAGTGGTGAGTCACTGCCCTTCTACTGGCATTATTCTAATGATATGAGTTAGAAGAAAAGGTCACAATTTAGATCAATGCCATCTTCGGATGACAGAGTGGGTGAGTCACCAAATGAAATTAATGCTGAAGCGTGGTTACCATTTTTGCTATATATGCTCTCCTCTGATACACTCTATGTACAACATATTCAATGAGATATTTCAGGAGAGCTCGTTGCTAGGTTTCAGCCTCATTCAAAGCTCTTCATTTCAGTACAGAAAGAAAAATGGAAAATTTTCAAGATGATAATATTAAATTTACCATAAGGTAATCAAAGGGTTCAGATGTCTGTATACTGACATGGGCCACTCTAGCGACTGACATAAAATACAAAAATCTTTGTTAAAATATTTATTATAAAGATGGGCTTTAACACCGCACAGAAAAAGATATACAAATGGAAAATAAATACATAAAAGCTCAAAATCACTCATCATTAGGGAACTGCAAATAAACACAATGAAATACAACTACATACCTAGTAGGACAGTCCAAATCCCAAACACTGACAACACCAAATGCTGTCAGGAATGCGGAGAGGCAGTAACCACTGGTGGGAGTGCTGGTGAGAATTCGAAATGGTACAGCCATTTCCAAAGACAGTTTGGTGGTTTCTTACAAAACTAAACATACTCTTATCATACCTTACAGCAGTCACACACCTTCGTATTTACCCAAATGAGTTGAAAACTTAAGTCAACACAAAACCTGCACATGAATGTTTATAGCAGCTTTATTCATTACTACTAAAACTTGGAACCAACCAAGAAGTCCTCCAATATGTGAATGGACAAACTGTGGTACATTCAGACAATGGAATGTTATTTAGCATTTAAAAAATGAGCTACCTCTCTAAACCTACTTTGTTGAGAGTTTTTATCATGAGTGGATGTTGTACTTTGTCAACACAATAAAGGCCATATAGGAAAAACTCACAGCTAACATCATACCCAATGGTGAAAAACTGAGAGCTTTTTCTCTAAGATCAGGAACAAGACAAGGATGTCCACTCTCACCACTGTTATTCAACATAGTACTGAAAGTTCTAACAATCAGACAAGAAAAAGAAATAAGAGGCATACAAACTGGTAAAGAAGAAGTAAAATATCCACTATTTGCAGATGAACTGATGTCATATATAGAAAAGACTCCACCAAAAACTATTAGAACTGAAGAAAGATTTCAGTAAAGTCACAGGATACAAAATCAATGTACAGAAATCTGTTGAATTTCTATACACTAATAATTAAGTTGGAGAAAGAGAAATTAAGAAAACAATCCCATATGTAATTACCCCCAAAACAATAAAATACCTAGGAATAAAGTTAACCAAGGACATGAAAGACCTATACTCCAAAAACTATAAAATACTCATGAAAGAAATTGAAGATGACACAAACCAACGGAAAGATATTCCATGCTCATGGATTTGAAAAAAACCAATATTGTTAAAATATCCATACAACTCAAAGCAATCTACAGATTTAACGCAATCATTATCAAAATACCAACAACATTTTTCACACACCTAACACAAATACTAAAATTACTAAAATTTGTACGTAACCACAAAAGAAGCCAAACAGCCAAAGCAATCTTGAGAAAGAAGAACAAAGCTGAAGGCATCACAATCCCAGATTTCAAGATACACCACAAAGCTGTAGTAATCAAAGCAATATGGGACTGGCACAAAAAGAGAAACAAAGATCAATGGAATAGAATAGAGACCACAGAAAGAAATCCATGCTTATATGGTCAATTAATCAATGACAAAGGAGGCAAAAATATACAATGGAAAAAGACAGTCTCTTCAAAAAATGGTATTGGGAAAACTGGACAGCTACATGTACAAGAATAAAACTGGACCGCTTTATTAAACCATACATAAAAATAAACTCAAAAGGGATTAAAGACAAAAATCTGAGACCTGAAACCATAAAATTCCTAGAGGACAACATAGGCAGTAATCTCTTTGACATCAGCTGTAGCAACTTTTTCTAGATATGTCTCCACAGGCAAGGGAAACAAAAGCAAAAATAAACTATTAGGACTATACCAAAATAAAAAGCTTTTGCACAGTGAAGGAAACCATCACAAAACAAAAAAACAACCTACAGAATGGGAGAAGATATTTGCAAATGACATATCATATTAAGGGTTAGTATCAAAAATACATAAAGAACTTATACAACTCAACCAAAAAAAGAAATGATCCAATCAAAAAATGGGCAGAGGATCTGAATAGACATTTTTTCCAAAGACACACAGATGTGCAACAAACATAAGAAAAGATGCTTAATTTCACTAATCATAAGAGAAATGCAAATCAAAACCACAAGATATCACACCTGTCAGAATGCCTAGAATCAACACAAGAAATAACAAGGGTTGGTAAGGATGTGGAGAAAAGGAACCCTGGTGCACTGTTGGTGGGAATGCAAATAAATGCAGCCACTATGGAAACAGTATGGAGTTTCCTTAAAACATGAAAAATAGAATTAGCATAAAATCTAGTAATTTCCGGGGTGTCTGGGTGGCTCAGTCGGTTAAGTGTCCGACTAAGCTCAGGTCATGATCTCACAGTTCATGGGCTCGAGCCACACATCGGGCTCTGTGCTGACAGCTCAGAGCCTGGAGCCTGCTTCAGATTCTGTGTCTCCCTCTCTCTCTGACCCTCCCCTGCTCAGGCTCTCTCTCTCTCTCAGAAATAAATAAAACATTAAAAATAATTTTTTAAAAATCTAGTAATTCCACTACTGAGTATTTACACAAAGAAAACAAAAACACTAATTTAAAAATATATGCATCCCTATGTTTACTGGAGCATTATTTACAATGGCCAAGATATGGAAGCAGCCCAAGTGTCCATCCATAGATGAATGAATGAAGAAGATGTGGTGTATATATATGTTTATATGAATATTACTCAGCCATAAAAAGGAATGATATCTTGTCATTTGCAACAAAATGGATGGACCTAGAGGGTCCCTAACCCTAAGTGAAATAAGTCAGAGAAATACAAATGCCATATGATTTCACTCATGTGCGGAATTTAAGAAATGAAACAAGTGAGCAAAGGAAAAAAGACAAAAAAAAAAAAAAGACTTAAATACAGAAAACAAAGAGGTGGTTGCCAGAGTGGAGGTGGATGGGGGGATGGGTAAAATAGATAAAGGGGATGAAGAGTATGCTTATTGTGATGAGCACTGAGAAATATATATAATTGTTTTATCATTATATTGTATACCTGAAACTACTACAACACTGTATGTTAATTATACTACTTCCATAAAAATTAAATAAATATATATAACAAAAATGAGGGGAAAATACAAATAAAAATTTTAAAATCAGCTATCAAGCCATGAAAAGACACAGAGGGAACTGAATACATATTATTAAGTGAAAGAAGTCAACCTGAATATGCTACATAATGTATGATTCCAATTCTGTGTCACTCTGAAAAAGACAAAACTATGGAGACAGTAAAAAGATCAGTGGTTGCCAGGGGTTGGGGTGGAGGAAGGATGAATAGACAGAATATCAATGTGATTTTAAGGCAGTGAAATTATTCTATATGATACTACAATGGTGGATACATGTCATTATACATTTGCCAAAATCCACATAACGCATTGCACCAAGAGTGAACCCTAATGTAAACTTTAGACTTTGGGGAATGATGATATATCAGTGTAGGTTCATTGATTATAATGAATATACCACTGTGGTTTGAGATGTTGATGGCAGGGGAGGCCGTGGGGTGGGATTAAGGGAATATATGAGAACTCTCTATACTTTCCACTCAGTTTTGCTGTGGACTTAAAATTTCTCTAAAAAATAAAGTCAATTAAAAATGTTTTGATGTGCTATAGTTTTCACTGAAGAAATTTTACAACTCATAGAGTTTGGAATAAGAAGTTCAACACACACATTGAGCCAGTTTACAAAGTCCAGTCTGATAGATTCTCAGAAAACCCACTAAAAATTCTTTAGAACATGAAAGATAATGACCAAAGAAGTTGAAGCTTAATACAGAGAAAAGATCTCTTTAAGCACAAAAACCTGTACCGCGTATTCAAAATGAAGATAATTCAATATTCAACATATTGATATTTATTTTGTTAAAAGAATTATATGTGGGGCGCCTGGATGGCTCAGTTGGTTAAGCAACCAACTTCAGCTCAGGTCATGATCTCACAGTTCGTGGGTTTGCGTGTCGGGCTCTGTGCTGACAGCTCAGAGTCGGGAGCCTGTTTTGGATTCTGTGTCTCCCTGTACCTCTGCTCCTCCCCCATTCATGCTCTGTCTCTCTCTGTCTCTCAAAAATAAATAAAAGTTTAAACAATTTAAAAAAAAACAATTATATGCATTTTAACACGTGATCAGAGTTCAGGAAGCTTGCTCCTTGAGTTTAATGTAACAATTAAATCATCTATTGTTTCTGGTTCGAGGGATCCTGCTCAGTCACCCCAATGGTCTGCGCTAAATCTTCTGGACAAGAGATAATCATGAAGTTATCTGAAGGTTATTATAAGTAAGAAACAAATTATTAGTAAAATCAAAGCTAAATAAAATAATGTAAAAAGTATCACTTATTATGGAATTGTTACAAATTAAGCTTCTAAAACTCACTGTAATAACAGAAAAAAACACACCCCTTCTAGAAAAACTATATCTAATCAAATATGAATAATGTATATTCTATAGAAAATATTGTGTTGAGGGCAGATATAGGGTCTAAGTCTGAAGGTTTCCCTGCCACTAGTATGGGGTGAGCCCGTGGCAGGGCTGCCCCTGTCCCCAGGACTCCCTCTCCATTGCAGGCACAGCTGCCTCAGGGACTCAAGGAGATAGAAAACACAGGTTAATGTCAAACTCAAGAGAAAGAATTCTAAAAAGGGACACAATATGGAATGCCATTCATTCACTCAACACATGCACTGGGCATACAGAACGTGAGCAAAATTGACTGATATGATGCTTACCTGCATGGAAATGCATGGACCACTGGTGCTCACCCAGGCAGAAATTGAGCAGGGAGAGGGGGTGGTTAGTAGAGTTGAGAACCAAATTGTGAACCTCCCCCCCTGGAACCCTCCTAAGAACACCATTGTGCTCTTGAGTGTTTTGAGAAGCTGATGACCTATCCAAAGAGCTGCAGTCATGGGCTTCCATGGAAGTGAGGAGTCCAAAGTCAAGGTATGGGCTTGAGCCTCTGGAGACTCTGGGGGAGGATTCTCCCCTGTCTCTTCCCGTTTTGGGTGGCCCCAGGAATTCCTTGGCATGTGGCCACATCACTCTAATCTCTGCCTCTGTTTTCACATGGCCTTCTCCTCTGTGTGGGTCTCTTTCAAACTCCCTCTGCTTCCCTCTTATAAGGATATAAGTGATTGCATGTAGTTTATGAGGGATTATAAAGATTATCTACCAAGATAATCCAGGTAAACTCCTCCCAAGACCCTTAATTTAATCACACCTATCTCCGTATGAAGTGATATTCATTCTTGGCATATAGGGTAATATTCACAGGTTCTAGACATTAGTAAGTGAATATATCTTTGGAGCTATTTTTTTAGTCTACCATAAAACCCTTGTGATAATATTGAGTCCATCCAGATAATCCAGGATACTCTCCCTCTCTTAAAGTCAGCTAAATAGCAACCTTCAGTCTATCTACACCGTTAATTCCTTTTTAATAGGCCCAAGGATTAAGATGTGATCATCCTTGGGGAGTCATTATTTTTCCTACCAGACTACATACCATAATATTATGGACTGAATTGTGTCTCCTTCTCCCCAATTTCTATGTTGAAGTCCTAACCTCAAGTACTTTAGAACATGACTGTATTTGGAGATGCAGGCTTTAAAGAGGTAATTAGTTAAAAATCAGGTTATCAGAGTGAACGCTAACCCAATATGACTCATGTCTTTATAAGAAAAGATTAGGACACAGGCATACAGAGGGAAGAACATATGAAGACACAGGGAGGAAATGGCCATGTACAAGCCAAGTTTCCTCAGAATTAACCAACTCTGTCAACACCTGGATCTTGGACTTCTGGCCACCAGGAGAACTGTGCAACAATACGGTTGTTGTTTAAGTCTCCCAGTGTGTGGTACTTGGGGGTCACTGCAAACTCATGCAGTGACCTAATCCAGAGAGCTACTATGCCATCACATCCACAGGTTCCATCTGTAGTCAACAGGTGCGGAGGATACAAGGGCATGTACACCAGCGGAACTCTTCGGGGCACCTGAGAATTCTAACTACCACACATGGCCATTCTCACCAGACCCGTCTGCCCTTCTGCCAGATCAGTTGGAAAAACTGGTTTAACTTCTCTTGCTTATTCCTTTTTACCGAGTTTTCTATTCATTTCCCATTCACCTTTCAATCCCAATCCTAGTTGGTCCAAGGTGGGTTGGGAGGGAAGACTGAGCAAAGCGTGAAGGCAGAGGACTGTGTCCCTAAGTAGAAGCAGCAGAAATACTAGGGAGCAGAAAGGCAATGTGCCCTCGGCCTGTCCTACATCCAATTTTTAGGAAAGAAATGGAATGTGGAAGTGTGAACAGACATCCATTTTCACAGCCACCTCAAATTTTAATTTTCTATTTTGAATATTTTAAAGCAACAGCAGCAGGCTATGCAATATACATTTTCCTTTAAAACACATATTTCTATAGTTTACACATAGCTTAGAAAAATCAGATTATTTCAACTCTAATTTTTTTTCTGTTTTTGTGCCCATTAATGGGCGAGAGCTAAACTTGATGATGTTGCTGATAATTGCAGAATCACACAGCAGAGTACTGGCCAGTGTCTCCAGACCCAGGTGCCAGGTTGCCTGGTGCCACTATTGTCTGTGGTACATGTCTTAAGCAGGATCCTAGCTGAATGATTGCAACTGCCGTGTTCTATGAAACCTAGTTACCCAGGAAAGCCGTGGGTGCCATGCAACTGCACTGCTGCTTTGCTTGTATGCAGGCCGAAAGCATGCCACCCACGCGTACCTGTGTTTATAAAGAACCGCGAATGCGGTGGGGAGTGGTGGAGAAAGGGGATATTTTAGGGCTTCAGAGAAGAGCACAGAGTCGTGGCAACAGAGAGCCACAGATACAGATGGGGGAAAAACTCGATGACTCTCCGTTTCAGTTTTTTTTTTTTCCTGAGGCAGAACTGACAAACTTTGGTACAGAGGGACTGTGTTGGTATATTGACACTTACCAGGGGCCCAGCCCTCACACAACTTTAAGGTCCTCTGGAGGGTGGCCTCACACCAGGTCCTGGCCTGTCCTGACATTGACACTAGCCCCATGCTCCAAAGTGTATGACTCCCACCCTTCTATTCATCTGTGTATGTCCCTATGTACCTACATCCATATCCATGTCTACATATGCATGTATATACTGCATACTGCTATTTTCGTTTAACAAATCTGTTGAGCCCCATAGCGAACATGCTGGGAGCCTCACCAACATCAAATCTCTTCCTCAGGAGTGAGCACTGAGTGGCCTAAGTTAATCAGTATGATGCCCAAGTGATTGGTTTGGGACTGGGTACTTGTCCAAGCATAACCCCACCAATGCTTGGCATTGCCTTGCCCAAGTGATTGTTTCATGGGTGGGTATGTAAGCTGAGTCCGTCCAGAGTAGGGGTTTCTTCACTGGTCGGATGACTGTGGTGTGTAGATGAAGGCCCAGAATGGTGGCAGCCACATTGTCATCACAAGGCAGGGATGCCTGAGAATGTCACCAACACACTGAGAAGGACACAGAGAGAGAGAATCCCAGAGAAATGGAGTAGGAACTCTAAACTGTGTGAATGGGTTGGCCCCATCTCTGGGCTCTTCCATTGTTTAAGCCAGTCTGAATCGATGTCTCTGTTGCCCCAGAACATTCTTACTAAAATAAGGACTAGCCACTGGGGAGTCAGTGGTGAATAAGACAGTGACTACCCTCCTGAGCATACAGTATAGTGGAGGGAGGTAAACAAACAGGATAACTGAATCCAATACTATGTGCTGTGTGTGATGGGGGAGGCCTCTCTGGAGAGGCGACACGACAGTTGAGACTCGAAGGGTGAGAAAGAGCCAGCCCCAGGAGGATCTGGGGGAGAGGGTCCCAGGCAGCTGTGAGGTGGGAATGAACATGGGGAAAAACAGCAGTGTACATGAAATGAACTGGGAAGATATACACAGTGACAGGAAAAATATTTGGGGCAGTGGAGTCATACTATTAATAGAGTGGATATGCCTAGGAAACTATTTCTGGTCTTCTCCATTACCTCCTTTACTTTTGGGTTTTCCCTGTCTTCAGAGACCACAACAATGAGAATTCCAAGAGAAAGGCATCAGAGGAGCAGCAGTGGCCATTTTTTAATATACCTAAGGTGTTTCTAAGAGTGCTGTCTGTCCTCTACTAATGTTCACAGAATTCATTAACAGTGAAGCAAAGTCAACATGATGGACCAGGACTCAATAAAGCTCTTCTGATTTTAAACTGGGCCTTCATTATACAGCATGATGCAGAATTCTACCTTTGGTTAATAAAGTGCCTGCTATTTCAGGTCTGCTTTATACAAACATCAACTCCAGCATTAAAAACATATATTAACAATTTCCAATCTCTAGCAGCAGTTTTCAAACTGGCTTCATCAGATATGCCCTGTTACAGACATGTATTTCCAGACCCCAGCCCCAGAGGTTCTGACTCAGTAGGTCTGGGCAGTAAATCCTATAAAGTGACACCAATGGTTTCTGCAATGTTATTATGTGTCCTGAGTTCCCTGGGCATCCTATAACCTGTACTTTTGTATAAGAACATGATTGTATATAATCTGTATATTTTGATACTAAGATGTCTCAAAACTTTTTTAGAAGTGGATAGTATTTATGAAGAACTAGCTAGAGCCGTCAGAAGCACAGAAAGGAGCTGGAGTTACAATCAACAGGTGGCTACAGGGCCATGGACACAGGCAGCTGGCACAATGTGGTGGCATGCTGGCTAATACAAGGAGTTGACTGACTGCCCCCATATTTAATTAATTAGCTACAAGTATTTCTGGACCTCATTCCTTTACCAGGATTTGAAGCCCATTCACCCCCAAATGAATTTTCTTTAAAAAGCCAAGGGCAAGATGCTGCTTTCTTTCCCCCACTACCACACCACTTCTGATGGGTCCACCACAGATGGGGTATAACCAGCCCTTCCGGTCTTGGTACCCTTCAGAGGCCCCACCAGTTTGAGCATCTCTGGCCTAGGATTACTGCATAAAAGCTTACCCTTGACTACTCCGTATATATTTTATATGGTACAAACAAAGGCAAACATGTTTAAGAAAAACAAAGATGTTAATAAACTTACTATTCATTGAACCAGGACACATCAAATGGCATTACAAACACTTTTTTAATGACAACAGATGGCAAATTTATACAAATTACAGGCCAGAATATAATGGATACAAAATCCACCCAGGTAGCAGTTAGAAAAGTATCACTTACAAAAGTAAATCTGATTCAAGTGGCTAAAGAACTCAAACTCCTCATTTCAATAATTACAGACACCTTTCAAAATAGTGCATCTAAACCCTGCCCCTAGTCAGGGCACTATTCAAAGACTACAGCATATTCAATGACTCTACTGAGTTAAAGATTCTAACATCTTCAGCAAGGATGTCAAGAGACATCTTGTAACAGGTTCACTATGCAAAACTCGAACAAGAATATGTGAACGTTCTTTGCAAACTGTAAGGTGCTGTGCAGATGTTGTTAGCTATTGCTATTATTACCAGTGAGATTTCACTGAACTTGAGAAAAAGGAAGACGAGTCTGTGTGACTGACAAATATGACTTATAGAACATGTTAAAAAAGAATGCAGATACTACTCTTGAGTATATGTAGCAATGAAACAGGGAAGTGTATCCAGGAGTAATGATAAGTTGAGGAGTTCTAGACTATTTTAATGAATATATAAAAGATTTAACTATTCATACATTACACATAATAGTTACCATTTGATTCCCAAAGTCCCTGAAAATAATTTATTTTCTCAGGTGACCTTTTTCCTCTGCAAAAAAGAAGAAATCTTGCCAAGTTATTAAGGTGTTGCTTCAGCCCAGCTCTGGCAAAACTTATCTTAAATGTAAGAGCAGAGTCTGAACTAATAAAGTGATACTACTCTGTTGGAGGACACAGATCGCTTGACAGCAGAGAAAATCTGCTGCTAACCTAAGTAAGACAAGTGACAAATTCTGTAGCATTGTTGAACCATTTATAAACTGGGCCCAACCATGCTCTACAACTTCACTGGGTCATAAATAAAATAAACATGAACTTGTCTAGAGATGAGAAATACACACACGATTTTAAAATCAGGATTTAAATCCTTTTGTTTCATGTACCCTTGGCTATCAGCTTTCCTTGGGTACATCTTACTTAACTGTTTTTACTGGTCTCCTTGGGTACTCTAGATGTATATATAAAATTTATATGAAAATGGCAAATAAACATCAAACACGTCAATCAGTTGCCTCTCTTGGCAAGGGTGCTACGATTTTTATGATGAAATAGTCTAATTATTACAATGTATTTGTTAGGTTTCCATGAAACAGGAGGTCTTTTTTAATGGATGTTTAAATTCCTTCAGTAACAACTCAAAACTGAATTCTGCTGTTACATGTAAAATGTCACCTATCCACTTGAAGTGAATGACATCAGATATATTCCACAACACACTTTGTTAGCACAATGGGGAAGGAATGATTATATTCTTGGGGGGCGGGGCAAAATGGGAGGCAAGGTGAGGAAGATAATGCGTTTATCAGTAGTTTGTGCTGACACTTCAAGTTATGCTTCCTAATTGAGGTTATTCTCACAATCCATTTTCAAACAATAATGAACATATTCCTATCTTAAAACATTTATAAGGGCTCAACTGTAGCTTTCCTTTCTATACATCCTTAAGTATGTACATTGTGCAAGAGGAAATCCATTAGACATCCTGAAAAATAAATCTGTATGTCAAATACCATATGTTATTTGAAGAGCAGCAAAGTAGTGAGTTAACAGTTAAAACTCCAGAAAAAACTTAACTGGTTTGAAAACAAGTCTATATTGTAACAATCCTAAATATCAACCTAGCATCCAATTCTAACTTGCAAACACTTGGTACTTTTTCCAACAGGAAATTACAACTGCTTTTGCATGAATCCCAGGATTAAATACTTTCAGAAGAACATCCGTATCATTTTCTACCCAATAAACGTTTGAAAACAAAATAATCTAACATTAGGCATTAATATTTTACAAATAGCATAAGATCCCAAAAGTACAAAGCCTTGGCATTATAAAAAAGAAACTAAGTGGACGACAATTCTAAGTATGATGAGGCATCTAATGAAGGGATGACCATTTAGAAATCTACCACATAGTACCCCGGACTCAAACTGGGGCATTCTACAATTTTATATTAAATTTGTACAATTTTACACTAAAACTGTGGTCTTTAAGAAAACACTTTACATTTAGAATAACTGCTTAAAGACATTTAAAGTGTAGACAATATTTAACTATAAGCAATAAAAAAATGCCCTACAATAATCCTTTTTCTCAACAATTAAATACAAATGCCTATTTAACTTTTATGCCTAACCATCTCCCTATTCCTTTAGTCCAGTTCCACATCAAAAATAGGGGTCAACAGACAAATCAGTAATGCCAAAAACAGCAAGGGCCACTGTATTAGGAATTACAAGTAAAAGGAAATTTGAACAATGAGAAATCTAGTAAAAAGAGTAATGGTAGAATGTACTTTTTTAAGAAAATGGCCAATAATTATTCATCTGAAAAAATATAAATAGCTGTCAGGTAACACAGGCAGAATTTGAACTTAAATCAAACATTCAGTGTACTGAACTAGTATTAGGAAATGCACACAGGGTATAAATCAAAATAGTGGTTATCTCCAGGTGGTAACATCACAGGGAATTTAAATTCTCTTTCGGTTTCACTGCATTTTTCCAGGTGTGTTGTTAGACTGCACACAAGTAGTACTAAGTACTAAGTAGCTAACGAAGTAAAACCACAGGGTCTTTTTCTATCCGACAGGACTTCACGGTTATCTAACTATATATATCTGGGATATAACAACTCTGATTAAGAAGGACTTGACTAGGGGTGCCTGGGTGGCTCAGTCAGTTGAGTGTCCAACTCTTGATTTTGGCTGAGGTCATGACCTCAGGGTCGTGGGATGGAGCCCTGTGTCAGACTCTGCACTGAGCTTGGAGCCTGCTTGGTGTTCTAGCTCCCTCTCTGCCCCTCCCCCACTCACATACATGCTCATGTGTGTGTTCTTGCTCTTAAAAAAAAAAAAAGACTTGACTAGTGATCCCAAGAATACTTCATGGATGATAAAAAATAATCTACTCTCAGAAGTGTTTGCACTTCCTAAGTATGTGAAAATAAATACATTTAAACATAAATTCCTACCATATACATTATTAAAAAGTAGGAAAAACAAATTGAAAGGGAGTTTACACAAACCTTGTAATTAAAGCATAACTTCAGTGTTGAATGACACAGCAAAGCAGATTAAAAAGTTAGTCTGAAAGCATAGGCTAGCTCCCAAAGGCTGAGTACCCAGCTATCTACCTTTGCTTTGCTGCCTAGATCATCATAAAACCAGTCCTTTTATGCAAATGAGTGTGATTCAGTCTAGTTTCCCCATGAAATAACGTAATGAAAGATTCCTATTGACTACAGATTACACCTTACACAAAATTTCTCACTGATATTCAGATTAAGCCCAAAATCCACAATTCAAGCAATTCTGCATAGGAATTTACAACCTAAAATCTGACAGCCCATGACTTTTGTGATAGTCAGGGAAAGCATTCCAGTGAAGAACAGTTTAGATTTGCTTCACTATGTACATTTTAATATATCCCGAGGAGTGAAACTTAAAACCAACCAAAAGACAAAATGCTATAAACCGTTTTTGGTTGTGAGATAATCAAATTCTTCCCAGAATGTGTCACTAAGTTAACATACTTACTGTGACCAACTTAACTTTTTCAAATTCTCATTTGCGAATGAGAGGTTCATACAGTTAAAACTGATGATACAAATCACTGTATTAGAAAGATCAAAATTTACACTAGTCAAATGTGACTCCTTCAGATTGATTTTAACATGTTCTCAACTTTATTGAAATCATCATCCCAGATGCATTTATCATTTTTAAAAATAAATTTAATGCTATCAAAAGGTGATGTTCAATTTAATCCTGTTTGCCTTCACGCCACTGTCGTGAGCCTTCATTCCAGGCCACATAAACAAAGAGGGCCAACACCACGTGGACGGCGACCACCGCAACAATAGCAGCATAAAAATAGCTGTCCCTATTGGACATCCCAAAGGCGCCTATCAAGAGAAAAAAAGTTTCCATTTTATTCCAAAATTTATCAAAGTGCAAACAACAAAGCATACTAATTTTCATTAGGTATATATTTATTTAGCTAGTCAGGCAATTAAAATATAATACTTTGGGTGGTGATAAATCAAGTATTCATTTAAAGATTTGAAACCTTCTATACACAAAGACATTATTCTGAATGAAAACTATAATTATCACTTCACTTAAAGACAACAAAAAAGGGGGGACGTTATTTTCACTTCCTACTAATGTATGCCACAAAAGGGACATCATTCCCCCAAATTCCTCCTCCCATGTCAGCCGAGTCTTGCTCTCAGAGGTATAGTAAAAGAAAGGACCTGCAAGCTATTTCACAGAAAACCATCCACAAATACATTGTCAAGCTAAGATAACTAAATGATGAAAAAGTTAACTTCATGAAAGAAGATTGACTTGAACATGATTTTGAAAAGCAATACAGAAACAAATGGAAAAAGCAAATGAAGAGTACCCAGCTTACAGATATAAGATCACAAAAACCGAGTCTTAAATATACTAAGGGGGAAAAGGTCTTGTTTTATCATCTAGGATTACCTTCAAAAACATAAGACTTAGTCGTGAAATATAACCCAATAGGTACAGTGATCATTAAAGCTGTGAAGAACAGGAGCGTCTTCAGGGTAGATGCTAATGAACTTTCATTTCTGGAATAAAGTAAACAAAGAGAAAATCAGAACCTGCTAGGCTATTTCCAACTGTTCTTCTGTCCATAAACACTATAAATACCCACAGAGAAGATGCTGGAAACCCTGCCCCTGCCTTGGAAGCAGCGAGAAGAGGAAGAGTCAACTCAGGGGCTCAAAACTGGAAGATCCTAGAGACCCAGAGACCATTCAACAGACTACCATTCAGATCCAGTGCGAGAGAAAGCATCAAAGTATGAAAGTGTTTTGTAGTCTTCAAAATGCTATGCAAGTGTATCCTAATGACCAATTTTATAATGGAGGTAGCAAAGGAAAATATACAAAAAAAAAAAAAAAAACAACTAATGAATGTCTACAACTAATAAATGTGTGTTCACAAAGCATCCTATTGAAGGCTAGCTGGATACAGCATAAACAAGGTATGAGAATCTCCAAAGAAAAAGCAGCCTAGAACAACCTGGATGTGGCTAAAGGAAACTTACTTTAATTGCTTTGTAATGAAATAGCTGTAGTACAAGTTAGATGGTCTTCGTGTAACATGGATGTATTAAAAATGTAATGTCCAAACACCTTCTATTCAGTGAATTCTGTTTGTCCATGGCTATTTTTAAATCAAGGAAATATCCCAGTGGCAAAAGTTTTGTTCCAGAGTACAATGAAACTACTCTGAAGAATGTAATCAAGCTTTTCAAATTACATAAAGAAAAACAAATCTGATAATCTGCTACTTAAAAACATTAATATAAGGATTAATGTAAAAGCACAAATAAAACTGGATAACATAAAAATGCCCACAATAAGAAAATGGTTTCACAAATGACGTATATCAATATATGGACACATTAAAAAGAATTCTCACTGGGGCATCTGGGAGGCTCAGTTGGTTGAGTGTCTGACTTCAGCTCAGGCCATGATCTCACAGTCCGTGGGTTCAAGCCCTGCTTCGCACTCTGTGCTGACAGCTCAGAGCCTGGAGCCTACTTTGGACTCTGTGTCTCCCTCTCTCTGCCCCTCCGCCATTCATGCTCTGTCTCTGATTCTTTCTCTTTCTCTCTGTCTCTCTCCCAAAAATAAATACACATTAAAAACATGAAAAGAAAAAACAAAAACAATTCTGACCATTACTCAGAAAGTAGTCGTGCAATAAATGAACAAGGCAAACTACACCATATCATGTATATCTGGGGTCTTCAAAACAAGGCGTGAGGGCCCAATGCCTATTTCTATAAAGTTTAGCTGGAACACAGACACACCCATTTGTTTATGTAGCATCTAAGATGGCTTTGGGGGCGCCTGAGTGGCTCAGTCCGTTAAACGTCTGACTTCGGCTCAGGTCCTGACCTCATGGTTCATGGGTTCATGAGTTCAAGCCCCGAGTCATGTGCTGATAGCCCACTTGGAGCCTGGAGACTGCTTTGGATTGTGTCTCCCTCTCTCTCTCTGCCCCTCCCCTAATTGCGCGTGCGCTCTCTCTCGCTCGCTCGCTCGCTCAGAAATAAATAAAAACACTAAAAACAAAATAAGATGGCTCTGGAGCTACAAAGGACAAGGTAAGTTGTGGTGCCAGACAATACAGCCTTCATAACCTAGTATTTACTATGTGGCCCTTTACAGAAAAACCTGACGAACCCCTGACATATGCTATTCCAATTAGGTTAAAAATGTGTTTACCTAAAAAAGGACTCCAGAACAATATACAAAAATAAAGTTATTTTCCCATTTTAAAAATGTTCCTTAATGTTATTTCACTGACTTTTCAATAAATAAGTAAATATATGTCAGCATTTGTCCTATGCATTGATACAAATGATCAACACTACTGAAAGCTGTAGTAAGTTTCCAGCAATCCTAGAGACAGCTGTACCTCACGCATACTACCACCGTACTGTAAAAGCAGTAAACCCTATAGCTTTAATCATTTAGCTTAAGGTCCTTTTTGTCCCTTAAATCTAACCATTCTCAGACCACCTTAACACACTCCAAACTTTATGCTTATACTCAACATTTGGACTTAATTAATTTTCTTTCTGATAATCCTCAGAGGCTCTGGTTTTTATCTGTATCTTTAGGAAGGGAGACAGTCCAGCCTTCAAGGTCCACTGCCCCCACCAAAACAGCCTCTCCTCCAAGTATCTTTCCTGATTACTCCAGCTGGAATAATTCATTGCTCTGGAATTCAATCACACTTAGTTCACACCTGTTATTACAGCACTAAATGTGCCAGCTTGCTTACTATATAGTCTTGCACATTTCTCTGGAGCCCTAGAAAATCCAGGCAAAGGGATTCCTCTAACTATATAAATTATTAGCTAGGAGATTTCTTTCTTTCCAGAAAGGAAAGGAACGTCTCAAGTTTCTGGTCTACAAACTTTTTTGACTACGAATCCTTCTTTAAGTATAAATTTTGAGCACATACCCCATAAAGGCATACTGATTTTTTTAAACAGATTTATCTACACAAATATTATCAATACATACCTTAAAATACAAACCATATGCAAAAATAGATACTAAAAAAGTAAAGGTTAAAAATAAATTCATGTAAAACTTCCAGTATTTTCTTTCCATACTTCAATGGATCATCTTTTAACACATCTTACCACAGCAATTACTGAAGTATACCATCCTCATCTAATATACTTATGCTCCCTTAAACCGTTTTCCAGGAGTAAACTTTTACAGAAATTTATTGTGTAATCTTCATGAAGAATATTTGACTCAGTATTTTGAACATAAGTATTTGACCCCTTGTTTTATGAACTGCAACAAAAAACATGACCTTCTTGATTGTTTCTATGGTGAGTTAAAGCATGCAAAGTTAAGATATATAACCTGATAAAGAAACAAAGCCTGAGAATCCAGAGAAAGGGAGTGTTTAACTGGTTTTGTTCTTGAGATTATGTCTCTTGAATATGTAATACCTGACCTGGCTTTCAGAAAACATTACTATTGAAAAGATGATAGAATACCATATAAAAATGCGTTAAGGCAAACAAAATCATTTACAATCCCACCACTCAAACATAATCTTTTCTACATGTTAATTTCTGGCCCCACACACTCAATGTCAAACTTGCCACAGAAGGGAACGTGGTAAGCTCTATCTGCTCAGTGCTTGCTGCAGAAGTTCGTATGAAGTGGGTAAACTCTAGGTGGTTTTAAAAATATGAAGACAGGGGCGCCTGGGTGGCTTAGTCGGTTAAGCGTCCGACTCTCGCTTAGGTCATGATCTCGCGGTTCATGGGTTCGAGCCCCGCGTCGGGCTCTGTGCTGACTGCCAGCTCAGAGCCTGGAGCCTGTTTCAGTCTGTGACTCCCTCTCTCTCTGACCCTCCCCTGCTCACGCTGTGTCTCTCCTAGAAATAAATAAAACATTAAAAATAAATAAATAAATAAAAATATGAAGACAGTAAGTTCATCAGGAGTTATTTCCTCGAGACCCACTTGAATTCTGGACTTTTCCCATTCTTCATTTCTAACAAGTCTCAGTTAACACCCAGTAAGAGATACAAAGAAGAAGTCAATTGAATGACATCAGTTGCTTTGTTTTAGAATAATTCACCTGTTACACATAAGCTGGCTTGTGCCAGCAGAACTGCCAGGAGAAGCCATGGTGTGGCTGGAAGCCAAAAAGAAAATGTCCCGCAAACACTAAAGGAAGCTTGCTAGTTTTCAAAAGTTTGTGTGCTTAACCTTGTATATACTCTGTCCCATATTTGTGAAGTCGTAACCCAAAATAAAAGTCAAATTTTGGGGGCTTAAAGTAACAAGTGAAAAGGAATTTACTATGTTCCCTTCCATGGCAAGCAAGGCTTCCACTGCAAGTAGATTACACTGCAAATTCAATTAAGAAACACTAGAATCAGTGCAGGAGGGCTAAACCGTATTCTTATGGTACTCGACAAAAATATCTGTTGGTATCGTCACTAGTAAACAATAGTAATAATAAACATTTAGAGTGACATCGTAAGACAGTGAAAAATGTCATGGGGTTCCAAAGATCACGGGCTTTGGAATCAGTGGGATTGGTCAAATTTCACCTTCAACACTAATTTAGCGTGGCCTAACTGTGTGATCTTGGGCAAGTGCCTTATCCTGAGTCAACGTCTTTAAAAAAAAAAAAAAAAGCAAACTAAGTACTTGCTTAATTTTGCTAATGTATGTAATCAAAAGCATAAGCTGAGCCTGGCACACAGTAGGTCATCATCAAATGGTGGCCAAATTCCTCTCCATCCTCTTGCCTACCGACTATCATTGGCTAGGCTAGTCGGCCAGAACTACCACTACCGTTCTACTCAGCCACCAACCTCCAACCTACTAACTCCCGCAAATGAAGCAGTCTCAAACCAGGGACAGCCCCTACTCCCCTCCCTTCGTTCATTCACACAGCAAACATTTAAGCCCCGACGATGCAGGCCCCATAGGGGACACGGAGATGAAGAAGGCCGGGTTCCTGTCCTCAGGGAGCTCACCCTGCAGTGGGGAGAGATTGCAGAGAGCAAGATCGCAAAACTGGACGACAGCGAGAGGAAGTGGTAGAACAGAAGTATGAGCTGAAGGCCCACCGACCTCTCCCCCTGTGACCCCAGGTTCCGGCCCCCGTGCGTGTAGACGCTCCAGGCCCCAACCTGCTTCCCTTCTCCCCCACCCCGCAGCCCTCCCCTGAGGGTCCAGACCTCACGCCCACCGCAGGCCAGCCCGCTCGGGTCGGGCCTTCCCTCACACCCCACTCGAAGCCAGGGCCAGGTCGCCTTGAGGTCCGGGCCCCTGCCCGGCCTGGGCCCTGCTCGCGACTACCTGAAGTCGGGCGGCTGCAGCGCATTCAGCGCCGCTTTATCAAGGCGCTCCATGTGCAGACGACCCCGCAGCAAGTGCTCGGAGGCGGGCTGGGCTCAGCGACCTCGCTGGGACTGCTCCACTGCAGGCCGACAGAGGCGTGCCGCGCCGGAAGTGCCGGCTAGTGTCGGGCGGCGGGACGCATTGCGCAAGTGCGGCGCGCCTTGGTGACGTTAGACTGCACCGGCGCAGGCGCGGGCGCAGATGGTCACATGACTTACCGGCCGGGGCTCCGTGGTGTGCGCCCTGCCGGGAGCTGTCTGCGCTCCAGGAGCAGGCCGGGCGAGTAGCCCAGCCACTCCACGTTGAGCCGGGACTTGCCTCGCAGCATGATCCTCCGGGGTGGGCGGTGCTACCCCCGCCCCCTGAGAGCGCGTGAGCACCTCTGGTCCCTCTCAGGACCCCTGCCGCCGAGCTGCGGTTGCGAGGCTACCGGAGCAGACGAGTCGCAAAGACGGACGGCCAGGCAGAAGACTGTGGTGCTAGGCAACCAAGCAATTTCCGAAGACAACACAAAAAAGCAATGCACATTATTTCCCAGCCCTCGTGAAATGCCTCATTGTTACCAACAGTGAAAGTCCAGCCGTGGGAAAGTGGGAGGAGTTAGTTTGACACTCACCCGAGTCCGAGTCCGTAAGCTAGTCAATGTCAGAGTTGAAAGAGCCCTTGCTGAGAGTGAGTGTTTAGGCCTGACGACGCCGGTGACCCCAACTTCCACTTCAAGTTAAAAACATATTGCAGCTGCTCGGAAAGCCGCCAATGAGACATCAGGGACCCAAATAGTAAGGGACAGAAGGCCCTCCGGGGCCCGCGCAACCCGAGAGAGGTATAAACGAAAACAGTGTTGTAAGTCTAGGGTTAGGCTAGACAAAATAACGTTGCCACTGGCTGCTAATAAGAGGACAACCCTTACATGGTCAACTCCTGGAAAGGGCCGCTGACCACACATCTATTTTCTGCACCACATGGATACAAAGACCGCGTCTGAAATCATGACTAAACAGCAGCTTAGAGCAATGTTAAGCGCTGTGGACTAGCCAGCACAAAGCCTGGGTTTAAGTTCGAACTTAATCCTTGCCTGGGCCTCATCTAGACCCTTAGGGCGACAAGAATCACCTAATGCTGGAACTAGGGCAGAATGATTTTCCTACAGCTTGTGAGTGAAGAATGGGTTTTCCATTTTAAATGGTTGGAAAAAATCAAAAGAAAAGTAATATTCTGCCACACGTGAAAATTATATCAAATTTAGATTTCAGTGTCCATAAATAAAATTTCATTGGAACTCAGCCATGTTCATTAATTTGTATCATCTATGGCTGCTTTCGCACTACAGTGGCAGTGTTGTATAGTGACAGCGACTGTATAGACCACAAAGGATAAAATGTTTACTATCTGGCCCTTTATAGGAAAAGTTTGCCACCCCTGCTCTAGCTAATCACCCTGTAATGAGGTCCTTGAACCCCTAGGGATCCATAAATGTAATAAGGTTACTGAGATTAATTTTCAATATTTTTAAAAAATGTAATGAATGTAATGTATTTACCTGCTATAAGGAATCAACGGCTACTTAGAACATGACCTTTCTTTGATTTTAGGCACTAATTATATCACATTGATGAGGTAATCCTGGTTATCTCATTAGAAAATCAATTATTACTAAACTAAAATAAGCCATAGCCGACTAAATCTTTTAAAACATACAGAATGGACACAAGAGGAGGGAACTTTGTGACTTTGTGTATCTCCAATGCCTAGAATAAGGGCCTGGTATATCATAGATACTCAATAAATATTTGTTAAATGTATTGGATCCACAGGAAGACAAAGAGCAAAAGGGTTCTTGGTAGTGAAAAGATTCAGAACCACTGATATAGTAGTATTAGCTTGCTGGGGCTACCTTAGTAAAGTACCCCAAATTGAATTGTTACCAGTGGGAGCATCTACATTGTGTGAGTAGAAGCCTCCATTCATGGATCCCCCACCGAATATTTACATGAGGATCTCCAATCAAATAAAGACAGCCAGAGAGGAAGTAGCAAGCACAAAGCAGTTTATTAAGGACCTTACACTCTCCAGGTGGCAGAGCGGGCAGGCCCAGAGGTGGTAACTTCACTGGGGTTTGGGGTGTCTTTTCTTGTGATGTCTGCATAGGTTACGGAGGGGTCACAGCTAGGAGTGTCTCCCACTGAGGGTGCTTCCGATCATGTGAGGAACTCCTCGTTCAGGTTGGGAGGGGCAGTTTTCTGGCCCCACAAGGTTCTTGCGGGAAGTGTCCACAGCCATCTTCCCCCCAGGGGGAGGGGCTGAAAAACCAGTGTAAATCTATTATAATGAAGCCATAGGTTACCCTGAGGCCGAGACTGAAGAGGACAGCCCGTGTTCTGCACCAGTGGCCCTTGGTCTGTCAGCCTGGGGGTTCCGGAAGCCATCAGGCCAGGATGTTGACAGCCACAGAGTCAGGACATTGTGCCATCAGGCTTGTAATCCCTATTTAACACATATTTAACATGCCTTTGCCTCTGGCTCATATCTAACTAACTCTACCTGAACGGCTTAAACAAGAGAGATTATCACACAGTTCTGGAGGCTAGAAGTCTGAGATGAGGTGTCAGCAGAGTTGATTTGTTTTGAGGTTAATGAGAGAGAATCTGTTACATGCCTCTCACCTAGTTTCCGATAGTTTGAGGGCAATCTTTGATGATTCATTTGTACAAGCATCCCCCAGATTTCTGCATTTCTCTTTACGTGGACCTACTCCACGTAAGTGCACTCCATGCACTCCAGCATGACCTCAACTTAACTTACCACATCTACCACCCAATTTCTAAATAAGGCCCCATTCTGAGATACTGGGGGTTAAGAGTTTAACATAGGAGTTCGGCTGGGGACAGGGGAGATGCAATTCATCCCATACCAGTAGTCTAAACTCCTTGTACAGATGAGGAACCTGTGTTCTGCAGAGGGAAGGGGCTTGTCGGAAGTCACACATGTATATCCAGAGGGCCTACCTGAAGTCCTGTCTCCAGACCAGAACTTTTACACTCTTCCATTAGCAGCCTCTGTGGCAGTTGTGTGATAACTCAGACAAGAATCATTCATAAAAGATATCTGATATGGGACAATATGCCTACTTAATCTCACATATTAGTGGTTTTTTTCTATAAACTACAGCTGTCATAACTCTTTTCGTTGCTGACTTCACATTTCACAAACATTTACTGTAAGCTCACTGAGGTTAAGATAGAACTTTTAGAATAAACTCAAGCTATAAGAGAAAAAAAAAGTTTAGACAGCACTCTGGACCCTTAACAAAGTCTTGCAACCTCCTACTGGCAGCAGCTGCTAAAGACTGGAGGTCACTGGAGCCCAAACAGTCGTTGCCATGGGAATGAAAAGGCATGCCAGGGGGCGTGGTCACGATGGAAGCAACCCTAAGGGGTGCCTCCCTTATTCCCTAAGAATCAGAAAAGGATTCTTAAAGGGCAAGAACCCCAGTCTGGCCAAGAAAACCGAGCTAATGATGGGTAACGACTTGCCCCAAACTCACTGGATTAGGGACAGGATTGGAGAATTTATAATTCCTAACTCTTAGTCTAGTGTTTTGTCTATCATACATGTTGTTTTAAAGCTATGTACTGTAAATCCAGTGACTGGAAATTGTACACCCAAAGTTGAGTTTGGCAATACCATACAATTTGCTTTGCTGATTCACACAGCACTCCCTGCCCTGCAGTTCCTCTTGAGGTATCTGGTGGTGGAGTTGGATGGGAATGGCCATGCCTGAAACACCAAATGGCACTTTCTGAAGCTGATCCTTCCACAGCGTGGCATTTTAAAAGCTAAGCCATGAGGAAAACAGAAATAAGCTCCACCATACAATCAATAAAAGTCATTGAGAGAGAGAAAGGGAGAGAGAGAGAGAAACTCTGGCTTCTGTGTAATGTGGGATGTGATGGGTTTGTTTGTTTGTTTGCTTTTTCTAATACAACTTGGTAAAATATTCCCCCTGGTGAAAAAAACTTAGTTCCATTTCTAGAAAAAAATAAATAAGCACTCTTGGCTGGGGGTTCTTTTTAAAAAAAAAAATTATTTATTTCTAGGAGAGAGAGAGACAGCGTGAGCAGGGAAGGGTCAGAGAGAGAGGGAGATACAGACTCTGAAATAGGCTCCAGGCTCTGAGCTGGCAGTCAGCACAGAGCCCGACGCGGGGCTCGAACCCACAAACCGTGAGATCATGACCTAAGCGAGAGTCGGACGCTTAACCGACTAAGCCACCCAGGCGCCCCTGGCTGGGGGTTCTTTTAGTAAAAACCTCTTCTGTCAGGAACCCCTAGGCAATGAAATGCAAGTCTTTGTTGTTTATTTGTTGAAGTCTCTTGCGACAGAAAATTAACTAATTTATTTAAGAAACACTTATTTTTTTCATGTTTATATAGAGAGAGTGCGCATACACGCATTAGAAAGAGAGCAGAGGGAGGGGCAGAGAGAGAGAGAGAGAGAGAGGAAGAGCAGGCTCTGGGTTGAAATCTGTGTCTCCAAGCTCTTTCCCCAAGGCTGGTGGCACACCCGGTCAGAGCTGCCCTCTTCTTATCTGTTGAATAAAATTAATACATAATTGATGAATGAGTAAGTGAGCCAGAGAAGTGCCAGAGAAAACCTAAAGTTCTAGGAGGTTCACAAAGTGAGAGAGCACTTTTTGTTTGGGGTTATTTTTGTTTTTGTTTTCCTGTTTTCCGTATTTTGTTTTACTGAGGTATAACTGACATATAATATTATGTTAGTTTCAGGTGTACAAAGTAATGATTCGTGTTCTCCGTTCTTACTTTTTTCATTTTCCGTGAATGAGTTGAAAAAAGAAGCATCGGAGAAAGGGAAAATGCAGCAGCAGCAGGTAAATGAAACCCAGGAGAAGCAAGACTCAAAGGAACTGGTGATTTGAACCCCATGTGCAAGACATGGAAAAGATCATAAAAGAGAAAGAAAGGTTGCCTGCTGGCCAGACGTAGCCATGACCTCTGTGGTGGAGCAGCCCCAGCTGCTGCTCCCAGGCCTGTGTTGGGAAGAAGACACCAACCACCTGCCAGTGAAGGGGTGCACTAGCGCTTCAGCGTGTGACTGTGCATGAGCGTGGGTGCCGCGTGTCTGTGAGTTTGTGTGTGTTGCTTCGGAAATAGTTTCCTCCCAGCCCAGGAAACCTCTCCACAAGGGTGTAAGAGAAAGCAAACAACTATGTCGTTCAATAAGCGTGAAACCCGAATATCTGGTAGTTTGAATACTTTGCAGTCAAGTAAAAGCCAAAGGTAGGTTCATCTCCTCCCAGGAAACTGGGAGATAATTTCCCCTGATGATGACATTGCAAGGGTTTGCCTCCCAGGCCCTGGAGGGAACTTTCTAGAGTTGTGAGGCAGGTAAGAGATTTAGCCATTAAAAAATATTACATACATTTGAAAAGGACGGAGAAAGAGAGTCTGAAAGAAAAGAGAAGGAGGGAGCCTCTTCCCTTATTTTTCTACAGGGAGAATTTAGCCTCTTATTTTTAATTTGCATTTGCCCTTATACTATCTACTTGCTAAAGGCCAAGAAGTGTGTGTGTGTGTGTGTGTGTGTGTGTGTGTGTGTGTGTGTCTGTGTCTGTGTATATGCATGTGTACCCCCTCACACACATGTGAGTGCCTCAAACTCCTCCTTCCCCTCCCCCCAACCTGACATACAAAAACCCCAGATGACCTTGTAGAACATCTAAAACATGCTGGTTCTGAGGTGGCTCCTGTGGTGTCCCCACCTGAAGTGCCACAGCCCCCATTTCTGCCACCTCCCAAGTGCCATCCCTCCTATCAATATCTCCTATGACATTTCAGGCCTAAATGATAGTTTGTAATTTCTTCTACATCCTGTGAATGTACTTGGGGCTTCCAGTCTTCTCCACTAGACAGTGGAAGGGAGAGAAGGACACGGCTGGTGGCTTTTTCATGTCTGTACTGCCACAGGACAGGGCCTTGAACATGTGCCCTCAGTCAGCTGCACTGAGAATCATTCTAGGGCCACTTCTCTGGCTTCCCCCCTCCCACCCTCTTTCTGTTTCTCTGCTCCCTAAACTCTGTTGTGAGAACATTAAGCCAGAAGAATAAGGATTTATTTACAAGATCTGTTCCCAAAGTGACTCCCCTAAGAGTCCTTGGAATATACAGCCAACCAAGTGCACTTAAAATGCCTCAGGGCCAAGCTGGGTGCCTTCTAACCTTGCTTCCCACCCTCTAGGCTCTGACCACCCCAGAGCCTAGAGTAAATCTAGGTTTCCTTGCAAGCAATTATGCCCAACACCCCCCTGTGGGAGACAGGCTGATACTTCAGGCCTGAGGAAGCCAGAGTGCGTGAGAGATGAGCCTGCTTCTTGCAGAGGCCCATCCAGATAGGCCTGTCCATGAGCCTTTGTGAACCAAGAAGGCCAAAGTTTGCACCACAAAATAGCTGCTGTTTTGAGAATCTTGAGTTGGAGAATTTGTGTGCTCAGTCCTCTGATTCCAGGTCAAGCTGAGATCTGACTGCAAAAGAATAGTTGTTCAAAGATTTCCCCCTAGAAAGTTCTGCACCAAGAAGGCAGCCTGGCAGCTACTGCCACCCACTTTACATTGGGAGCATCACTTTAACATTGGTGCCTGATGCTTTTTCTGGACACATGGCACTGGCATCTGCCTTTACCACTGTTTGCTATCTCTTCTCTCAAAAAGGCCCATAAGCCCCACTACACAAGGTGCAGCAAAAGTTGCCCATCTGGGAGTGTGTGCAGCCGTGGAGCTCAGAGCGTCACAAAAGGATCACAAAATTACTTCCTAAAATTGCAAACTGCCAAGTGGTTATTGAACCGCTATTTCCTTGCTTGAAAACAAGAAACTCAGTGTTCCTGAAGACAACCGACTTGCTTTTTCCCACCTGTGTAAGTAGCCTGCCAGTGGTACAGGTCAACCTAACTATCCCCTCCACTCTGTGGATGCTGGCCTCTATTAACCTTGCCGACACTGGTTGGTGACCACATTTTACTGCTGGAACATATTCAGCTATCAACAAGAGCCTCAAATCTCTATGCAGGTGATGCCAGATCTTCTCTGTACTATCCTGGGTGGATTTTTAGAGCCAAATGTGTGTCCCCACATTGGTCACTGTGGCATCTCACCTCTATGTCCACAAGGCAGACACACAGGGCCAGTAGGGAAACAGCTGGGTTACCACCGGAAAGACCTGGACTCAGAGCCAAAGCCTGGACTTAAATAGGGTTCTTCCACCACTTCCTAGCTGTGGGTCCACACACAGGTCAGTGTCCCTTTCTGGGCCTTAGTTTGCCTCATCTGGAAATGGTTTGTTAGGAGAAGCTGATGACCTGATAAACTACAAGGTCATGATGTGATGTGACACAGGAGAGACAATGAGACTGTGTGATTCTGTCTGGGGCTCCCACTTCCCTAGGGTGAGCCTCTTACTTTCTCATTTGTTGGTGTCACAACTAGATGTAGCTGACACTAAAGAGACTCTGTGACCTTTTTGGGATATGTGAGGAAAGGTGGCACTTGGAGAACTGTGTGTCTTTTGAGAGCATACATTGTTTTCTAAGAACCAAGCCATTTCTTTCCTCATTTTACAGTTTAAGTGAAGCCCTTGGGTCATCTTTGTTCCACTGGCAGCTTTGTGATCTGCTGCAGGAGAAAGATTTCCAGGATGAAATACGGGAAGCTGCTTCAAAGAAATGAGAGGAGAGAGTCAGTGTGGTGGGCAGCAAGTCTCACACACACGTGTCACCTGAAGAACGGCTGCAGGAACAGGCTGTGTAGTCTGAGGAAGAGAAGGGCAGGGAGATCTCTGTCTTCAGATGTTCGAAGGGTTTCCACAGAGAAGAAGGAAGATGAAATTAGTAGTGAGTGTAAAGCAGAAGGGGGTGGAGCATCAGGATCCAAGGGCAGAAGCCATGGAAAGTTTGCTTCTTTTCATTTTAAAGAATCTCTTTCTACCTGTTCCCCTATTAGGGCTGCTATACAAAGGCATCTACCCCCTTGGTGAGCTCTTGCCTGCCCTGGGGTGGAGTGCTGTCAGGTGATTTTGTGTTTTCCAAGCCCATGGTAAGATCAGGCATATTTTTTATAGCACTTAGTACAGATTTGTGTATACAGTTGGGCTGAGCTGAATGAGTGAATGAATCTTTCTTTCTCCATATAACAGGGAAGGCCTGTAATGGAGTGTTATCCTTGGCCCCCGACACTGGAGTAATGATGGTGTCCCACGGTAAAGCATTTTTGCATGTAAATATCACTTAAGTCTGCACAGTGGTTGTCAAACAGTGAGGCCCTGAGAAAAGCCAGTGCACCAACCTGGAAACATTTTTATGGTAATCATTTTCCTACAGAACTTGGAGCTTCAAAAGGAGGGCATTCAAAAACCACCCTAGAATGTTGCAGCTAGAAGTAACTTTCAAGATCACAGAATCCAATCCTTTCATTTCCCAGATGGCAAAGCCAAGGCACCAGCTGTGGGGCTGAGGGGAAGAGAATGCCTTTTCTGGCCCAAGGCCTGGCACATGGAAAGAACCTACCAGAGCCTTGCTGCCTGCCTGCCTGACAGTAGGCCAAGCAATGGCACAGTGGAGCAAAAAAATCAGCTTTCTCCCTTACCCAGGCAAGGCAGAAGGATGTAAAGCAGACCCAGGAGTGGCTTGAAGTAACACAGCAATGTAGACAGGAGCTGGAAATGAGACCGGGATGTGACATGACTAAAAACACCAGCCCACATTTCCCTCGCAGGTGACATGGAAGCTCATGGAAAAGACTGTCCCTGTAGAGGAGGTGCTGGCAAATACTAAACAGGTCCTGCTCATCTGTAACTTGGAGAAGACCCTAGACATCCCTTCCCTGTCTAACGAGCAGGGCCCACAAAGCCTAGCCTCGCCTCCACCCAACATGGGGAGCACCCCTTCGGGAGATGCCGTGTCCCAAGTTTACAAATCCAACAGTCTTCAGGGCTCCATGAGTCTCCCTTCACTTGGAATGCACTTCTCACTGTTACCTTTTGAAATCCTGCCCATCCTTAATAGTTCAACTAAAATGCCACCTCTTCTGAGAAACAGTTTTAAATGCCCAAGTCCTAACTCTTTATCCCCAAGACCTCAGTGGTCCTTCTTCAGCTCACCTCAATCTGCTTTGTACCAGTGAGGGTGTGCCAGGTCTCCTTCCCTGGCCTAGACTGCCTTTCCCACCAGTCACTTACCAAGCTTAGAGAACTCGGCTCGTGCATACTTGCTGCTCCTCTAGTCCTGGGCCCCATAGGTGCTCAGAGAGCCCAGCTGAACACCCAGAGGATATGATGACTAAAGAAGAGGCCTGCTTCCTGGCTGCACCCTTATCACAAAGCAACTCTCAGCCTCTGACAAGGCCCAGAGGAAGGAGGGAGCAAGGCAGGGAGGGAGGGAGAGGAAATGAAGGTAGGGTAAAAGGGGAGGTGGAGAAAGCATTATTGAAAAAATACAGAGACGTTGATTGTCCTGAGAGTCTCCTAGGGAGAGAGACACACACAGGGTGGTGGTGTGGTGGTGGTGGTGGAATAGTAGACCAGATTGCCCACATGATGGGGAAGACTTCATAGCCCCATTCACTAATTTTTTTGTTTATGGTTAAGGGTATGCATGTGTTCAAACACCAACAGTGTCATTTACTACCTATGTCATGTTGGGCAAGTTACTTAACTTCTCTGTGCCTCAGTTTCTTTATCTGTAAAATCAGATAATACTACCTTCCTTATAGGTTCTTATGAGAACGAAAGGATTTCATACCAAGTACTTAAAACAATGTTCCAACACGGAGCAAACTCTGTATAAGCCCTGGAGATTACCTTAGACATCGCAAATATATATGTCAGTGAGCGAAAGTGACAGAAATCTTTGCCCTCACTGAGTTGAAATCCTAGTGAAGGAAGATGGACAATGAATAGCAACAACAAATGAAGTCAATTATGTTAGGATGTAATAAATGATGTGTGGAAACAGCAGGTCAGGGAAGTTGGGAGTAGGCAGGTGGGGGTTGTGATTTTAGGTGCTATGGTCATTGTGGGCCTCACAGACAGGCTTGTTTGTCAACTGAATCAACTTGAACTTGCAACTTGGCATGGATCATCTCACAGTCTTTCCAACTCTCACTAAAGGCATGCAAAGTTGCTTGTGCTCAGGAATGTCTTTAGGGAACAGGAAGAGATCTTTCGAGAGAATTCTCAGAGACCAAGTGCCTTCAGGGTGAGAAGCTGTTTGCTGTTGATGTAGCGGAGGTGCAGAAGTCTGTGAGGAACGGGGGCTTTGGCCAGCACAGCAAAGTAAACACTTGTGGCCAAGTCTGGCAGCTGCTGGGCCTCTGTGGAGCAAACACAACCCTTGCAGCTGGCACAGAGGCAGCTGGGCGAGCCAGAGCCCTTCAGCGAGCTTAGCTAATGAGGGCCTGCAGTATAAAGCTTGGTTCAGCCTTGCAGCTCCCTGGGCTTGCATTGCTTTTTTCCTAAGTTGGGCTTCCTCTTACCTGGGAAGACTGGCAGAAGAGACGGGAGTGCTGTGGGTGATTCAGAGACAGTACTTTCTAGTTTTCTTAGGGGAATGACTCCAGAAAGAGCTAGCAGATCAAGGTGTCTACTGAAGGCAAGGTTTCTTTTTTTTTTTTTTAATGTTTATTTATTTTTGAGAGAAAGAGAGGGAGAGTGCATGTACAGGGGAGGGGCAGAGAGAGAGGGAGACCCAGAATCTGAAGCATGCTCCAGGCTCTGAGCTGTCAGCACAGAGCCTGATGTGGGGCTTGAACTCACAAGCTGTGAGATCATGACCTGAGCCAAAGTCGGACGCTAACTGATTGAGCCGTTCAGGTGCCCCATGAGGGCAAGGTTTCTTGTGAGAATCCTCTCAGTCTGTGCCCCCACAACCCAAGTCACACAAAGGCCATCCCCAAAAGCTACTCTGCCAACCCCAAGCCTACTCTTCACTTCCTAACTCAACACCTACCCCTCATTCTGTCCCAACGGTGCTTGCAGGGGCTCAGATGGTAGCTATTTCACTTTTGGGTGGTGTTCCTGCAGTAGGATTCTAAATTCCTCAAGATCATGAATGATTTTGAGGATGTGACAAATTCCAGAACCATCACACTGTAGGATGTATTCAACCATTTATTCAATAACTATTTGTTGAATACCCACCAAGTGCCATGCACTGTTCTCGGTGCTCAGGAAACAGCAGTGAAGAAAACAGACCAAAGTTCTTTCCTCATAGAGCTCAAATTCTAGTGGAACCAACAGGCAATAGACATAACACACATATAAGACAATGTCAGCACAGAAAAAACTACCATGAAGAAGAAATAAAGCAGAGTAAGGGGACCAAGAGTGATGCGGACATTTTCAGTCATGTTGTACAAGGAAGGCTTCTCAAGTGGTGACATTTAAGCCAAATTTGAATGAAGTTATGGGCCAAGCCATGTCCCAAGCAAAGGAACAGTGAGGGAAAAGCAATTACAAAGTTTCTGAGCCCAAAATATGCTAGTACAGTTTTGTTACTTCACTAATACAGAAATTTAGGTCAAAAGAGAGAAAAATGTCTTTTCCAAACTATACATCAGGAAGGGAATGAATGAATGAGAGATCTTCACACCTATGGATGATCACTATTAATATTTTAATGTATTTCCTTCCAGATATATTAACATATGTACATGTGTGTATGTATGTATGTATGCGTATATATAAACACATAGTTTTTCTTTTCTTTTTTTAAATGTTCATTTATTTGAGAGAGAGAGAGAGAATGAGAAAGAGAGAGAGAGCACCCACAAGCAAATGGAGGAAGGGCAGAGAGAGATGGTGACAGAGGATCTGAAGGAGGCTCTGCGGTGACAGCAGCGAGCCTGATGGGGGGCTCGATCTCAAGAACCAAACTGGGACATCGTGACATCATGACCTGACCTGAAGTTGGACACTCAACCCGCTGAACCACCCAGGCACCCATGCTGTTTTCCTTTAATTGTTGTTCTGCAAACTTTTTTTCACTAACCATATGCAAGGACAATCCCCAATATCCATAAACATTGATCTACATTGTCATTTTTTTCAACTTAACATTTGTACCGATTTGAAGTGTGTTTTTGTTTAGTGAGGTATAATTTACTTACAGTAAAGTTGATCCTTTTTAGGTATATAGTTCTAAGAATTTTTACAAACTTACCCAGTTGTATAATTATCACCATCAAGGGAGTGAATTTTCCCAATTATCCCAAATAGTCCTTGCCAAATCACCTAGTCAAATCACCTTCTCCCACCTGTAGATCAGATACCTGGCAAGCAATGATCTGATTTCTGTCCCCATAGTTTTAATTTTTTCAGAATGTCATATAAAAGGAAGCATACAGTATGGAGACTTTCATGTCTAGCTTAGTTCACTTAGAATAATGCTTTTTGAGGGACACCTGGGTGGCTTAGTGAGTTAAGTGTCTGACTTTGGCTCAGGTCATGAGCTCACTGTTAATGAGTTTGAGCCCCATGTCGGGCCCTGTGCTAACAGCTCAGAGCCTGGAGCCTGCTTCAGATTCTGTGTCTCCCTCTCTCTCAGCCCCTCCCCTGCTTGCACTCTGTCTCTGTCTCTCTCTAAGATAAATAAACATTAAAAAAATCAAAAAAGAATAATGATTTTTGAGATCCATCCACGTTCTTATATAATAGTAATTTATTATTTTTATTGCTGAATAGCATTTCATTGTATGGATGTACAATGGTTTGTTTATCCATTCACTATTGGAGGGATGCTTGGATTGCTTCCAGCTTTTAGTGGTCACAAATAAAGCTATTATAAACATTCACGTACAGATTTTTTTTCTTAATGGGCATGTCTTTATTTCTCTTGGGGATATACTTAGGAGTAGGATTGCTAGGTTGTATGGCAAAAGTGCATTTAATTTGATAAGAAAACTGCCAAACTTTGGTCCAAAGTGTCTGTACCATTTTGTATTTCCACCAGCGAAGTATGAGAGGTCTAGTTGCTCCAAATGGTTATTTCTTTTTAAAATTTTAGCCACTCTAATAGGAGTGTAAGGGTATCTCATTTTTGGTTTAAAAAATAAATTTTACTTTATTCTTTTTTATCAACATATAATTAACATACAGTGTTATATTAGTTTCATGTTGTACGATATAATGATTCAAAATTCCTATGCATTACTCAGTGCTCAACATGATAAGTCTACTCTTAACCCCCTTCCCCTATTTTACCCATCCTCCCCCCACTTCCCCTCTGGCAACCACTAGTTTGTCCGTTGTTTTAATTTGCTTTTTCTCTAATGACTAATGATGTTGAGTGTCTTTCATGTGCTTATTTGCTATTCTTCATTCCTTTTTGGTGAAGTGTCAGTTCAAATCTTTGCCCATTTTCTTATTAGACTGTTTGCTTACTGCCGAGCTATATTAATTTCCTAGGGCTGCTGTGACAAATTACCACACGCTTAATAGCTCAAAACAATGAAAATAAATTCTCTTACAGCTCTGGAAGCCAGAAGTCTTATGTGTGTCAATCAAAGTATCAGCAGAGTTGGTTCCTTCTGGAGACTCCAGGGGAGAATCTGTTCCCTGCCTCTTCCAGCTGCTGGTGGCTGCTGATATTCCATGACTTGTGGCCACGTTGATCCAGTCTGCGCCACTGGGATCCCATTACCTTCTTTTCTGCAGCCCAAACTCCTTCTGCCTCCCTCTTATCAGGATATTTGTAATGGCATTTAGGGTCCATTCATCCGGATAGGCCAGCGTAATCTCTCCATCTCTTCATCATGTCAGCAAAGTCCCTTTTTGTCATATAAGATAACATTCATAGGCTCCAGGGGTTAGGACCTGGATAACGTTGGGGGACAGTGGTCAACCTACCACACAAGCTTACAGAGTTCTTCAGATTTTGATTCACTGTTCTTTATCAGATATGTGCTTTGCAAATATTTTTTCCCTGTCTGTGACTCATCTCTTCATTTTCTTTTTTTAAAGTTATTTATTTATTTATTTTGAGAGAGAGGGAGGGAGGGAGAGAGAGAGAGGCAAAGACAGAGGGTTACAGATGATCTGAAGCGTACTCTGTGCTGACAATATAGAGCCCCATGCAAGGCTTGAACTCACGAACTGTGAGATCATGACCTGAGCCAAAGTCGGACACTTAACTGACTGAGCCACCCAGGTGTCCCACATCTCTTCATTTCCTTAACAGTATCTCTTGAAGAATACAATTTTATCATTTTTATTTTGATGAAGTCCAAATTATAAATTTTATCAATTTTATTATGGCTTATACTTTGTTTATCTTATCTAAATAACCTTTGCATAAGCCAAGGTCAGAAAGTTTTTCCCCTATATTGACTTCCAAAAATTTTGTAGTTTTACGTTTTACTTTTAAGCCTATGAACAGTTTTAATTTTTGCAAGTGGTGCAAGATATAAGTCCAAGTTCTTTACTTTGCATGTGGATGACCCATTGTTCCAGTACCATTTGGTTAAAAAAACAAAAAACAAAAAAAATTGTACTTCTTTCCCACTCTCCTCCTCCTCCTTCTCCTTTACTTCTTCTTCCTCCTCCTCCCCCGTGATCCTGGAATCATGACCTGAGCTGAAATCAAAAGTCAGACGCTCAACTGACTGAGCCACCCAGGCTCCCCAAAAGCCTACCTTCTCCGTTGAATTGCCTTTGTACCTTGTCAAAAACCAGACCAGTTGCCTATGTTAATTTCTGAACTCTGCTACATTTAATTGATCTCTGTGTCACTCCTCTCATACCACATTGTCTTGATTACCATAGTTGCATAATAAATCTTGAAATTTAATAGTGTGAATACTCCAACTTTGTTCCTTTTTTAAAATCATACTTTGGCTAGTTTTTTGCTACATTATAGAAATACAATCGACCTTTTGAATATTGGCTTTGTATCCTGTTCCAGTAGCTTTTCCGTAAATTCAATGGGATTCTCTACATACACAATCATGTCGCCTGTGAATACAGAGTTTTATTTTCTTCGTTCCAATCTGAAACCCCCTATATCTCGTCCTTGCCATACGGCACCAACCAAGGCCTTGGATATAACCTTGACTAGGAGCGATGAGAGTGCATATCCTTGCGCTCCTACTGTTATTGGGGAAGCATTTGGTGTTTCACTGTTAGTTACAATGTTAGGAGTGTATTGTTTGGGGTTATTTTTCATAGATGTCCTTTCTTAAGAAGATAAAGTTCCCTTTTATTCCTAGTTTGCTGAGAGTTTTATTTCAAAGGAATGTATAATCATGTGATTTTGCTTCTTTAGACTATGAATATGATGGATTACACTGATTTCTTTTTTTTTAATGTTTATTTTTGAGAGTGTGTGTGTGTGTGTAAGAGTGCACTTGCACAAATGGGGGTGGGGCAGAGATAGAGGGGAACAAAGGATCCAAACGGGGCTCCACGCTGACTGCAGAGAGCCTGATGCAGGACTAAAACTCACAAAACATGAGATCATGATCTGAGCTCAAGGTAGACACCTGTTTAACCAACTGAGGCACCCAGGCGCCCTTACACTGGTTAGTTTTTGAATGTTGAACCAACTTTGCATTGCCAGAGTGAACATCACTTGTTTTTTTTTAAATTTTTAATGTTTATTTATTTTTGAGAGAAAGAGGGACAGAGCGTGAGTGGGGGAGGGGCAGAGAGAGAGAGGGAGACACAGAACCCAAAGCAGGCTCCAGGCTCCGAGCCGTCAGCACAGAGCCAGGCGCGCGGCTCAACTCAGGAACTGCGAGATCATGACCTGAGCCGAAGTTGGACACTCAACTGACTGAGCCACCCAGGCGCTCCACATCACTTGTTTTTTAATATATCATTCAATCAATTTACTGTTTGTTGAGGATTTTTACATTCTGTTCATGAAGGATATTGGGTTTTAGTTTAGTTTTTTTTTTTTTCTTTCACACCATGTTGTCTGGTGCCAGGGTAGTTCTGGCATCATAACAAATTTAAGAAGTATTCCCTCATATTCTCTTTACTGGAATAGTTTTATAAAATTGGTATTATATATTCCTAAGGTGTTTGGCAGAAGGTGAAAATGATTCCCTGTGGCTTTAGTTTGTGGAAAGACTTGAACTCAGAATTCCCTTCAATTCTTCAATTTAGTAGACTTTCAGTTATCTATTTCTTTTTGAGTGAATGTTGGTAGGTTGTGTCTTTTCAACTCCTATTTCACTGAAGTTGTGAAATGTACGGGCATAGTGTGTTGTTTGTGGTCCCTTATTATCCTGCTAATGTCTGTGGTATATTGTCATTGTTAATGGTTGCCTGATATCTCATTGTATAAAGCAATATAATTGATTTAATCATTCTGTTGTTGAACTTTTGGGTTACATTTGTGCTTTCACCTTTATAAATAAGATGGATATGTATATACATACATCTTTGTAGAGGTGTCTTGTTTCTTTAGATAAATCCTACAAGCAGACTTTATATTTGTGTCTATTTTCCATAAAAAAATTGCTCCCAAATTCAGTGGTTTAAAACAACAAACATTGGGGCGCCTGGGTGGCTTAGTCGGTTAAGCGTCCGACTTTCGCTTAGGTCATGATCTCGCGGTTCGTGGGTTCGAGCCCCGCGTCGGGCTCTGTGCTGACTGCCAGCTCGGAGCCTGGAGCCTGTTTCAGTCTGTGACTCCCTCTCTCTCTGACCCTCCCCTGCTCACGCTCGCTCTCTCTCTCGCTCTCTGTCTCTCTCCTAGAAATAAATAAAAATATAAAAAACAAAACAAAACAAAACATTTATTATCTCATAGTTTGTGTAGGTCTGGGATCTACATGTGATTTGACAGGGTTCTCTGGCTTAGGGTCTCTCACAAGCTTACAGTCAAGTGTTGGCTGGAGCCACAGTTATCTCAAGGCCTGACTGAGAGGAAAACCTGCTTCCCAGCTCACATACATGATTGTAGGCAGGGTTTAGTTCCTCCCAGGCTATTGGACAGAGGGCTTCAGCTCCTCACTGGCTGGCCATTGACAAGGGCCATTGCCACATGAGCATCCCTGTGGGGCAGCCTACAACATAGCAGATGACTTCTTTCACAGAAGCAAGGGACTGAGGGACCAGGAGACGGCCTGCAAGACAGAAGCCACAGGGCTTTTGTAACTACTCTTGTAAGTAACATCCCATCACTTGTGCCATATTCCATTTATTAGAAATGAGGGGCGCCTGGGTGGCTCAGTCAGTTGAGCGTCTGACTTTGGCTCAGGTCACGATCTCACGGTTTGTGGGTTCAAGCCTCGCATCAGGCTCTGAGCTATAAGCGCCTGCTTAGGATTTTGTGTCTCCCTCTCTCTCTGTCCCTCCCCCAATCACACTCTGTCTCTCTCTCAAAAATTAATAAACATTAAAAAAAAGAGAGAAATGAGTCACTAGGTCTGGACTACACTCAAGGAGAGAGAATTACACAGGCCACAAACATAAGGAAGTGAGGGTGTTTAGGGGGCATTTCAGAGACTGTCCAGCAAAGAATGCTGGTTGCAAAAGTATGTAGAATCTTTTCATTGTTTCTTGTAAAGAATTGTGATTATGGGTTCAATTCCAGCTCTTTTTTTTCCTGTTCTTGAAATGATTAGTTTTTACAGAGATTTTTTTTTTTTTACAAATAGTTTATTGTCAAGTTGGTTTCCATATAACACCCAGTGCTCATCCCCACAAGTGCCCTCCTCCATGCCCATCCCCCCTCCCCCCCACATCCATCAGTCCTCAGTTTGTTCTCAGCATTCAAGAGTCTCTCTTGGTTTGCCTCTCTCCCTCTCAATGAAGTAAGCAGGGGTGCCTGGATGGCTCAGTCAGTTGTGCATCTGACTTCAGCTTTTGCTTCATGGGTTTGAGATCGGCATCAGGCTCTCTGCTGTCAGTGAGGAGCCTGCTTTGGATCCTCTGTCCACCATCCTCTTTCTGCCTCTCCCTCACTCATGCTTTCTGTCCCTCAAAAATAAACAAACATTAAATAAGTAAATAAATAAATAAATAAATAAAGGAAATAATGAGTAGTAGAAAATATTTATAATCTACATATATA